>NC_056737.1:596293912-596647662 GCF_019279795.1 Protopterus annectens
TTTAAAGGCCCTAGCGCATATAATCCAGTGTTAAGCCCCACTTTGGAAGTATTTTGCAACATGTGTAAGCAAGAGATGAATGAGTTATTCAATGACAAAAAAATCACAGAAATGGGAGGAAGTTTCATAATTTAACTAAAAAGGAGACAGAAGCTTTGAAAATTCGTAAAAATGATACTTTATCCATAAGACTGGCAGACAAAGGAGGGGCTCTGCTACTTATGGATAACAACTTTTATAATCCAGCTAATTAACAGTATATTGCAAGATTTAAATGTTTATAACATAACCATAGAGGATATTAAGAATATTATTAGGCATGTCCATACTACTCTATATAACTGTTTATTGAGCATTGTTATTACCTATGAGTTGTACAATTATTGCTTGGTTGAATCACCACTGATTCCTATTTTTCAGTGTTTACCGAAGATACACAAGTGTCTAACCAATCCACCCTTCAGACCTATTGTCTCTGGATGGGGGTGGCTTACAGAACCATTGTCAATATTTGTTGAAAAAAAACATTTAAGAACTGTGTTGAATGATACAAAACAGTTTTTCAATCAACTGCATAGCTATATACATTGCCATCCATTGAGTGAGAATACTTTGTTACTATGGATGTATGCTTCTTATTCACTGTGTTTCCCAATGAGCCAGTCTGGAGTTTCTTAGACAATTTCTGAAAGGGAACAGTATGGTGAAGGGATGATTGATCTATTATGTTTGTTCATTGAAATAATTTTGGTGAACGTGTTCTTGTTTTTAGGGAAGTACTATCACCAAATAACAGAAACAGTGATGGGTTCCCCATGTGCCAACAACTATGTGACTAGCATGTTGGCGCAATGGGAGGCCAATCATGTATTAAAAGAGAATAGATTTGTTTTATCCATTGCCTTCTGTCAAAGGTTTGTGGATGATGTATTTTTTCTGTGTACTGGTAATCGAAAAAAAATCAGTGATTTCATTGAATATCTACATCACACCACTACTTTTCTTAAATTTACTGCAACCATTTCCAACAGAAGCATATATTACTTAGATGTGAGGTTAGAAAATGATGAGGATAATAGTGTCATCACTAGTACATATAGGGAAAATTGTCACACGAATTCTATAGTGCACAGACAGAATTTATATCCCCCATACATTTATAGAAATATAATAAGGGGTCAAGCTACAAGACTATCATGCTTAAATAACAGGGAAGATAGGCTTGTTGCTATGATGTGTGATGAGTTTCTACAAAGGAGTTATAAGGATTATAAGGTTATAAGTTAGAGATAGAAGCAGGGATGTTAAATCTGAATGACCTGTGAGTTAGTAGTGCCAAGCCCTACTTTTCTGACAGAGAATAATTCCATTACACAACATGAGGGGACAATCAGAGATGAGGGGGATACCTATATCTCTGAGCTATTCTAGTAATATTGGTTCTATATGTAATACAATTAAGAAAAACTGGCATGTATTAACTTCAGATGACAAAGTTAATAGTGTAATAGGAACTACACCTAGATTTAGATTTAAGAACAGGAAAGCAATAAAGAGGCTACTTTGTTATAATAAATAAGAGGATTCTACAGAATCCAGCCAGCCAGAGACATTTCCCAGTGACATATATTATATCTTATTGACAGCAGTGAGTTATTTATACATCCTGGAAGCAATAAAATGCATTATTTTAGTGTGTCAGCTAGTTGCATTTCCAAACATCTTGTGTATTTAGCACATTGTGAACTATGTAAAAAAAATATGTTGGGGAAGACAGATTGTACACTTTAGAACGTGTGAGGGAGCATAACAGTGATATTAGACAATGGAATGAGAAGAATTCATTAGCTAGACAGATGATGGAGATGGGGGAAACTCATAAATTTAAGTTTAAAGTAACAGAAATAACGAGAGAAGATGGATGGGGATCTGATTATAAGAGCAAAAAGCAGAGAGCTGTATTAGATTCTACACTTGCAAACAGATATGGTTTAAATGGTAAGGTCTCTAAAACCTGCCTTAAAACAAAGGGGCTCATGCAAATGAGGTGTGATTTAATTATGAATAGATCATATGAAATCCTAGATTATTTTTATCGGACGCTTTGATTTGAAATGTTTTGTATTTAATTAGTGTTTGTTTTATATTTTTATATGGTCCAATGAAGCAGATTGTGTCTGTGAAAGCACTGTGTTTATTGGATTTGTGTTCTATTAAAGTCCTTTAGCCTTGCACAGCAGATGTTTTTTATTTTGATATTTACTAGTTTAGTATCTATGCTGCTGGTTGCTCGTTTGTGCTATTTTCATCCATTATATAATACTTTAGTTAGATTGAGTTATGTTGATTATACTGCTGTCTTTAACACATTTTACAGATGACCTTAACTGTTATCCTTGAATGTCAATAGTTTAAATAACCCAACCAAAAGATCTAACTTGCTTCATTATTTAAAAGCAAATAATTCTCAAGTTATATTCCTTCATGAAACACATTTTAAATATGCAGATAATGATGTATGGAATTCCACTAATTATTCAATTTTGGCACAGTCCTTATTTAAAAGCAAGAGGACAGATGTGATTATTTTCTGGAAGAAAATACTATCCTACCACAGATCATTCATAAATATGAAGACCAAGATTGCCTCTTAACTCTCAATGTTATAAAACATAACAGATTATTCATAGGTTCATAGGTTCATACTAGGCTATCTGCCCTAGGGCATTTATAAGCCTAGCCAGAGAGTGTTTGGCTTTCGCCACCCATTTTAAATTAATTTTGCTATGCCCTTTTTCGAGGTTAGTATACTGTGCGCCTCTGTCTAACAGTGGCACAGAAGTGATACCCGGGGTAAACCTACGATCTCCCATCTACTCATCAAGATTCCTCTTGAAGAGAGTCAATGAGGGACTCTGCCTAACCTGGACTTGGATTTTATTCCAGAGTGAAGGGAGCCTCTGGGTTATGAATCTGTCCCTCCAGCATTTCCTATTTATTTCAGTGCTGAGGTTCAAAGTCTCTCGAGCGCGTAGCTCAATGGGATTTGGATTTTATGACGTGCAGCATGTCCATTAATTCCAGGTTGGACATGGCTTTATATGTCAGGCACAGATCGTCTCTGAGCAGGTGGTATGCCACTGAGTAGAGCTGGAGTTTCTTTAACCAGGCAGCATATGGCATCTGTTTGAGCCCTTTGATCCTCTTGGTGAGGTACTTTTGGGGTCTTTCCAGTTGCTGCAGGTGTCTGGTAAGGTACATCCCAAAAAGGTCATTGTACTCAATTATGGGCATGATGAGGGATGAGTAAAGAGGCACGATGACCTCCCCTGATCTAGATGTGAATCCCTTCATGATTAGGTGGGCTATATAAAATGTCTTTCTAACCACTTTGGCCACGTGGTTGTCAAATGAGAGACTATCAACTTGGGTCCCCACATTACCTATGTGGCAATTTGTGGGCACTTTGTTTTTGCCAAAGGGGATGACTATACACTTTTTGGCGTTTAGCTTGAGGCCATGGCTCTGGCACCAGTTGTCTGTTTCTATGAGGCCCTTTTGGAGGATGCTTGTGTCGGCTGGAGAGTCGATTATGGCGCCCAGTTTGCAGTCATCTGCGAACTTGGTCAGCCACAGTCCTTCCGTGTTGGCCTGTACCTCCAAGAAATATATACAGAACAAGAGAGGTCCCAGGACTGAGCCTTGTGGGACGCCACTTGTAACTGGTTTGGGGTCTGACATGGCTCCAGCAATCCTAACCATGTGGGTTCTTGTCCTTGAGCCAGTTTGCAACCCATCTAGTGACATAGGGGCTTATATTTAAGCTGGTGAGCTTATCTATAATGCCCGAGTAGGGTATTGTATCGAAGGGTTTTGCGAGGCCCAGGTAGGCTGTGAGGACCACCTTCCCCTCAATGGCCTTGGTGGCTGTTTCAAAGAAATCCACCAGGTTTAAGAGGCAGGATCTACCCTTAACAAAGCCGAACTGGGTAGGATCCAGTGTCTGTAGGTCCCCAATATCTTTATTTATGAGGTCCATGATGATCCTTTCCATAGCTTTACAGACCAAGCTAGTCAGGTTTATGGGGCGATAGTTTCCAGGATCCGTTGAGGCACCACCACCTTTGTGGAGAGGGACCACTGCTGCTGTACACCACTCTTTGGGTACATATCCTGTAGTAAGGCTGAGATTGAACAGTAGTTTTATGTTTGGGTTTAGCTCTTCTTGGAGTTCATGTAGGACGCAGCCCGGGACACAGTCTGGTCCCATTGATGCTGTGTTTTTTGCTTTGGAGAGGGTGGCTCTTACCTGAGCATCTGAGATGTCAGGGGGGCGGCACTCTGCTGGGATAGATATTTGCCCTTTTGGTGGGGAAGGAGGGGAGAAGTTTGCGCTGAACCTGTCAGCTAGGATGTTGGCAATGTCTGTGGGTTCGGTGCATTTTTTGTCATTTAGGACTAATTCTGAGCATATCTGGGAATTACCACCCAGGTTCCTAACATAACTAAAGAAAGCCTTGTGATTATCCTTAGTGTCCTGTGCAATTTTTCTCTCGAAGCTGGCCTTAGAAGATTTTATGAGTGCCCATAGTTTTTTGCTAATACTGATCAGAGATGCCTTCCCTTTTTGAGATTTTGCTCTCTCATGTAGTAGCTTCCTCCTTCTATTGTATAGTTTGTTTATGGCTGGGGTCCACCAGACAGGACGTCTGCCTTTGGAGGATTGGGTCTTGGTTTTATTTGGGATTGCAAGATCCATGCATTCCTGAAGGAGTTCATAGAATGCGTTTATAAAGGATTCTGCGGTTTGGGCCATATTTTCCACAGGCCCGGGGGCTTTGAAGGATTCCACCTCGGTTTTGAGGAGTGTGAAATTTGCTTTTGAGAAGTTTTTCACTGTGGTTTTCTGGGCAGGGGGTGGGGTCAGGATGTGAGTATCCAGTGAGATTTATGGTCTGATCTTACCAGTGAGGGATACACTTCTGGTCTGGAGCATAGAGTCCCCATGTTGGTGATGATCAGGTCCAGTATGTTTTCCCCTCTTGTGGGAGTGGTAACAAGTTGTTCCATAGCATTTGAGTTTATAAATTCTAGGAACCTTTGGGCTAGGGTGTTGGAGCTAGAGTAATGCTCCCAAGTCTATGTTTGGGTAGTTGAAGTCGCCCAACATAATGATGTTTGGAGAGACCTTCATATTTTCCAGTGTTCTCAGGAAGGCCGAGTGGGGTTCCTGGGTTTGGGAGGGTGGTCTGTAGCAGACTATAAACTGGAAGGCAGTTTTACCCACTGTTAGTTGCACATGGATAGTCTCTGATGCTTTGTGCTGTGCCACCAACCTGGAGGTGTGGGTATCTTTGACGAATATTGATACTCCCCCTCCTTTTGTGGTTCGGTCCAAGTTTTGGGGCCAAAAAGCATGGTATGAGGTATAACCTGGTAGTGCTGGGGTGCTCTCGGGAGCTTTGAACCAGGTTTCTGTTACTGCACAGATATCGATGTTCTCCATGCTAAGGAGAGTTTCGAGTGCGTGCATCTTGAGGTTTAGACTTCTGGCGTTGAGTAGCATTACTCTTAGTTTCTTATTAACTCTAGTAAATGTGCATTGGTTTCCTGGAATGTTTACTCTTAGTTTGTTATTAACTCTAGTAAATGTGCATTGGTTTCCTGGAATGTGACAAAATCTAGTTAAGTACATAGACATTATTCTTAATGAATTTACAGGCACTTTAATAACAGGAGGTGACTTCAATCGTTTACTAAATGATTCAGATTCTAGTAAGAAAAGCAAGAATGACTTCAACTGCAAAAATACTTAAAAACTGGATTGAAAATCTTAATTTAAAATTCATATAATTCTTTGGTTATTACTCCTATAAACATGGTACACAAACTCAAATTGATAGGACATAATTTCAAATATATCCACATTCAATATCATACCATGTCCTACTCTTCCAGTCAAAATGCCCTTATTCCAAAATCCCAATCATTCTTAAAAAATACCTTATTTAACCACAATACTTGCATATATAACAAAATTAAACAATTTCAAACCCTGGCTCCTTCCTGAACTGAATTTACTTAGAAACAAATACTGATGGTAGTTAAAATAGTTATGATCTGTGACTCTAAAAAAAATTAGTCTGGCATAAGTGGAAAACAAAAAAATGGGAATCTAAACTATCATACATATAATCACAACTTCAAGACACTAAAAGCCAAATATAAACACATAAGCAAAAGTAATAGAAAATATAAATAATAGGTACATGGGTATATTATCACATAAAGGAGCTACAGCATTGGAAAAAATAAAACTAGCTTCTTATGCTATGTCTCCGAAACATGTGCACAACCTAACTAAAAAAGTCAAAATACAAGCAAAAAGTAATAACATCTTAGAAATAAAAATATAACAAATCATGACACACTGGGGCAATCTGATGTTTTGAGACATCATCACATATCTCTAAATCAAATATCCAAAAATGAAGACATTGTGCCAAATCTAGATCTTGATTTGACCTTTTTAAAAAAAATATGCTCTCTGAACTAAAAGAAAATTTACACAAAGAGAATACTTTTAAGGAGATCTCAGAGAAAAACTCAATTTAAACTTAATAACGTCCCGGGTATAGATGGACTATTAATAGAAATATATAAATTAATCACCCATCTATTACTTACTTTTACATAAAACCCATACACGAGATAATTCACTCCTTGTGGAAATATTCACTAATCGCACTCACACTAAAAGAAAATAAAAATCCTCAACTCTGTTCTTCATACAAACTCGTATCACTTATAAGCAATGATCATAACATTTTCATGTCCGTCCTTTTAGACAGATTAGAAAAAAAACAATATTTCAAATCATTAATTTAGACCAAATTGGATTTGTATATCAAAGATAAACTCATGACAATATTAAAAAATTATTAACCCTTATAATTTTGTAAATAACAAAAACATAGTTCTTCATATTAAGTCTAGACACTGAAAAGTCTTTGAAGAAAAAAAAAATGGTAACAATAAAAGGAAATGCAATGAAAAAGAAGTTATGTTCTCACCATAACGTTCCATGTTGGTAGTCCATCTCACCCTTCATTTTTACATATGGGTTCGGAGCCGATCCTCGGCTCCGACTCGGCCGATTTACAAGCTGGAAGACTTCTGGTTGGCTTGTGGCTAAGCAGGTATCCCATGGTGCACCAGTACAATCCCCAGATCTTGTTTGCTGCTCACTAGAATAAACAACCATAAAAACAACCAATACTAAAGAGTCTTCAACCAAGGGCAACAAAATTATTACTTCCAGATCTTCCAGGATGGGGGCAGGAGGGCGTGTTGGTAAATATGAAGGGTGAGATAGACTACCAACATGGAACGTTATGGTGAGTACATAACTTCTTTATGTTAGGTAGTCCAATCTCACCTTCATTTTTACATATGGGACAGCATCCCTAGCAACTTATTCTTGGGTGGCTTATTGGAAAATACTCTTGAGCACCGTGGAGCCAAAGGATGATCTACCCCTGGATGTCAAATCCAATTTGTAATGTGTAATAAAAGTGTGAGGGGTAGTCCACGTAGCTGCTGCACAAATATTATCAAGTGGTACCCTAGCTTGAAAGGCTGCAGAGGTACGCAGCGACCTGGTAGAATGAGCCCTGATCCTGTAGGATAAAGGTTTGCCCTCTGAGCTATAGATAAAGGCTATACAACTGGAAATCCAATTAGATAGTGTCACTTTAGAAACTGGTAAGCCCAATCTAGAGTCAGAAAAGGAAATGAGCAATTGATCTGATTTCCTTTAAGCCTTAGTCCGCTGTAGATAAAAATGTAGTTGTCTATGAACGTTTAGCTGATGAAAACGGTATTCAGCTGCATTACAATGGTTAGGGAAGAAAACTGGGAGTTCTATTCATTGGTTTAAAGTAGTATTAGAACAAACTTTGGTAACAAAGGAGGGATTAGTATGTAATGACACCCTGTCTTTGTGAAATATCAAATACGGTGGCTTAATAGACAAGGCCTGTAGCTCCGATACCCATCTAGTTGATGTGATAGCTACCAAAAACAAGGTCTTCCAAGACAAAAATTTTTAGAGAAGATGAGTGGGAAGGTTCAAAGGGTGGAGAAGTCAATTTGGACAACACAAAATTTAAATCCCAAGAAGCCACTGGTTCTTGCAGAGGTGGTCTCAATAAAGTGGCCCATTTCAAAAATGTCTTGCATAGCTTATGAGACATTAAACTGGCATCTGGAAAACCTAAATGAAAATGAGAAATTGCCGCCAATTGGACTCTTAAAAGTGGCAAAGGAGGATCCTTGTTGAAAAAGCACAGAAAGAAAATCCAGAATCACAGGGATAGAAGCAGTGTATGGTTCTACATTCATGCTCTGTGCCCAAACAGAAAATCTTTTTCATTTACTGCCATACAGCCTCCTAGCTGAAGGTTTATGGGAGGACCTAAGAATATGTGACACTGAAGATGATGCATCATGAAGCCTGACTATGGATGGAACTGGAGCAGCCACGCTGTCAATTTGAGGGTGTGGATTGCGGGGTGTAGTGAACCTGACATGTGAGTCAATAGATCTGGAGCTGGGTCCAGAATCCAAGGATCATCCAGGAGGAGAGGCTCGAGGAAGGGGAACCAGACCTGACGAGGCCAGTAAAGAGCAATGAGGATCAACCTGCTTCCCAGCCGACTAGCTTTCTGAATCACTTTGGAAATGAGAGGAATTGGAGGAAAAGCATACAGAAGTCCCATGCGCCAATCATGAGCCAGAGCGTCTCTGGGAGACTCCCCCAGAGGGGGAATGATGGAAAAATAGCTGCTGCATTTGGTATTGACTGGGCTGGCAAAAAGGTCGCAGCAAGGCTGTCCTCATTTCCAGAAAATCTGATCCATTGTTTCCCGTTTCAGAGACCACTCATGAGGCATTAGGTTTGCCCAGTTGAGCTTGTCGGCTATCACATTGGTCGTCCCTGGAATGTGCGTTGCAACCAGAAAGCGCTAGGAATAATTCGCCCATTCCAAAACTCGCATGGCCTCTCAACAAAGAGGGCAAGATCTGGTACCGCCCTGTTTGTGGATATACCAAACCACCGACATGTTGTCTGATTGTATCGCAATTGTCCCTAGAGGAAGAAGGTCGCCCTCATCTCCAGAACATTGATATGCAGATAAGCCTCGTGTTCTTGCCATGTGCCTTGGACAGTCCTGCCGAGATAATGCCCCCCCCCGATCTGGAAGGCATCCGTGGTCACAGTGGCAACGGGCTGGGCCAGAACAAAGAGGGCACCTGTGATCAGTTGATTGGGATTTATCCACCAACGAAAGCTGTTTGCTGAATTTCCTGTTTGCACTTAATTTTAAATAGTTTTTTTCTTAAAACTTGCATATTTTCTGTCCTTGACCTAGCACTCTTGTGTGGGGTCATTTACTGCACTGTTATAACTTGATATTACTTGTGAACCTCTGCTATCTCTGTAAAAAACAAAAAAAAAAAAAAAATCTTGCTTTTTTCCCACTTTTCTGAGAGTTAAAAAAGTTCAGTTACAGGCTTGCTGTTCCTGAACTGTTTGAAAGTTTCTGTGAGGCCATTTTTGCTTGGGCTGAAGGAGGGTCTCTGTGTTCATCAGTGGCAGTGACTAACATTGAGCATCTTCCCTGCCCCGGAGAGGTGGTTACTGACTTGAAACTGTAGTTTTATTGGCCACTAGGGTCATTTCCATAACTCCTTCATTTGTCCTCAGAGGAGTGGTTTAAGGCAGTAACTTGTAGTTTATTGGCCATTTTGGGTCATTTCCTGTCTTTTCCAGCCCCTGCTATAAAGACGCTTTAGCGCCAAGATTAGCGATTTAGCCCGATTTAGCGGAGTTGCTACCGTTGCACACTAGGGCAGCAGCGTTAAGCAGGTTTAAACTATTCGGCTACCTAAAGTCCACTCTTCAAATTTTCCCTTAAAACTACCTTCCTCGAACTATACTACTGATCTAATCAGCTTATCCTATACTTAAAGAGATCATCTCTACTTGACTCCAAGTAGACTATTCTCGATCTGTTAAACGTAGCACTTGCTCCTACAGTACTTATTACCTTGATACGGCACTCTTGTCATAGATAGTACCCCAAAAGGCAACCCCCATTTCTCGGTCACCCACGTCCCCGGAATCTTTTAAAGTTTTTGTCTATTCCTTCTAGCATGTCGAGGGATCAGTTGCTAGTGTCCTCTCCTGCTCAGCTGGTTAACCTGGGAATATTGAGGCAATGTTACAATTGCCTCATGTACACAGACAACCCTCTCCTCCTCCCACAAAACACAAATACATGCGAGAGATGCAACTATACGGCCAAACTGGAGGCTGAGCTCTCTCAACATAGGACTGGCAAGACCAGTCAGGAGGAGAAGGTTACCACACACACTATAGACCCAGTCTCACATAGTACCATTACAACCTCAAATCATACACATAAACACACAAAGACATACTCGGAGGCTCTGATCAAAGGGCCACCAAAGCAGACACCCAAACAACCACCACCTCAGAACACAACACCTGCAACACATAGACCTCACAGTCAGAGTGTCAAACAGTCACAGCCCTTAAGGCCAAACACAATGCCAGACACACTAGTCATTGGTGACTCCATAGTCAGACACACTGACGTCCCGCTCACCAGACTGAGTAAGGAGAAGGTCACAGTAAGCTGCCTGTCGGGCGCTAGAATCCGCCACATAACGCAAGCACTCAGGTCTCTCAACAGCAGGTACAAATATGACTCAGTCATTGTCCACGCTGGTGTAAACGACCTGAGACGTACCTCCTTGGACTACATGAAAAGAGACATTGAGGAGCTCTCTGATTATGTAGCCCAGGCAGGTATGACCTTGACCTTGAGCAGTATCCTACCTTCACCAAGAATGATGCCACAATACTGAGATAAGATGATCAGCTTTAACAATTGGCTTAAACACTGGTGTCATTCAAAGGGGATCCAGTGTCTGTCTGCCTGGGATGACATGCTGGACAAGCCACGCTGCTTCAAGGGACGGCTTGCACCTGTCACCCTGGGATTCCGGATATTGGCAAAGGCTCTTGCCACCCCATAGTGCCTTTTTAGGCAAGGCTCAAATTCTAAACCTACCACCCTAGAACACAAAAAGGAAAAACTAAGGGTAATGCTGCTCAATGCCAGAAGTCTAAATCTCAAAATGCACGCACTCGAGGCCCTTCTCAGTATGGAGAACATCGATGTCTGTGCTGTGACAGAAACCTGGTTCAAGGCTCCTGAGAGCACCCCAGCGCTATCAGGTTTTACCTCATATCATGCGTTCCGCCCCAAAATCCGGACAATACCAAGAAAGGAGGGTATCCATATTCATCAAGGACACCCACACCTCAAGACTGGTGGCAACGCACGATGCATCGGAGACCATCCAGGTGCAATTAACCATAGGCAAGACTGCTCTGCAAATTGTAGCATGTTACAGGCCACCCTCACAAACTCAGGAACCTCACATGGCCTTCCTGAAAACACTAGAGGGGATAAATGTATCACCAAACACCATCATACTAGGTGACTTCAATTACCCTAATATAGACTGGGAACACTACTCAAGCCCAAACACCCTAGCCCAAAAGTTCCTGGAATTCATAAACTCAAATGCCATGGAACAACTAGTCACCATCCCCACAAGAGGAGATAACATACTTGATCTCATCATCACGAACATGGGAGCACAATGTTCAACACCGGAGGTGTACCCCTCACTGGTGAGATCAGACCACAAACTAATCTCGCTGGAGGTCCTCATCCCACCCCACCTGAAATAAAAAGACCACAGTAAAGAACTTCTCAAAAGCCGACTTCACACTTCTAAAGACTAGTGTGGTCTCCTTTAAGGCCCCGAGCGGGAAAACAGTACTCAAGCCGCTGAATCACTTACAAATGCCTTCTACCAGCACCTGCAGGACTGCATGGATAAGGCAATCCCAAGCAAAACAAAGACTCTTTGTACCAAAGGCAAGCGTCCAGTCTGGTGGACCCCAGCCATAAACAAACTCTACAACAAAAGGAGGAAGCTACTACAAGATAGAGCAAAATCCTTAAAAGGTAAGACACCCTTGATCACTATAAGTAAAAAACTAAGAGCTCTCATAAAATCATCCAAAGCAAATTTTGAGAGAAAAATAGCTAAAGACTCAAAAGACAATCATAAGGCCTTCTTTAGCTATGTTAGAAACCTGGGAGGAAACTCCCAGATATGCTCAGAGCTAGTTCAAAATGATGTGAAGATTACTGATCCTACAGACATTGCCAACATACTGGCTGACAGGTTCAGAGCAAACTTCCCCTCCCCCCAAAAGGAGAGATATCTATACCAAACGATTGCAGCCCCCCAAACATCTCCAGCGCCCAAGTGAGAACTGCTCTCTCCAAAGCAAAAAACTCAGCATCCATGGGACCTGATGGTGTCCCCGGCTGTGTGCTCCATGAACTCAATGAGGAATTAAACCCACAGCTAGGACAGCTATTTAATCAAAGTCTTACCTCTGGATACGCACCCAGGAGTAGCGCACTGCAACTGTGGTACCACTTCACAAAGGCGGTGCCTCCACCGACCCTGGAAATTACCGGCCCATTAGCTTGACAAGCCTTATCTGCAAAGCCATGGAGAGGATCATAATGGACCTCATAAATAAAGACATAGGAATTTGCAGACTTTGGATCCAACCCAGTTTGGCTTTGTCAAAGGCAGATCATGCCTTTCAAACTTGGTTGACTTTTTGAAACAGTCACCAAAGCCATTGATGAGGGAAAGGCAGTCCATACAGCCTACCTCGATCTGGCTAAGGCCTTCGATACAATACCCCACTCGGGTATCATTGAAAAACTCATCAGCTTAAATGTCAACCCATACATCACAAGATGGGTTGCAAACTGGCTGAGTGACAGAACCCACAGGGTCAGAGTTGCTGGCGCCATGTCAGACTCAAAGCCTGTCACAAGTGGTGTCCCACAGGGCTCAGTCCTGGGCCCACTCTTGTTTGGCATCTACTTTTCCAAGTACAAGCAAACACAGGAGGGTTATGGCTGACAAAGTTTGCAGATGACTGCAAACTGGGCCATAGTAGAAAACACATCTGATACAGATATCCTTCAGAAGGGTCTCACAGAAACGGATAACTGGTGCCAGAGCCACGGCCTAAAGTTAAATGCCAAAAAATGCATAGTCATACCCTTCGGGAAAAACAAGGTTACCCCTAGCTACCAAATAGGTGGCAATCCACTGAGCACAGAAGAAGTTATCAGGGACCTGGGGACCCAGGTTGATAGTAGTCTGTCATTCGACACCCATGTAGCTAAAGTAGTTAGGAAGACCTTCTACATTGCCCACCTTATCATGAAGGGATTCTCACCTAGATCAAGGGAGGTCATAGTCTCCCTATACTCATCACTCATCAAACCAATGATTGAGTACAATGCCCCATTCGGAATGTATCTGACCCGACACTTGCAGCAGCTGGAGAGGCCACAAAAGTTCCTCACCAAAAGGATAAAGGGTCTCAAAAATCTGTCCTATGCTGCCCGACTGAAAGAACTCCAGCTCTATTCAGTCGCTTACCGCTTGCCCAGAGGTGACCTTTGCCTAACATACAAGGCCATGTCAAACCCAGATTTGATGAATATGCTTCACCTCAAAAAATCTAGATCCATCAGAGCCACAAGGGCGGGAGACTTAAACCTTGACACGGCTATTAATAGGACGTGCTGGAGGGATAGATTCATCACCCAAAGACTCCCTATGCTGTGGAACAAAATCCCGGTACATGTGAGGCAGAGCACCTCGCTGGCCTTGTTCAAGAGAAATCTTGACCAATGGATGGGAGATCACAGATATACCCCAGGGATAACCTCAGTGTCACTGCTCGACAGAGGCACAGCAAAATAATGGGTATAGTTCCCCATACTAAAGGGGTGGCGTAAGCCACAAAACGATGGGCTAGGCTTGTAAATGCCCTCGGGCAGATAGCCTAGTATGAACCTATGAAGGTCCTTCTTGCATGATTCCATCAGCAGGATAGAATGACTAAGTGGGAGAAATTGGAAGGACCACTGGGAAAACAGAAGCCACTGGAGAATTCTCATGTGCAACCTGGCTAATGATACTAACAGAACTGTGGAAGCCATAATCCCAAGGAGCTGAAGAACCCACTTTGCTCTGACTTTTTGCAATGGAAGAAAAAGTTGAACTTGGGAGATTAAGTTCTGTGCCCTTTCAGAGGGGAGACGAGCTGTCATGTTCAATGTGTCTAACTCTGCGCCTATAAAAATCACAGATTGAGAGGGCAATAATGCAGATTTTTTTTCCAATTTATGGAGATCCCTAACTGAGCACAAAGTTGAATTGTGGCGTCCCTGTTTTGGATGAGTAGATGCCTGGGGGGGGGGGGGGGTCAGGAGCCAGTCCAAATACGGAAACACCTGGAATCCCTGACATCTCAGGTGAGCTGTCATTACTACTGCCATGCATTTGGTGAACACCCTGGGGGCTGTTGTGAGACCAAAGGGCAGAGTGCAAAACTGATAGTGACTGGCTGCCAGCCGGAAGCGTAGATGGCTTCTGGACATCTTGTCCATTTTTTATGTGGTAATAGGCGTCCTGAAGATCCAGACAGCACATCCAAAAGTCTTTCCCTAACAATGGGAGTATAGACTGCAGTGTTACCATCCAAAACTTGTCCTTCTTCGCTGATTCGTTCTATCTGCTGAGGTCCAATACTGGCCGCCAATCTCCGGTTTGTTTTGGGACTAAAAAGAACCTGGATTAAGTTCCAGATCCTATCTGGTCTGCTGAGACGGGCTGGATGACTCTTTTTGCGAGCAACTTGTTGATCTCCACAATTGCCTGATCCCTGAGATTGGATGGTACATCTGGGATCCTTTTGGGAACAAACGGTGGTAGGGAAAAGGGTATGATATACCCTCTGGTAACAATTCTTTGTATCCACTTGTGTTGGGTGATATTTAGCCAGGCTTCTTGGTACAAAGAAATGCAACCCCCGACCGGCCCCAGAGAAGCGCAGTCGGGCTCCACATCAGGAGAGCTGATAAAGACGTCCTCGAAAGAAATCACAGCCTTGTTGGCATTGCGGACTGCCCCTGCCTCTAGGGTGATGTCTGCCATTTCCTCCTCCTCTGCCTCTGAAGGAGCATTCACCCCGTGTGTCAGGAAAGACCCTCTGGGACTTCTTGAGCCATATTTTACTGCCCCTTTGACCCTTGGGGTATGGTCTGGAAGGGACAGTAAAATGCACTCCCACGGCAGAGAGCGTCTTTCCTTCTTGTTCATACCAAGTGAGTGTATCCTTCACCTTGGAACTAAACAATGAGGAACCATCAAACAGGGCATTGGTGAAAGTAGACTTTAATGGTTCTGTAAAATTACATAAGCGAATCCAGGAGTGGCGCCTCAAGGCAACTCTGGAACCCGCTGCTCAACTCGCTCCAGCCGCAGCATAACATATAAGTCGCACGGAGGAGTTAATCACAGAATTTAAGGTGTACAACTGAGTAGAAATGTTGTCAGGAACTCCCTCAGTACATGCACCTTGTATGGAATCTCCTAACTCCTTGAGGAGATCCCTCTGCAACCTCGTGAAGTGCATGAGATAGTTCAACGATCGAAGGGTAAAGGCCGCTGAACAAAAAATACACTTCCCAGATGAAGAGGTCTCCGCTAACTCCTTCTTCGTGGCTGCCACCACCACCATGGCATCTATGGGAACATCCTTGGACAAGAACTCTTTACCAGGAGGAACAGACAAGAACTTATTTGGTCTCCTGAGGACTGGCTCCACGGTATCAGGAGTATCCCACACCTTTCGACTGACTAGGTCCATTAGTTCGTCAAAAGGTGGAGACACCCAAGAGGCAAAAAATTGAGACACGAAAGCCTTCAGGTACACAGACTCCTCATCAGAAGGGTTAATAGTGGGCCAGTCGCACTTCTGCTTAAGCACCTCTAAAATGTCCACAAAGGAGACATCACAGGATGACTTGGGGGACCCTTCCAACTCCTCGAGGTCAGTGTCCGATGTCAAAGACTCATCCTGGGAGTCAATATGTTTCCTCTTACATAACCTCTTCCGGGGAGGCTCCTCGGAAGGATATTCCGGGGAAGCCTTGGACGAGTGGGGGCCACCAGCCGATGGCTCCTGAGGCTGCGGGTCTCTGCTGTCTCCGGAGAGAGTAGGGGCTGAGACTGAAGTGGGTGCTCTCCGAGGAAGAGTGCCGGTGCCAGTGGTAGGTGCTGGAGAATGAGACAGCATGCTCATCATCTCAAACGCCGACCTTTCCGGCTCCAAAAATCTCCCCCGCTCTGAAGAGACGCGGGTTGGCACCGGGGCCACAGGTCTGATCTCACCCTGGCTGACGCACCGAGAGGAAGGCTCGGAACCGAAGATAGATTCCAACCCTCTCTGTCGGTGCCGACAGGAAAGCTTTGGCCCCTGGACACGACGGACGGCACTGAGCGTGTCGGAGTCTAACCCAGCTCCAAGGCAGCAACAAGGTGAGTTGGAGCCGGCATTTCCTCCGTTGGCACCATGCACTCCAGCTCCAAAAGGCCAGTATGGCTTGGAGGAGGAGGAATAGCAGACAAGGGCATAGCTGGGTCAAGTGGCTTCAGAGACTGACTGGGTCAGAGCCAACAATAATTTTGGCAAGGCAGACGACTTCAGGAGTCTCACCACTACCCTCTCCACATCTTCTTCTGAAAGGGTCCTGGAAGACCTCGAAGACATAGTTGGGGATCTTGACCTGGTGGGCACTGGAGACTTATCTGTTATGGACACCGGAAGGGAGCTTACAGACCGGCTTGGAGTAGCAGAGTCAACTGCTGTATCAATTGTTTCAGAGATTGGTTCCAAAACTCCTGTAACTGACTCTGACACCACCATGATGCTCTCCTTCGGCTCCGAAGGCTGAGGAGTCGAAGGAGGTAGATTTGGACTGTCTTGATTGTTTAGGAAATGGCTCCAGGACACCAGCCGGTGAAGGAGAAGGCCTTTTTGCAGATTTTGATTTCCCAGACTTAGAGGAAGCCGAAGAACTGGGTAGTGCTTCCTCAAAGCTTGGTTTCAATAAACCCTTGAATATAAGTTTGTTCTTTCTCTCCTGTAACACTCTAGGAGAAAAAGCATGGCAGAACAAACATGACTCCTGTAAGTGGATGGCCCCTAGGCAGTAGACAAAGCTACTGTGGCCATCCGTTAAGGACATCTTTTGGGAGTATTTCATGCTCTTTTTGAACCCAGAGGGTTTATGCTCCTTACTTCCTTAGACATTATTACACACACACACACACACACACACACACACACACACACACACACACACACAGCCCAGAGAAAGAGAGAAAAGAAAAGGAATTATACAAGGACTAGGTCCTCTAACTTAATCGGACCTAGCCCGGTATAGAGAAAGCTAGCAAAAGGAGTTACACGAGGACTAGGTCCTCTAACTTAAATGGGCCTAGCCCGGTGTAGTGAAACTAGGTCTTCTAACTTAGGCCAGAAAATAAATCTCATGCACACAAGAGAAACTGCAAATGACACAATAACTTTCTATTCTTAAGAAAAAACAGGTAATAAACTTGCAATACTGGTAACTTCGCAAGCGGATCCTCGCCAAAAAAGAACAATGTCAAAATAGTAGAAACCAACTGCTAACGGTAACCAAAAAGGTCAGAATAGCAACAGACAAGACAACAGGAGCCCCTGTTGAGTAAGAGCGGAAAACCACCAAAAACTCTACCTAATAATAATAAAAAAAAAAAAAAAAATGTGCAATAGCACCTAAAACTAACTGGCACACAGGATACCAACAAGCAACTAGAAAAGTAATTTGCACTCAAAAAAGGTAAACAAAGCAACTGCCTAATATATTAGCAATATAAATATACAATAATAAAGCACTGAACATGATACAATATGAAGAATTTTGAAAAACTTAGCCAGAGTCAAGAGAAGCACAACCGAACTCGTGAACGCGGCAAACAAGATCTGGGAATTGTACTGGTGCGTCATGGGATACCTGCTTAGCCACGAGCCAACCAGAAGTCTTCCAGCTTGTAAATCGGCTGAGTCGGAGCTGAGGATCGGCTCTGAACCCATATGTAAAAATGAAGGTGAGATTGGACTACCTAACATTGAAAGAATAAAAGAGTGAGAGCAATGTACAGTGAAGGTCAGAGGAGAACAAAAAAGGGAAAATATACAAAACTGATAAATATTTGTATATTTAATGTCTTAGAATCATTTTATTTTCCTTTTCAGTTCATTTCCCTTATTAAAATATTTATAAACATAAAGCTTACATTAAATAAGGAGCTTTCACATCTGAATCTATTTCCCTGATTAAGGGTACTAAACATGGTTACTTACATACATACAAATATTTCAAGCATGGGCATTAATGCCCTTCTAGCTTGCCAATATACCAAAAAACTTGTTCGCACAATAAGTAACAAGGCTGTTCTTAAGAATATCTAAACTAGTACTTGCTTTAATATAAATCGGTAGTCTGTTCCATGCATCAGCTATTCTGTCAGGGAACCAATTATTACACTTCTCATTCATATACAGTATTCTACATAGATTGACCGATGATCCTCTAGTGCTTTTTGTTAACCCCAAACATTCCCGGAGGTAGCTGTCATAAATGTTCTATATACCTGAATAAGATCTCCTCTTAGATATCTGTAAGAGACATTGTACAAGTTCAGATATTTTAATCTTTCATAATAACTTAAATTTTCACATCCATGGACACCCTTGGTATATTTCTGTTGTACTCTTTCCAGTTTACTCATGCTTGTTTTCTTATAGGGTTTCCATATTGTTATTCTATACTCAAGTTTGGGTCTAATGCAACTAACAAACAATGACTTCATTATTTTTGATTTCCTAGACTTTACATTTTTTTATGCAACCTATAGTTCTAGAACTATCATTAACCAATTGGTTAACATGATTAGAAAAACTCGTAGCTGAATCTACCCGTATACCCAGGTCCTTAAACGAGTCTACAGTTTCAATCACTGTGTGCTGTGTTAAATATTCAACTTTCAATTTATGCCTACCAAATCTCATATGCTTAGTTTTTGATGTATTTATCAGCATATTATTCTCCTGTGCCCAAATGGTTAATTTAGTCAAATTATTTTGCAGACATGCCTTATCTGTAACACATGTAATCACTTTACCCAATTTCAGGTCATCTACGTATAGACTGTAGAATACCTCAGATGAAAAAGTTAGTTCTGAAAGATACAATCTAGACATGTAAGGGCCTAGGACAGAGCCCTGTGGGACACCCTGACTGTAACCAAAGATTTTGCCTGTCCAGTTGCTGTATGATACTTGCCATGTCCTATTTGTAAGCCATGTAGCTATCCATCTTATCAAGAGTACATTAATACCTAGTTGTACTAATTTATTGAACAGTGTTATGTATATGACCCTATCAAATGCTGATGTGAAATCTATATAAATTACATCACAGCACAATGTTTCATTCATAGCTGTTATTATATTGTTATAGAACATCATGTTACAGGTAGTAATAGATCTGTTTTCAACATGTGCATGCTGATATATAGTTTCAAGTCCCAACCTATCCAGTTCTGACAATAACTTATCCAATATTACGTTCTCCATTATTTTTCCACAACTTGAAAGTAGACTTAAGGGTCTATATGATTCTGGGTTTGTCCTACTCCCCTTTCCCTTAAAAACAGGTTTAATAAGCACATGTCTCCAACCGTGAGGAATCTCCCCATATTTATATGAACTAGTGAATAATAGATATAATGGCATGTAAGTTCTTGCTGAAACGTTCTCAGGTCATTGTTAATAATTCCATCTCCTCCCTGCGTTTTGTTTGGATCCAGTTTGCGGAGTTCTCTTTCAATAGAATCTAATTTGATGCCAGTATCTGGGGTTAACTGGATGTCACAAAGGACAACTTACCACCCCTTTTGTGAAGCCAAACTGTTTTGCATAAGATTTTGTAAATATATCTGTTGTGTCTGAGAATAAATTTTAGAATCTGCACACAGTTTATCAATTTGTGTCTTTACTCCAACATCTTATGTAAAAAAAAAAGTAAAACCACAGAGTTTCTAAGGTTTTCCATCGAACATTCCAGTTCTAGTATTAATTTTCTTGATTTGAATATTAAAAAAGATGGACAAGGTAAACTAAAAACATCACTTTATAGGAAAAAATGCTGGAAAAACACCCTATTACAATATGAAAGCATGCATCCCAGATTTATATTTAAAAACATTGTAAAGGGACAATATACAAGGTTGCATAGGATTTGCCAAGAAGAAGATGAACGTAAGATTGAATTTAATAAATTAGAACAGTTTTTCTAAGACAGGGGCTATAATTCCGAAATGGTAGCTAAAACAAAAAAGACATTTGCTGATAATGACTCAAAATTGATGAAACAAAATACTTTTTATAAATACAATAAACATCTTACACAATATGATTCACATAAAGTCAGATGCATAATTAGTTATACTAGTGATAATAAATATTTAACAAATATTATCACTAAAAACTGGTCGATTTTGGTTACCAATGATGAAATTAGACAAAAAACAGGTGAAAGACCCACCTTTACTTACAAAAATACAAAGAATCTAAAAAGAATATTATGTAATGAAAAAATGTATTACAATGTGAATAATACATATAATAGGGGCACCTTTCCATGCGGAAAGTGTAATTCATGTCAATGGATATCTAAAAGCAAGAGTTTTTCACATCCTGAACTACTATTTAAATTTGATTTTAGATGTTCAGCGAATTGTGATGATAATAATGTCATATACCTAGCTACATGTGAGGTATGCTCCGCCTTCTATATAGGTATGATGACAAGAAGGCTTAGAGATAGAATACAGGAACATCTATATGCCATCAAGAAAGCAGATTCTAAAAATGCTTTATCTAAACATGTTATAGAGTATCCAGAACACAAGTTTACTTTCAGGGTGCTACAAAAAAGATCTTTAAATAAAAGAAGGGGTGACAACTTTAATGATCTAGAAAATTTAGAATTAGATTGGATTTTCAGGTTTCAGGCACAGAACCCTCCAGGCCTGAATAGTTATGTTAGCATTAGATCGTTTTTAAAGAAACGAAAATATCATTGATCAAGAATATTCTATTAAAATATATACCAATTTACTTTAAAATATTTATAGATAGTTTTGCTGTCAAATCTAGGTCTATAGAATATCATCTATTGAATATCAACTGTTAATTATTTGTCATTGGTGTTTTAGATATACAACTATAGGCTTCATTTTAAAGACATATTATATAGATCTCAAGTATAATTCGCATATAAACCATGACATGGATACACCAATTTTAAAAACGGATATATATTCAGTTTATAATATCTATTGTATAATATGTTTATTTATTTATTTCCTCTATACAGTTGATAAATTGTTTAATTATAAACTGATATTATATTTATTGATTTTTATATGTTTCTTACATTTATTTATTTATTGATATATATGTTTTGATATTCATCATATATATATATATATATACAAACAGAATTATCATTATATGACAATACATCATGTTTAAATGCATTAAATATATTGTTATTTTTCTTAATATTTAATAATTTTTTAAGAGACTGTAATAATTATGATAGTTAGAAAAGTTGATATTATTAATTAATTAATTTTTCTTCAACATGTATACTGATGATTACATTCTGTACACTTCTGTACATATGTAATTATTTATTATATTAAATTAAATTAAATTTGGATATAAATAATAATAAAATATAAAACATATAAATAATGATAATTTAAATATATTTATTATTATACAGTTATGGAGATTTTTTTATTTATATATATTATATACATTTTATATACATCAATATATATTGAGCTCTTATTTGAACATCAAGTAATATTGGGTTATGACATATTTTGAATATATAAGTTTGAATAACTGTATAAGTTGATTATACAGCCATATTGATGCTGAGTCCAGATGTATTTCTAGATTTATACTGTTTTAAATATGTGTTTTGGAGTTAACTACTGAGTATGTGAGACTTACTTTATTTTGTTTATTAATCTATGTACATATAAAAATGACGACAGCGTGGCTTCTATACAACAATACTATGGTTCTTTTAACCAAGATGTGATGTACTGCTTTTACATGTTTTATATTTTTATTTTTATCATTAATAGACAGCATTTTAGACTCTGTAAGCTTCGGTTTTACAAGAAACTTATACTGTATTAGATTTTGTACCTTTAAATACATTTGGCTATACATGCTGTTTAATTGATTTGATTGAATTAATTAACTAGTTAACTAATTACAAGAATACTATATATACAGAGAGATCATTACTGTTTTATATTCGTCTGAAGAAGCATGTCTCTGAAGCACGCGAAAGCGCTCACTTTATGTAATAAAGGATTCGTGTTTCTACTTTACGTGGTGGTTGATCTACAATTTATTTACTGCATTGCTCTTGGTTCCTGCTTTGTGATCAACTTTTAAGGGAAAGGTCTGCTATTTTACTTTTCATTTGTTGTTTCTGCCATTGCTTACCTTTCCCTACACGATGGAGGGCTCCGCTTTGGAATTGGATTATAATCCTGAAAGAAATCACTCCAACGTTAAATGGAACAACTTGTTTGACAAGAAAACTAATCCATTTCTTACTATGGAATTATCGGTACAACAAAATACAACAGAACCAGGTACTGTTAACTTGTTAACTGAGTTTAATCCATTATATAAAGAACTTGAGAACAATTTATACAAACAATTCAGATTGATATGGCAGCGCCGACATTTGGAGGCGTGCCTTCATTTCAAAGTGGTCCCTAGAGGAATGAGGGTCCTCTGTATGCCGTCTTACGGCAACAGCCACCCCGAGTTACTTAAGAACTGGCAGAAGCTGCTTCAATTATATCAAACTGCTCATTGACTATTTCCTTCCTATTGAGAACGCTTTGACTGAAAAAACTGACCTGCTCTATAAAGATCTAGTAAAAAGATTTAAAGGGGAAATGTTCTCTAATAAAATTGATAACCTAATTAGCCAGGTTGGTGCCTATGGTGATAGACTACAGCTAATAAAGCTACACAAATTAGAGAGAGACCATAGAGACTTTGCAAATGGTCAAGTTTTCGTATGGCCGAAATTTAATCAAAGGAACGGGGCACAAAGAGCCGAAATGGCGAGCATAGACACAGGCAGAGAGACTGCTACTGTTACATCAGACATTGCCCCTTTAATGGAAACATCCACTATCGATGACGCCAATACGGAAGCTTCATCTCGTAGTCGCAGACATATTCACAATGAAGATAACAGCACTCCACCACCTAATCAGATGGCTATGTTTTCACATCTTGTCTTAGGAGCCAAACCAAAATTGCAACAAACCAACATAGAGTCTTTTTTACCGCTTCCAGTACGCCCGAGGAGGGATTCAAGGGGAAGATCGACAAGCCAGGGAAGAGGCAAAAGGAGGCTATCGGGAGAGCCATTGAACAAGAGAGGGCGTCAAAGAGACTAGAAAGTTTGTTTTTTAATTTATCTGACTTATTGTTGTCAGAAACTGACTACAAATTACTCAATAAGGGCCTCAGTTTCATACCTGCCCAGATTGGCAACATTACTGATATATTAACTGATTTAAGAGTTTTTATACGTAACATAGCACTGAAAATGTTTTTTAAACAAGCCTCACAGAATGGTAGTAATTCTAACAAATCAAATATGCAAAATGATTTTGAATGTTTTAAAAGAAAAGGGGCGTTTACGCCGGTACTTCATCCATGTTTAGATTGTTTTATAAAAGCATGTGAAAATGATCTATATAAACATTATTCGATTTATAGCAAAGGTTCCTTATCAGTCTTTCATAATATAACCCATGATGAAAGGACAGCCATGAATGCTCTAGCTAATAATATAAATGTGACGGTAAGACCGGAAGATAAAGGTGGGGGTTTGGTTCTACTCAATACCGTTGATTATCTACAGTACATGGGTTTGTTGTTACAGGATGACAACACATACAAAGAAATAGATATAAAAACTGTTGATAAACTGATTTGTGAAGTGCACCAAAACATATATGATATGATGCTAACAAGACAAATTAGTCATGATTTTTATATGTTTTTGTTGATTGAGCATCCGACCATACCCTACATTAAGGGATTACCGAAGATGCATAAAGGTATAATACCTTCCCCACTACGTCCTATAGTAGTTGGTCATCGTTGGGTTACTGAAAACATGTCTATTTTTATTGAAAGGAAATTGAAACCGTTAGTTATGGAAATTCCGACCATTTTAAAGGATTCATATCAGCTTCTTGATAAACTTGGAAATTTATAATTTAGTATACTAGAAAGACATCTACTAGTTACTCTAGATGTCAAGAGTCTATTTACAGCAATACCAAACGCATATGGATTGGAGGCAGTTAGATTTTTATTAAATAAAAATTCCAAATATAATAACCATGAACAAATTTTATTAAATGCTTTATTGGAGTTAGTACTTACTAATAATGTTATGATGTTCAATGATTCATTTTATATTCAACAGTGGGGGGTGGCCATGGGCACCCCCTGCGCAAATACCTATGCTAACTTGGCTGTTTATAAATGGGAAATTACATGTTTATTTACGCATCCCAATTACAACAAGGTCCTTGCATATTATAGATTTGTGGATGACATACTTATGATATGGGATGGAACACCAGCTGAACTGAGTAAATTTATATGTGATTTAGAAAAAAACACAGATTTTCTAAGGTTTTCCATCGAACATTCCAGTTCTAGTATTAATTTTCTTGATTTGAATATTAAAAAAGATGGACAAGGTAAACTAAAAACATCACTTTATAGGAAAAAATGCTGGAAAAACACCCTATTTCAATATGAAAGCATGCATCCCAGATTTATATTTAAAAACATTGTAAAGGGACAATATACAAGGTTGCATAGGATTTGCCAAGAAGAAGATGAACGTAAGATTGAATTTAATAAATTAGAACAGTTTTTCTTAGACAGGGGCTATAATTCCGAAATGGTAGCTAAAACAAAAAAGACATTTGCTGATAATGACTCAAAATTGATGAAACAAAATACTTTTTATAAATACAATAAACATCTTACACAATATGATTCACATAAAGTCAGATGCATAATTAGTTATACTAGTGATAATAAATATTTAACAAATATTATCACTAAAACTGGTCGA
Organism: Protopterus annectens; assembly: GCF_019279795.1. Classification (NCBI taxonomy): domain Eukaryota; kingdom Metazoa; phylum Chordata; order Ceratodontiformes; family Protopteridae; genus Protopterus; species Protopterus annectens. Next base: position 596,319,298 of record NC_056737.1, read on the forward strand.
TTTTGGTCACCAATGATGAAATTAGACAAATAATAGGTGAAAGACCCACCTTTACTTACAAAAATACAAAGAATCTAAAAAGAATATTATGTAATGAAAAAATGTATTACAATGTGAATAATAGATACAATATGGGCAACCCTTCCATGCGGAAAGTGTAATTCATGTCAATGGATATCTAAAAGCAAGTGTTTTTCACATCCTGAACTACTATTTAAATTTGATTTTAGATGTTCAGCAAATTGTGATGATAATAATGTCATATACCTAGCTACATGTGAGGTATGCCCTGCCTTCTATATAGGTATGACGACAAGAAGGCTTAGAGATAGAATACAGGAACATCTATATGCCATCAGGAAAGCAGATTCTAAAAATGCTTTATCTAAACATGTTATAGAGTATCCAGAACACAAGTTTACTTTCAGGGTGCTACAAAAAAGATCTTTAAATAAAAGAAGGGGTGACAACTTTAATGATCTAGAAAATTTAGAATTAGATTGGATTTTCAGGTTTCGGGCACAGAACCCTCCAGGCCTGAATAGTTATGTCAGCATTAGATCGTTTTTAAAGAAACGAAAATATCACTGATCAAGAATATTCTATTAAAATATATACCAATTTACTTTAAAATATTTATAGATAGTTTTGCTGTCAAATCTAGGTCTATAGAATATCATCTATTGAATATCAACTGTTAATTATTTGTCATTGGTGTTTTAGATATACAACTATAGGCTTCATTTTAAAGACATATTATATAGATCTCAAGTATAATTCGCATATAAACCATGACATGGATACACCAATTTTAAAAATGGATATATCAGTTTATAATATCTATTGTATAATATGTTTATTTAGTTATTTATTTCCTCTATACAGCTGATAAATTGTTTAATTATAAACTGATATTATATTTATTGATTTTTATATGCTTCTTACATTTATTTATTTATTGATATATATGTTTTGATATTCATCATATATATATACACAAACAGAATTATCATTATATGACAATACTTCAAGTTTAAATGCATTAAATATATTGTTATTTTTCTTAATATTTAATTTTTTAAGAGACTGTAATAATTATGATAGTTAGAAAAGTTGATATTAATTAATTAATTTTTCTCCAACATGTATACTGATGATTACATTCTGTACACTTCTGTACATATGTAATTATTTATTATATTAAATTAAATTAAATTTGGATATAAATAATAATAATAAAATATAAAACATATAAATAACAATGATAATTTAAATATATTTATTATTATACAGTTATGGAGATTTTTTTATTTATATATATTATATACATTTTATATACATTTTATATACATCAATATATATTGAGCTCTTATTTGAACATCAAGTAATATTGGGTTATGACATATTTTGAATATATAAGCTTGAATAACTGTATAAGTTGATTATACAGCCATATTGATGCTGAGTCCAGATGTATTTCTAGATTTATACTGTTTTAAATATGTGTTTTGGAGTTAACTACTGAGTATGTGAGACTTACTTTATTTTGTTTATTAATCTATGTACATATAAAAATTACGACAGCGTGGCTTCTATACAACAATACTATGGTTCTTTTAACCAAGATGTGACGTACTGCTTTTACATGTTTTATATTTTTATTTTTATCATTAATAGACAGCATTTTAGACTCTGTAAGCTTCGGTTTTACAAGAAACTTATACCGTATTAGATTTTGTACCTTTAAATACATTTGGCTATACATGCTGTTTAATTGATTTGATTGAATTAATTAACTAGTTAACTAATTAACTAATTACAAGAATACTATATATACAGAAAGATCATTACTGTTTTATATTCGTCTGAAGAAGCGTGTCTCTGAAGCACGCGAAAGCGCTCACTTTATGTAATAAAGGATTCGTGTTTCTTCTTTACGTGGTGGTTGATCTACAATTTATTTACTGCATTGCTCTTGGTTCCTGCTTTGTGATTAACTTTTAAGGGAAAGGTCTGCTATTTTACTTTTCATCTTATGTATCTATAAAAAGGTTTCCTATTATGCTCAATATCTTTATATACATTTTCTTCAAAATTTTCTTGATCTTGTCTCACACTATGCTTAATCTGTTTGTCCAACTTGTTTATTTCAGTTTTCAAAGTTGTAGTTCGACCTCTCTTCCATTTCTTATGTGTTTTGTCTCTCACCTTAATCAGATATCTTGTTCTTATGGAAATGTATCCGCCTGATGTTGTATGCCTAGAACCTGATGTTAAACATTTTTTTGATTTTTTTGTACTCACTTTCTCCTTTAAAACTTACCACATTCCATCTGCAGTTTTTCGAATGAACACTTCTCTCCAGTCAGATTTACATAGTGACTGTTTTGCTTGCATACAATCTGTAATTAACATTCTGTACACTGACTTATATTTCAGTTTGGCACAACTTTCTAGCAACAAATTAACCTTTATAACCCCATGATCACTGCACATCAATGGTGGTAAAACTGGTTGTCCCCTTGCTCCTATTTTATTTGCCATAGTCAGTGACATTCTAGCAATTTTAATTTGAAATATAAACATCAAAGGTATTGAAATTTTGGAAAATTATGCTTCCAAAATTATATTTACCAATGATGACCTACTATCACTTCCCAACTCAAGATCAACTCTAGGAGGTTTAGATTTTATCTTGAAGCTATTTCAGTCATACTCGGGTCTACAGTTTAATAATCTAAAATCCAAGTTTGTATTTCTAAACAAAAAGGAAACTGCAAACACAAAAAAAATATCATAGGTAAACAAGTCACTTCCTTTGAATATTTGCGAATAAATATAAAGAATACTACTGAATGAGTAAGGACTACAAATTATAAAAACATTTTAAACATAATCTTAAGTCTAACTAATAAATGGAACAAAGCTATAACATCCTTTGATGATAGAATGCAAACAAAAATTATTCTGTTTCCTAAACTATTATATATAATACAAGCTTTAACCCTATAACCTGGTAAGCCACTTACTAAAGACATTAATAAACAATTACTAAAATTTCTATGGTTTCCAAACAAACCTAGGATAGCGCTTCCTCATCATACTAATCCTTGGAACTTGGGCGGTATTAGCTTTCCTGATGTAGATACTGATGTTAAACCAGCAATTTTTAAAAGTATACTAAATTGGATTGATTCTAATTATAACTCAAATTTGAAAACCTTACATTTTGACTTGATACTAATGAAGACTTAACAGGAAATAATAGCAGTATAAATCAAAGCAAGTTATTTTGGCATTATCTTTTCTAACAACATACAATATAATTCTTCCTCACATTCATCATTTTCTTTTATGAACCACACTTTAAATTCTTTCAGAAATATTATACTCAACAAAACAGACTTGAAACTTTGGTTTGGGACCATTATATCATTCAGTATAACCAAATCTTTCTTTAATGAAGTCTCTACTTAAACTTGACGTCTGGGAGACCAAAGGCTTTTCTTGCTGGTATCAATGTTTTAAAGATCTAAAAATAAAAGATCTTAACTTATTAATGGTTATGATTCAGATCCTCAAGACTGGTTACTTTTATAGAATACTGTAATACAATCTCAAGACAAATGTTTATTTGTTTCACATTTATGTTATAAAGAAAGCCTAAAACTAATTCAACTTTTCTATGATATATTATACAACAAATCTAAGATAGAAAGCCTTATATCTAAATTATATAACATTTTGGTAGAATGCAACACTAATTTAAAAGAAACATTTTGCAAACATATAACACTGGCTCATAACTCTTTACTTAAGAGCAAAATTCCTAAATATTACATTCTATTAAAATGCATCTTGGTCTTGACATTGGCATACATTTACTTGGAAATTTTTATACAGATCTTTCTTAACTCTAAATAGAATGGTCCAAACAATAAAAAAACACCATTAAATGTTAAAGGTGTACCAAGATTTGTAATGCAGATTGGAGAACACATTTTTGACTGTCCTTCCTTGAAGCATTTTTGGAATTCCATAGATGATTTTATGAAAGTTTTATGGTTTGATTTTTTTTTTTCCATTAACTAGATTTTTAGTTCTATTTAATATAAATGGTATCCATAATACCATTCGGCAAAAACACGGCCCCTAATGATTACTACATCAACGGCAGCCTCCTAAGTACACAACCTGTGGTGAAAGACCTGGGTACTCAGGTTGACAACAATCTCACATTTGACCATCATGGAGCGGGGCACTGGTCAGAAAAGCCTTTCAGTTGGCTCATCTCATAAGTAAAGGGACTCCATCCACAAAAAGGTTAGTACCCCTCTATACTCCATTAGTGGTCTAATGAGGGAGGAGTATAACACTCCGTTTGGTATGTACCTCTCCAAACATCTGCACCAACTGAAAAGGCCACAGAAATACCTCACACAGAGAATCCATGGCTTCCAACATCTGTCCTATGCGGACAGGCTCAAATCACTATCACTCTACTTGGTATCGTACAGATTGCTCAGGGGTTATCTGTGTCTCGCCTACAAAGCAATCTCGGACAATGCCCTGATTGAGATGTTCCATATCTGCAAGTCTAACCCTTACGCATTACCCACTTGAAAGGCCTTATTTAATATGCGACATCAACAAAATCTGCTAGAGACACAGGTTTGTCTCCCAGAGGTTGCCCCATCTCTGGAATAGACTTTTCATACATGTCAGAGTACCTCGATGATCCTCTTCAAGTGCAACCTTGATAAGTGGATGGGAAACCACAAATTTGTCCCATGTATTCCACCTGTGTCCCTCATTGGCAGAGGTGATGGCTGCTGACTGAGGTTTGATTTTTGGGGGTAAACTCTTGGCTAGGCTTATAAGGGTCTCAGGGCTATTAGCCTAATAACTTCCTATGATCCTAATCACAAGTTGTATACTGAGAACCTTTATCTGCTCTGGACCATTTTGGAGATGGCAAGGAAAAGTATTACTAAGCACTGGAGATCTATTTCACTGCCATCGTTTGAAGAATATTAATCTTCATTAAAAGAAATAGCCTTAACTGAGAATAAAATAAAGGAAAAGGTTATTTTCAAAGGCACTTGTCAAGACTCCACGGACAAAAGTATAATCTCTGATTTATTTGAGAAAAGAACTCTGCCTTCTGAAATTGTTTTGCAAAATGTTTATTATTTATATAACATATATTACTACTTACTATACTGAACTTTACTCTCTGGAGTACTATAAGCTGTGTTAGTTTACGTTTCACAAGCATGACATATATATATTTTTTCTTTCTTGGGAAAAAAGACCATTTCCTTTTCTTTACAATTGTATTGTTATTTACAACTGTGTTAAATGTACTTCTATTTATATGTTAAAACAGATAAAAACACTTTCGAAGAAAAAAAATCAGTAAAAAAAATATATATATGACATATACTGTATTTAAATTGAAAAAAATGTTAAATGGCTTTTCTTTTCTGTTAATATATGCTTACCTATGTTTAAGTGATAACTTAATAAAGGTGTTAAAAAAAAAAAGAAAATAAAAAGATTAATTAAGGATGCTTGCAAGTTAAGGCTCAAAGTTCTGAAATTTACCTTGGTGAATTAACTGCCACTTGAGTTCTGCTGAATGATCTGGTTGAAAGAGACTGAGAGCCAGTTTTCCTAAGACAAATACGAAATCCCAAGGTGATGTGGGAACCTTAACAGGAGTTAGAAGGAAGAAACTGCCTTAAAAAAAAAAGTTCTGCAGATCCTTTGGGAAGCAAGATAATTGAAACGGTGTTGTGAAAATTAGAGATTACTGCCAAATGAACTCTATTCAAAAACAGAAGATAGAAAGTGGACAATTGAATGGAATGGGGCACAGAAGTGTTTCAGACCTCCCTGAGTAGCCTAAAGGAAACATTTTTGCCATTCACTCTTGTACAGCTTGCAAGTAGATTATTTTTGGGAAGATATGAGGATCTACACCACCCTTAGTAGGGAGAGTTGGGTCTCTGGGCATTAGTGGAACTGGAGAAACTATGAAGTTACCCAAAGGGATATGATCTCCAGGTGAAGCCTGCCAGATGGATGGGAGAGGAAATCCAGGGTGGGATCTAGAAGCAGAGAGACCTGCTTTGGGGGAGACCAGAGTTGAGGAAAACAGCAGCTGAGTCCAGAATGGGGCTACAAGAATGACTGCTAATCTGCACAACTTTGCATTCTGGATGAAGTTTATTACGGGATGGCAGGGAAAGGTGCAAGAAATACCCAAAGGCCACTGCTGGACGAGAGTGTCCATTAGGGAGTATATGTGTGACAGTATAATGGAAAATAAGTTGCTGCATTTGGTATTAGAAGTAAAGCAAATAGGTCATAGCAGGGCTTCCCCAGAGACAGAGTAAGTCCATGTTACTTGAGAACTGAAGAACCACCGAGGCATCAGGACATTTCTGCCGAGCTTCTTCCACTAGGTATTTTATCTAGTTGGGTACATGTTTTCTTATCAGAAAGCATTGTGCTGAGTTCATTCATTCCCACTCTCTCATTATATCATGACAAAGGAGATATGATCTGGTGCTTCCCTGCTTGCTGATGCACCATACCACAGTCATGTAGTGTGTTTATGAATATTACACCTTGGGGAAGAAGATCCTGAAACACCTACAGTGGTAGGAGGGTCACTCATCGACAATATGTTGATGTCCAAATTGGCCTCCTTGGAAGACTGCATTTCTTCGGCTGTCAGAGGAGGCACTCTGAGCTGTCCAGCCACCAAAAGAGGTAACTCATCCATGTGAACATTAATCTGAAAGTTCTGCTGATGTCATTCTCCAAATCTGACCACTAAATCCTAAGTGTCCATTGAAGACTCCACCTGTAAAATCTGGCATGTGGCACTAGATACATTGTTGCTGCTATTAATCACAAGTCTTGTAGGACTGGAAAAGCAGTTCAGAGAAAGAGAGAGAGTGTGTGTAAAGAGTAGATGCACAAAAGTTTTAAACAGAGAGATATTCACCTGATGAATTTTGGATTATTATTTTTTTTTTACTGAATACATTTTTATTAATTTTCAGAAACATAAACATATATACAGTATGTATATCAAAGAAATATTTACATAATCAAAGCTTAAAGTGGAGAAACAATTTTAAAAACAAACATTACAAAACCAACCATTTACATAGGATGTCTACACTTGAAAAACTTTGTTTTCTTGAATGTATCTTTGAATAACATTATAATTTATTACAGTTTTCTGTTTCCAGCACTTGATTTACTTTCTGCCAGGAGGCAATAAGTTTGGATTATTTTTGAAGGGTGCCTAGATTACATCCTATAAACACCAAAGACTGAGTTGGTTCCAGCTGTAAATTCTCTTGGTTCATGGGGAGTCCTATGGACAAGCAAAGTCAGAGAAGGCAACCACTCTTGCATTAGCAACTCCTTGCTAGTACAGACAAGGAAGCAGCTGTCTACAGGAGGAATGAATCAGAAAGCCTTGGGACCTCACTGAGAAGTGACTGTCATCATGCACATGGTAAAAACCTTGGGGGCTTTTTGTGAGATTGAATGGCAGGGCTTGGAATAATTGGCTCTGGCCCAGAAGTGTAGGAATCTTCTGGATTCCTTGGCAATTCTGATGTGAACATATACTTCCTGGAGATCCAACAAACAAATTCAGTCTCTCTTTCCCCTGTAGACACAAAAGATAGATTACACATAATAAGGTCTAGTAGTGGTCTAAGAACTTTTGCTTTCTTGGGAACCAAACATATTCTTGAATTAAGCCCATTTCTGGCCTGATGGGACCTCTTGGATGGCTTTTCTGAGTAAGGAAATTTGACATTTCTTCCTTCATTGTCCTCATTTGATGGGGTGGAATATCTAGAAAGGGAGGGGAGGACAGTTTTTGGAAATGAGACAAAGGAATGAATGTAGTAGCCTTTACATACTATCTTTAAGAACAAGGAATGTAATAGCATTAATGACATCTAGATACTATCCCTCTGACCCTTTTATCCTACATGATGGTCACCCATGCAGTCTGCAGCAGGACAGAATTCCCAGTTACCTCAGGAGTGGAATAGTCTGGCAAGATTCTGAGGGTTCTGCTGCTGAATTCCTTGGATAGGACCATAAAAACCCTGATTTTGCAGAGCACTTCTGGGGCGCATTCAGTGAAGGATCCCTCTTCCCCCACAGGAACTTCTATCCTGAACCTGGTTAAATGACTATTTGTGGGACTTCGTAAAACACAAGTTCTAGAAACGTTTTGATTCCTGGAAAAGAATCTCTGGGGAGATGTGAACTTGACTCCCACCATGGACAATGTTTTTTCCTCTTGCTCTCTTCTTTCCAGTTTCTCTTTCACGTTTAGTCCAAAATGATAGCCTGTTGAAGGGGCCCATTCATGAAATACACCTTGAAGTTCTCCGCAAAGTCACAAAGAATGAGGCAGGCATAGCATCTCATAGTGATGCATGTTCCCACAGCTCTAGCCACTCCACCAGCTGCATTATGTAACAAGCACATATTGTGGTTTGAGATACTTGGCACAGTAGACACCTGTGCCTCTAGCTGCCTATAAGCATCAGGTGTTACTGGTCATTTCAGTGCATTCATGGTCTATTTGGCTAGATCATGCTGAAATGTTTCATATGCAAGAGGTAATTTAAGGCATTAAGGCAAAAGTACCTGATGTATAAGTTTACCTGCAATTCTCTCCATCACCCAAGAATCCCTATGTGAAGGAACAGGCAGCTGGGCTTTCACTGAGAGCTCTCTGTTGGTCATCGCTATTACAACCATGGAGTTAGCAAAGACTCTTGCTCCAATATTTCCTGTCCTTTAGGATAATGTAGCATCTTGTCCAGTTTCCAAAGAATGGGCTCAGCCACATCAGGCTGTCTCCAAGCCCTTCCCACTACCAACTCAATCACTTGGTCAGGAGGGGAAATCATAAGGAAGTAGTGAGGCAGATTGAAAAGCCTCCACTAAAATCTCCTCACATGGGGAGAGATATGTTCAGAGGGCTAAGAGCCCCTGTGTTGAAATAATTCTAGGATTTCTGAAAATTTGAGGTTGTTTGGAGGGAATGCAGGAAACCCTGTCCTTGTTAGGATCCGAGTGATGTGTTTGAGACTTTGCTGGGGTGTTTGTCTTTTCTTACACTTCTTCCCAGACACTTCAGAGTGAGAATCTTCCAAGGGCAAGAAGGATTGGTCTGACACTGAAGGTTATCTCTTCCCGGGGGTTTCCACTGCTTTCTGTTGATGGAACCCATGACTGGTGCCTAAAGCTGAAGATTGACCAGTATCTGAAGTGTGTAAACAAAGGAGATGGCACATTTGCTTTGTCACATATTGACAGTGAGGTAAATCTTTCTACTAATGCAAATGCTGACAAAGTGCTTATGGAAGCTGATACAACATGAACTGAAGCCAACATCCGTGCCAAGGTCAATGACAAGTAAGCTCTGGCACAGACAGATACTAACCTCGAGACTATGTCCAGACCCAAGGTTGGCTTCAGAAAGTACAGTTGTGTACCTGCCATAAATGTAGATGTTAGAGTGCTTTCACTGTTGCAGTCATTACACTTGCGTTATTCTGCTGGCAGGCTACCCGCAGTCGGCCTGAATTCCAAAGTCCTGGTCCGGTATCTGTTGCTGTCGCCTCTTCCCTGATGTCAGTGCGCCAGGGGTATAAAATATGCAGCCAACGCCATTTTCTTCAGTTTTTCTTGCCCCAGATGTCAGGTGCCCCCAAACGGGTAGGCTAAAAAAATTCTGATCATAAAAAAGCATGCACATAAACTTCATCTAGAAGCAAATACACCACATAGGTTGTATAGAATAGAGAAGTACAGATAAGTCCTAGCAATGAAAGGGGGATGGTGGGAGGGTAACCTGGACTGCAACAGTGAATACACTCGAACATCTACATTTATGGTAGGTACACAACTGTACTCTGTTCATCGTGTTTCACTGTTGCAGTCACTTGGGTTGAATCCCAAAGCTGAGGTTGGGTGGCTAGGCCTAAATAGAATTAGGAGTGGCTATGAGGCCATGCAGAACTGCAGTGGCAAAGGCTGGTCTGGATTTAGAGTAAACAGGTACGTGTTAGAGCTTTTTGAAAGTGTGCACTGAAGTCCAGGTTGCAGCCTCCAAAATGTCCTTGGTTGGTACTCCTCTAAAGAAGGCTGCTGAAGTGGCTGCTGCTCTGGGAAAATGTGGCCTGATGCCCTTAGGCACTGATTTGCCATGTTGTGAATAGCAGAAACGAATGTAGTGGCCTATCCATTTTGAAATAGTCTGCTTTGAAATAGCTTTCCCTTGCGATCCTGCAGCGTATGCCACTAAGAGTTGCTCAGTCTGTCTGAAAGCTTTAGTCTTGTCCAAGTAAAAGCATAGCTGTCTGTGTATGTCCAAAGAATGCAGAAGTTTCTCCCCCTTATTCTGCTGGTTTGGATAAAAGGTGGGCAAATGTATGGTTTGGTTAAGGGCCACACTGGCCACTACCTTAGGCATAAATGTTGGGTTTGTCCTTAGAGAAACCCTATCCGGATGGAAAATAATAAAAGGCTCCACAGCCATTAGTGCCTGTAATTCTGAGACTCTTCTTGCTGAAGTTATTGCTAGCATAAGATCTGTTTTCCATGATAAGTATTTTATGTCAGCTGTATTGGCTGGCTCAAAAGGAGGCAGTGTGAGTTTTTCCAAGACAAAACTGAGGTCCCATGCAGGTATTGGGGCTCTCCTTGGAGGTCTTATGTTTTTGGCCCCTCTGAGATACTGCCTTAGCAGTGGATGAAAGAAAATAGGTGGGTCCGTATTGTAATGAGCTGAAATGGCAGAGGCATGGATCTTAATTGATGAGAAGGATAGGCCTTTGTCCAGCATCTCAGTTAGGTATTGTAAAATCTGAGGAATATTTGGAACAAGCGTGTCAAATCCTTGTGCCTGGTTCCAAGCATAGAATTTCTTCCATTTGTCTGCATAAGATTTTCTGGTGCTGGGCCTCCAGGCCTCCAAAATAACATCCATAACTGCTTTAGAGAGAGGTGTGTTCTGAATGGTTACATTATCTGCCATGCAGCCAGAATTAGGGTTCTGAGTTGGCTGTGTAGGATCTGATTGTTTTGTTGGGTCAGCAAATGAAGAATTTGAGGTAATGTCCAGGCTGGACCTAGAGACAAGCTCTTTAGGATTGGGTACCAGTGCTGGCGTAGCCAGTCTGGGGCAATCAGGATAATTTTTGGCTTCTCTTGTCTGACCTTTAGGAGTACCTTGGGGAGGAGAGGCAGAGGAGGGAAGGCATATACTGAGAGGGCTTTCCAGCTGAATGAAAGGGTGTCCACTTTCCATGCTTGTTCTGGATAAGTCTGAGTGCAGAATCTTTGTAGCTGGCAGTTGTGAGGGGAGGCAAATAGATCTATGTCTGGGCATCCCCATTTCCCTGTTATCATTCTAAAGATTTGTGGATCTAGTTTACACTTGTGAGGATCCATGAGGTTTCTGCTTAGTTCTTCTGCCAGGGTATTTGTCCTTCCTGGCAGGAATTGTGCTTGCAGATGTACTTGATAAGTCAATGCTGTGTTCCACAAAGTTATGGCTTGTCTGCAGAGGGGGTAGGAATATGTGCCTCCTTGCTTGTTTATGTACCACATGACTGTAGTATTGCCCGTCTTTATCAGCAGTTGTCCTGGAGGAAGTAGGTCCTTGAAGGCTGCCAGTGCATTCTGTACAGCTAGCATTTCTTTTTGATTGATATGAAGATGCATTTGGCTTGTGGGCCATGTGCCCTGAATACATTTTCCTGCCATGTGTGCCCCCAGGCATAATCTGATGCATCTGTTAATGTCTGCCTGGCTGTGGGTAAAGCGAATGGCTGTCCCTTGTTGTGGTGACAGGCCTGTGCCCACCATCGAAACTCCTGTTGCAGGCAGGGAATGAGAGTAATTAATGTTTCCAGGCTGTGGCAATGTTGAGTCCAAACACTTTTTGGATACCATTGTAGTTTCCTCATATGCAGTCTTGCATAGACAATTAGTAGAATGCAGGATACCATGTAGCCCAGAGCCTGCAGAATTTTTCTTGCAGATAACTGGGTCTTTGTTGCCATATTTTTGAAGTAAGAAGTCAGTTACCTTTGTTTGTCTGGCGTGAGATAAGCCATCTGGGTAGTTGTATTTAAGCTTGCACCCAGGAATATTATCTCTTGAGAGGGTACTCGTTTTGATTTCTTTTTGTTTACTGTGTACCCTAGGCAAATTAGCAATCTTTTTACAAACGCCAGATGCTTTAGTAGAATGTCTTTGGTCTCTGCTTGAATAAGGCAGTCGTCCAAGGTAGGGAACTATCTGAATTCCTCTTTGTCTGCAAAATGCAATTACTGGTGCCAGGCATTTTGTGAAGACCCTGGGCGCAGTAGATAAGCCAAAGGGCAGTGCAGAGAATTGGTAATGCACTGAGCCAGCTATGAATCTGAGGTATCTTCTGCAAGTTTTTCTGATTGGGACATGCAGGTATGCCTCTTTGAGGTCCAAAGTTACAAGCCAAGCCTTCTTGCCCAGCATGGGCAGAAGCTGCTTCAGAGTCAACATTTTGAATTTTGGAATGTCCAGAAAAGTGTTTAGAATAGATAGGTCCAGAATTGGTCTCCAGGCTTTGTCCTTTCTTGATACTAAGAAAAGTCTTGAGTAAAATCCTTGCCCCTGCTCTTGTTGTGTCACTGGCTGAATAGCCCTCATGTCCATGAGAGATGAAACTTGTTTTTGAGCCTCTGCCCATTGATTGTGTGGCAGGTCTGGCATACGTTTTGCTTTTGGAAGGGTGTGAATGTGGAACCTGTAGCCCTGAGAGACTATATTTAAGACCCATTTGTCCTGGGTTATCCTGTTCCAATTTTGAGAAAAAAGTGCTAACTTTCCCCCTAAGGGAGCTGCCAAAAGTTAAGTGCTTGGCATTGGAAGAGGGAAGTCATTAGGACTGTTTCCTATAAGGCTGTGACTTGTCTTCTCTGCTTTTGGAGGTAGAAGCACCCCATTGTCTGGGCCTGTTGCCTGCCTCTAGGGCATGTGAATCTGCCTCTTTGTGGTCTATCTGCCACTGGAAAGGACCAATTCTTACAAGGCCAGTTCCTGCTAAATCTGGGTGGTTGTACCTGTAAGAAATCCTTTACTGTCTGCATAGATTTAGCTTTATCCTCCATTTTCTTCAACACCTCTTCTGCCTTAACACCAAAGTATCATGCTGTAATGGAGCGTCCAATAATTTTGCTTTAACATGATCAGGCAGATTCTGTTCCTTTACACAAAGAAAACAGCACCTCCACTCCTTCAGAACTCCAAAAATTCCAGGAGAAGGCGAAGGCCGAGGTACCAGAATTAAAAACTTTTCAAACGCACAGCAACTGGTGTTCTTATTCTGTATATTTAAAAAAAAAAAATAAATAAAAGATTCTGTTCCTTTAACCAAGCATGCCTTCTAACAACAGAACCTGTAACTGCGGCCCTGCATGAGGCCTCCAGTGAATCATAACCACATTGCAAAGTATGTTTTCCCACTTGTTCAGCTGCATGCAATAAATCCTGCAATTCTTTGTTCTAAGAAACAAAGACATTAAGTATTGCTGATATTTGAGCATATGAAACTGACAATTTAAAGCCCTTACAGCCAAGGTAGCAGAAGTGTAGACTTTTTCCCCCATCTGTCCAGAGCCCTAGATTCTCTATCTGAGGGGATAGGGTTTTTAGCAGAAGTAGCCTTGACCCCTTTGGGACCCTGTGAGATAATTTCTGGGTCAGCTGCAGGGTTTTTATATAGAAATTTATGGGAATCTGGAACCCTGTAGTATCTGTCCGGCTTAACAGGTGCAGGAGGTAGAGATTCTGGGGACAGGCCGGACTCTGAAAATACATCATCTACTATGTCTAGAACAGGAGGAATTGCAAGAGGTCTGTGCTGAGGCAGTAACAGAAAGTCTCTAAGCCTTTTCTTAGAATCTGAATAATCCTGGCTATCCCAGTGGAAATGCTCCCTCATGTTATACAGGGTTTCCCCAAATGAGTAATCCTCAGGAGGAGAAGTTGAAGGAATAGAATCTTCAGCATCAGAATCCTCATAGGGAGGAATAGAATATCCCTGTTCTGAAGAGGAATCAGAAGAAATGGAAACCTGATCAGAGGAATCATATTCAGTGTCTTGCCTAGGCCTCTTTTCAGGAGGGGGATGGGAACCCCTGATCAAAGTAATTAGGTCTTCGGCCATTTTGAGCATCTGTTTCTTAGGCATAGAAGTCTGTCCTGGACAATGCTGTACTTGTTTCCTTGTCTTTAAAACTGCTTTAGACTTTGTCTTGGATGCTGAAGTAGGCTTTATATAAAGTTGTGTAGGTCTGAAATCACCCTCAGAAGCCGATGCCTGCTCAGCGGCTCTGGACCAATCTGAGGGACTGATTTCTGAAGGGCCAATATCTTGAGTATCCAGAGGCCTAGTTGTCTCCACGTGGGAGTCGGAGGCAGCCTGTGGCTCTGAGGTAGCAGGAGTCAGGGGCTGCGAAAGCACCTCACTGAGCACCGGCGAACCGGCGACTGGCCTAGAAGAGGCCTTGGATGCCTGTCCTTTTCTTTATCCTTGCATTCTTTATGAATTCCGGTCGTCAGTTGCTCCGACGGCATTATATAGTTAAACCTGGGGCCAAAGTAATGAAAAGCAAAATCGTACCGATGCTTAACAGTGCGTTGGTTAAATCTAGCACAAAACCGACCACTAGCAACATCGTGATCAGGGCCTAAGCAAGGAATACAGTAAGAATGAAAATCCTTATGAGGTATTTGCTTCCCACAAGAAATACAATTGTTAACTTTATCTGACATCGGTCTGGAGCAAGAAAAAAGTTTCCCCAATGGGGTACTTAGCTTTATTGAAGACTTCTGATCTGAAATTCAATTACGAAAATCTCAGGAGTTGGCCGACCGGCACTTGTGAACTGTTTTTGCTTTGGGCACCGTGCGGCAAGAAAAACTGAAGAAAATGGCATCGGCTGCATCTTTTATACCTCTGGCGCACTGACGTCAGGGAAGAGGCGAAAGCAACCGACGCCGGACCAGGACTTTGGAATTCAGGCCAACTGCGGGTAGCGTGCCAGCAGGATAACCCAAGTGTAATGACTGCAACATTGAAACACGATGAACATCCATGAGGCTGAAGGTGAAGGTGTCAGCAATTGTGAATAGCCCCAACAAAATCAGAACTGGTACCAACAGCAACATCTTAACCCCGACTCCTTAGGACATAGTCTCTCTCTCTCTCAGTGCCACTGGGGTTGGCATTGCCAGGCAGGACAGATGATGCTGGACTTGAGGGGGGAAATCCCTTTTAACACTGACACAGCTCACACTTATCTCCAAATCTCCCAGTGTTGAAACCAAGCCTAAGGACGAAAAAGAGGAGGAAGAGGGGTGAGGTTCAGATCTGCTCACCCTAGACATGGGGGAGGCAATCTGTGCCATAAAAAATACCCTCATTATGAGCTCCAAATCATGTTGCATCAAGGAGCTCCTGACAGACCTCTCCCAACAGGAAGATGTAGTAGATGCCAGTCCAGAGTCCACATACCTAGACAATTCTACATCCAAGGAAAAGCTGCCAATCTTTTCTTTGGGGGGGGGGGATCCTGGACAAGGACTATTACTGCTGAGCAATACTTCTTGGGAGACAATGTAGAAGCAGCAGCAGCAATGGTTGGACCCTACAGAGGCTCAGGATGGGGGTGGCTCAATGCTGAACTTTTTGGGGCTGGAGTGGTGCTTGAACTTTGTGGCTTAGCTCAAGGAAGCTTAGAAAATACAGTTTCCGTGAAATAATTTGCTGCCATTTTTTCTCTTTCTTTGCCTTGTCATCTCTTTCAGAATCACTGGGGGAAAATCTTTTAGGATTAACTTGTTTCCAAAACATTTGCAGATTTCAGACTGCTTTTTTAAACGATCTGGCCCAAAGCACACTGCACAAATTGAGGTAGTCCTGGGGTGTGATCCTGTGGCCTTCATTGGCCATGTTTTTGGAAATCTGGGCCTTTTCTATTGTAAATAGCAAATCATCAGAATACCCAAGGAAGAAAGCTACAATCTACTCTAACTACAGTTAACAGAAAACACAAATGCTCCACAAAGTTAAATTTAAAGCAGTTCTGATAAGAGAAGCAGATTAACTATAGACAGTAATCCTACCAAAACATTTTTTATAACAGGCCCGCAGCTGAGACAAGTGAGGGAGAAAGGAAAAAAGGGTAAAATATGGTCAAATGGCAGATAACCCAATGGGAAACCACTAACATGAAATAATGGTTATCAGCAGTTATATAATCCAACTTTTACAGAAAATAGAGCAAGAAAAGAATCACTTATACTATGGCACCAAATGAGATTTGAGGAAAGAAGGAGCAGTGGTACATTATGGGAGGAGCTTGAGCTGTTTGTGAGGAGCTGGCTTTCGTGATGGCACCTAGTGGTAGAGACCAGTCGCATGCAGTGAAATGGATGAACTGGATAATCTAAGATCTTACAGTTAAACTATCTACCTTTATTACACCCATTGTCTAAATCTAAGGTTAGGATTGATAAAATATACATAACATTACTTGGAGGTGCAATAAATTAATACTAACAAAAAGGAGACTACAGAAGGCATAAAGGCAAACACATGTAATTTACAGAAGTAATTTACAGAAATAGATGTCCTTGAAGGGTAACATGTCACTCTTACTAGAATTAGCATTGAAAAATAGTATTCCTTACACATACCTTCTGAAAACAATGATGATGCACCCTACCTTGTTTTCCTGCCCAGGATTGAAAATGCTGAATTACAACTTCTTCTAGCTTCTTTAACTTTGGATGACTGTAAACAAACGTCTTCTTACTGGGACCTAAAAACACACACACAAAAAAAAAAAAAAAAAGACATAACTGAGACCGTGAAAAATATATTCTTGAAGCTACTGTTCAATATCATACCAACATTCTACGGCTTCAGAATCTCGGCTAAATAAGGCATTCATGATAGGGTGCTAGGAAAATACACCTTACTTTGCTACTATGCATTTTTATGCATCTGTAAATCCTATAATAGCTTCAACATAATAAAAACTGTTTGCCATACAGCAGAAATGGTAGCAAGTGAAAAAGATCAAAATGCTTCAAAAAATGGTTTAATTCACATTTTTAGATCCATAAATCAAACTACTCAAAATATTTTAACCATCTTCATTCAATCATCATACCAAGTTGCAGCACAAATTCACATTAATTAAAAGAAAAGCAACCACAATAGCAGTTTCCACTGTTAGTGTTGTACAGTATACGTTTTCTTTTTGACGATTTTTAATCCCTCCAGCATTTCAAAACAGGTCAATATTCATGCCTTCTCTTAAACTTCACTCCTTCTCCTTGCATTATTTTGCAGGTATTGCTCCCATAAATTCCATTCATTTCTATGAAATGGGCTCCTTCCCTTTCCTGAAAGTCCCACACCTCCAGTTATTTTACCTCCTTTGCAAAATTTAAATACTCTATTTATAGTTGGTATAGATTTTGATTTCAGTTTTCTAGCAATTACATTTTGACCACTAACAGCATTAAACTTAACAAGGACTTACTAACTCTAGGTAATATAGCTCCGACATCCCAGCTCAAACACTTGCTCTTCCAGTACTTCTGTTAAAGTATTTTAAGGAATTTTTAAAATCTGCCAACTTTTTACATCCCACCCCCTCCCCCAAAAATAAAAATAAATTGTTCTTGATTTCCTCTTTCTTCCCTATCAGATTTTCAACATTTTCTTTCAGCATGTGGAAAACTCCTCATAAATCTACTTCCAGTATAATACAGATGCAAACTACTCATGCAAAAAATTTAAAAACTTTCTGGATGTTGTTGCATATTTGGAAGCCCTACAGATTTTTCTCACTGATTCTTGATAATTTACCTTTGTATTCTCTTTTCCCAATTTTTTTTTTAACTTCCTCTGATTGGTTCTTATACTTGTCCAGTATTTTATATACCCAACTAATTAACCTTTTTTTGGCAGCACGTTTTGTTCTAGAATCAAATAAAAACTCTATTAGAGCTGGTCTTTCACTTAGTACCCCCTACCCATTTATTTTTGCCTGCAATCACTAAGTAATCCCTGATAGGAATGGCAAGCAATGACCTGAAGTCCAAATTCCTGCTTCATCTCATCCCATCCTATTATCTTTCATTTCCAAGTTATTTAAGCTAAATACCATGGTTCCTTTGCTAATTTCCTCCAGTAAATTCTAGCCCTCTGTTGCATATTTTCTATACACCTACATGCAGACATCTTTATTGGAAAAAAAAAACTCTATTCCCACACTGGCTTATTTCTTAGAATACTTTTTGCTACTGTATGAATTTGATGTTCTGTAGATTGTTACCATTCTTTTTAAAGAGACTAGGATTTTGAATGTAGATTATCTCTTAACCACCCTCCCCCTTCATCATCATTCTCTTCCACTTTGATTTATAACCTGTTACACTGTATATATACATATTTACACACACAAACACAATCGTACGCATCTATATATGTTCCTTAACAGTATACCGTTAAAGCTTTAAAGTATTCTTTCAAATCAGGTTACCCTAAATCAGCTTGTTGTACAGGTAGATTTAACTTATCCCACTTATAATCTGCAACCTTTCCCAGCTAAAAAATCTATTGATTCTATATTGTCATACACAACTTATCTTCCCTCTAATAAAATTATGCCTGACTTGTAAATAAGACTACAAGGTCTAAAAACAATTTCAGAGCTTGCATCTTAACAGTGGCATTAGCACTAACCCCTTTTTTCTCAATTTGTACATGGGTTACAGTGTCACCAAGAGTGACCATCACTAGAGTCAATTTCCATATATATCCACAATCAAGAGCTTAACATTTCTTAATTTTCATAACCTCTTCTGTGCAGTCTCTTTCCACATATCTTTAGTTGCTCTAACAGAATATTTTTAATCCATACATCTAAATACTTAAAATTATCATGTATTTTTCACTTATTTGTCATACGCATTGGACATTGCTGAATCAATTGTTATATACATGTATACTTTGTCACTACAGCTTTTGTTTAATCTTCATTCTACACCCCAAAAAGCCCTGAAAATGTCTTGCTATGTTCCATAAAACTGAAATGTTCTTTTCTGGATTTATCAAGTACAGAATAATATATACAGTGGATATAAAAAGTTTACACCCCCCTGTTAAAATGCCAGGTCTTTGTGATATAAAAAAAAAATGAGACCACAATAAATAATTTCAAAACATTTTCCACCTTTAATGTGACCTATAACCTGTACAATGCAATTGAAAAGCAATCAAATCTGTTAGGGGAAAATATAAAAAAATAAAAAAGTACAATAAGCTGGTTGCATAACTGTGCACACCCTTAAACTAATACTTCAGTCTTCTTGGGTAGGAGTCTATCAGCATGGCACATCTTCACTTGGCAATATTTGCCCACTCTTCCTTGCAAAAGCACTCCAAATTCGTCAGATTGCGAGGGTATCTCTTATGCACAGCCTTCTTCAGGTCACCCCACAGATTCTCTATTGGATTTAGGTCTGGGCTATGGCTGGGGCATTCCAAAACTTTAATTTTCTTCTGGTGAAGCCATTCTTTTGCTGATCTGGATGCATGCTTGGGGTCAATGCATTGAAAGGTGAAATTTCTCATCTTCAGCTTTCTAGCAGATGCCTGAAGGTTTTGGGACAAAAGTGACTGGTATTTGGAACTGTTCATAATTCCCTTCACCTTGAATAAAGCCCTAGTTCTAGATGAAGAAAAGCAACGTCAAAGCATGATATTGCCACCACCATCCTTCACTGTGGGGATGGTGTTCTTTTGGTGATGTAAAGTGATGTGTTTGTGCCAAACGTACCTTTTGGAATTGTGGCCAAAAAAAATTCAACCTTGATCTCATCAGACCATAACATATTTTCCCACATTCTTTTGGGAGACTTGATGTATTGTTTTGCAAATTTTAGCTGGGTCTGGATATTTTTCTGTGTAGAAGAGGCTTCCGTCTTGCAACCCTACCCCACAGCAAAGACATATGGAGAATACGGGAGATTGATGTCACATGTAGTACACAACCAGTACTTGCCAGAAATTCCTGCAGCTCCTTCAGTGTTGCTGTAGGTCTCTTGGCAGCCTCCCTGACCAGTTTTCTTTTTCGTCTTGTCAATTTTGGAGGGATGTCCAGTTCTTTGCAACGTCACTGCTGTCCCATATTTTCTCCACTTTTTGATGACTGTCTTCACTGTGTTCCATGGTATATCCAATGCTGTGGAAAAATTTTTTGTACACTTCTCCTGACTGATATTTCAACAATGAGATCCCTTTGATGCTTTGTAGGTTCTCTGCGAACCATGGCTTTTGCTGTAGCAGGCAAATGAGTAAATGTCAGGAAAATCCTACTAAGACAGCTGAACTTTATTTGGGGTTAATCAAAGTCTCTTTAATTGATGGCAGGTGTGTACCCAAGACGACTGAATGGGGCAATTAAATAAAAAGGTGCTTTAAGGAAGTATTAGTTTATGGGTGTGCACACTTATGCAACCAGCTTATTGTAAGTTTTTTACTTTTTATATTTTTCTCCTAACAGATTTGTTTGTATTTCAATTGAATTCTACAGGTTATAGGTCAAATTAAAGGTGGGAAAAGGTTTGAAATGATTTATTGTAGTCTCATTTTTTTATATCACAAAAACCTGGCATTTTAACAGGGCTGGTAGACTTTTTATATCCACTGTGTGTGTGTGTGTGTGTGTGTGTGTGTGTGTGTGTGTGTGTGTGTGTGTGTGTGTGTGTGTGTGTGCATATATATATATATATATATATATATATTTATTATATATCTATATAGATACAGATTATATAGCCTTTCTTTGAGATGTTAAACTGAGGTCCCACCTGTTCAGTTTCGTGGTAGCTCAGGTGGATGTAAAAGTTCTTATGGCACTTATTGAAAGAGTACAGGGACGTTCCCTTATGTCTTTGCCAAATGTCCCCTAGTCATTAATGAACACCACCCTCTGGTCTCCCCTGAAAAGAGGCCACTGGCTTAGTGGGACTAAAACGGTCAACAAAGAAAAAGTATAAATAAATGACTACTAAGCCAGTTGTATCTTTGAATTTGTTAATCTCTTATTTTCTTTGTTAATGTCTTTAAATATAAAGCAAATAAAGGGAAAGAAGACATCCCTGTCTGAATCTTCTGTTCAAACACAGCTTGTCAAAGAGGAGCCATCTCACCTTTATGCTTGCCTACAATTCTTCATGTACCCTCTTCAGTAACTCTATTACTTTATCAGGGAATGCAAATGCTACCATTGCCCTACTGTTAAAATCTAAACAAACTCAAATGTTTTCTCTGTATCAAGACTCAACAATGATGGCAGTGTTTTCTTGTGTTCCACTTCCCTCTGTGGATCATCATTGTTCTATTAATGTTATCAAACATTTGCCTCTGCTATACAAAATCACAATGATCCATATGTATCAATTTTACTTATGTATTTCTTCAGAGCGCTATCCTCTTTTGTTACACTTTCTCTTCCAAGTCCCCCTGATACATTGTGCCTACTGCAAAACAGATTTCATCTTCCACCTATAAATAAAATTTCCTACTCAAAATATATTATTTCTCACAAAGTTTTCATGGCCTCTACAACTGTACTTTTAGAAAGAATATAAATACATGGCAGCATGATTTCCTTTTCTTGCCAATAACCCCTTGCTATCATAATTCTAACATTACTAATTTTTCTTCTTCTATTACTGCTGCAATCCTACTCACAATCAGCAACAGTCCCATTTTCCTTTCTCCGTGATGTTCTGAATATCCAAAATGAAATCCTTTGTCAAATGCACATGCCATGCTCATTTACATCCAAATGTGACACCTTATAACACTGCACCCTACACTTTTTACTATAAGTCAATATCCTGTTTTTGTGTGCATCTGTAAGACCATATACATGCCATGTTAATATTGATAAAGCAGCCATTCTGATAAAACTATTACTCCCACATATTATAAATGACAGTTCCTTTGAACATATTTTCATCTTGCAGCTTACATGCACATACCAATGATTGACAGACTGATTTTATAAGTAGTTGTTACTTCTCAGCGTTTATTAAAGCAAAATGCAACACAACTTCAATCAAGGAACTCAATTACATTTTAAAAAATCATTTACCCAAGTTTAATTTACAGAAAAAAAAAATACATGATTTCCAAAAAGGAAGTCTATCCCTCCAAATAAGAGCAGCTGTTCCAAAATGACAGGTAAACCCACTGACCAGCTACTAGACAGACATGTACTATAGGTGGAAATGTCTCAATTTACATCAAAATTACATATACCACAAGGCTGGTCAAACAGGATGATGCACTTGAGCTTTTCCATGTTCAAATCATCATAAGCAAAATGCCATACTACCTTTTTGTAAGTTATAGGTCCCCTTATGCGGCCCAGGAAATCCATAACAAGTGTTTAAGCTTACTGTTTGCACTCAACATCCAACTCAATGCCATATTCATAGGAGACTTTGATTACCCCACTATTGACTGGGAATCCTATACAACATCAAATGTACAGGCACAGAAATTCATGGATTTTGTAAACTCACTGGACCAGACTGTCAATACACAGACCAGCGGAGCAAACATAATGGATCTGGTCTTCACTGACATGGGACAGTGCCGCACACCCCCTAGTGTAACATCCTGTCTGGTAAGATCAGACTACAAAACGGTCTCCTTTGAAGTAAAAATAAAACCCAAAACTTCAGCTAATGCTGGAAATGTTCAGGAACTACTCTAAGGTTAACTTTGTACTACTAAGTGATAAACTGGCAAAATTTCATGCCTGGATAAACCCTGACAACACTGATGCCTACATTGAATTGTTCACAGAAACCCTAAACAAGCATGTTAATAGCTGCACAGAAGCAGTGGTACCCACTAGAAAGTAGTACAGAATTAACTCAAAAAACAAGCCACCCTGGTGGAATCACATCAATAGGCTTTGTAACAGAAGGAAGATAATCATGGCAAAAATTAAGATGTGTAGCATTCAGCAGGATAAGAATGCTTCCATGAAACTAAAACAACTCAGAGGAAAAGTAAAGTATACCAAACCAAATTGAGGTAAATTTGGCCTCCCAGGCCAAGGATTGCAACAAGGCATTCTTTAGCCATGTTCATAACTTTAAAGGCAATACACAATTGTGTGCAGAGTTCATTGTTAATACAGACACCCATACTGAGCCAGAAAATGTAGTAAACTTACTGGCAGAGAAATTCAGATCTAACCCCTCTCTCTCTCCCCCTTAGGAAATACCATCAAATGTTACTCCCACTACTCTTACTACGAAACAGGTCCATAATCCTCTCTCTATTGCTAAGAACATTGCATTGATGGGCTCAGACAATATCCCAGGATGCCAGCTAAACAGCAAGAAACATTACCTATCAGGTCCTCCTGAATTGCTATTTAACCATAGCCTTTGAACACGCTAAGTGCCTAACCAATGGAAAACAGCAACTGGAAAATACAGACCCATAAGTCTCACTAGTCTTTTATGTAAAGCCATGGAAAACATTATCATGAAAATGATCAATAATGGCATTGGAAACTTCAAGATACTGGACCCAACCAAGTTTTGTTTTGTAAAGGGCAGGTTATGCCTACTCAACCTGGTGGACTTCTTTGAGAAGGTCACAAAAGCAATGGATACGGGCAAAATAGTTCACACAGTCTACCTTTGACCATGCTAAGGCATTTGACACAATAAGCCACTTGGGCATTGCTGACAAACTGAAGAGGTTAGGTATAACCCTTATGTCACCAGGTAGATAACTGTCTCATAGACAGGGCCTAGGAAGTTAAAATTGGGGAGTCCATCTCTACATAGAGGCAAGTCACAAGCAGAGTCCCTCAGGGATCTGTCCTTGGGCCTGCTCCTTTTTGGGATTTACTTATCTGACGTCAAGACCAATGTCGAGGGCCTTTGGCTGACCAAATCTGCAGATGATTGAAAATTAAGAGTAGTCATAGAATCCCCACACCAACACTAATGTTGTCCAGGAAAAGTTGACACAGACAAACAACTGCTGTCAGAGCTACAGGCTAAAACTAAATGCCAAGAAATGCATAACAGTATCCTTATGGAAGTCATCCACCTCTGGTGGGCAACATACCCCTAAGAGTAGACCCAGTAGTCAGGGAGTTGGATACACACACACACAGTAATCTAGCCTTTGACCATCACATGTTTACAGTAGTGAGGCTATCATTCTATGTTGTTCAACTTATAAACAAAGGTGTGTAATCTAGGTCCAAGGTTGTCAATGTTCCACTCTAGTCAGTATTCATCAGACTTATAATAGAGTACAATGCCCCCTTTGGTATGTACCTAACCAGGCACATCCAACAACTGGAAAATCCACACAGGTTCCTCTCTAAAAGAATATAGGGTGTTGGTAGTAAAATAACATGTCCTATTGCAGACCGCCTCAAAGTCCTAACCCTGTATTCTGTCTGCTACAGGCTGTTGAGGGGAGATCTATGCCTGGCATACAAGGCATTGTCAGACACCACTCTGACGGATCTCCTGCATATCCACAAAACAAACAGCAAGAGAATTACCTGTTCTAAAGGCTTAAACCTTGCCTGTGATATAAATAGGACCTGTTGGAGACAGATGTATTTATCCCACAAACTACCCTTTCTCTGGAACAGGAACAGGCTCCCCATTAATGTGAAGTAGAATTCCTCCCTAACTCAATTCAAGTGTAACTTGGACAACCGCACGGGGAACAGGAAATCCATCCCTGGTTTGGCACCTATGTCTCTAATGGACACAACCTAAAATGGTTCATTTCCTATGCGCTGCTTGTAAATGTTTCATCTCCCAAGCCCTATTAACACTTATCAAGGGTACCAAACTTGTCAGAGATTTGGGATGCATGGCTAGGCTTAAAAAGGCCCTAGTGGTTGTTAGCCTAATGCACACCTATTAACGTATGTTACCTATTCTACAGTTATGTTTGATAAACTGAATTATCAACAGGTTACACAGACTAAAATACTGTACAACTGTATATTTGTATAATGTGAGGTTTACTCAAACAAACCAACCAAGCATACTTTCAAAATTTTTTACATTTTTATAACGCAGATCACTGTTAGATACCCTACACTTCCTCAGCTGACTCAGATTACAAAATGTCCACCAGTCTTTTACAGCTACTTTTAACCAGTTTTAAAACTTTGTCCTTGATAAAACATTCTTTTCCTGTATTGAAGCATTCTTTGCATCCTTATCTCATCCAGAGAAAACCAGTTCTCAGCAGGCCAAAATGTTCTTTCATTTTCTGAAGCATTAGCCATTTTTCTTTAGCAAGTTAATTCAGTTGAATATCTGTATACATTCAAGCTGATTAGGATATTTCAACAAGTCTCTATTGTTAATGCCATTTGTTACAAAAACATTCAAAAATATAATACTTTTTGTTCCATACACGCACATTCTAATAAGCTAATCATACTTGTTTACTGCATATTTCTTTTCTGTACTTGTAGATGCTGTGTCCTAAAAATATCACACTGTTACTATGAAGGAAAAACAGTTCTACCAAATTATGTATGTGTGTGTGTATATATATATATATATATATATATATATATATATATATATATATATATTTCTATCAGATACAGCTTATTACTATGAGGGAAACCAGTTTGCTTTATATAATTCTATCAATTCCCCCTTTTTATTTTGAAAACCAAAAAAAAAAAAAAATGTTGCTAAAATTTTTACAGAGAAATAATGTCTCCAGTGGTTATGTTACTTTCTTTATCATTTACATTACTTACAATAGATACCTGACTGACAGTCTTTGTAATACAAAGTTTAACACACATGCACGTTATTATGATCAACAAAATAATGGCTACTATAGCAAGTACAACTGTGATAATGGTTTTCCATCATTATGAAAATAACCCATTTAACCAATCATTCCAGTCAATGTTTATGTAGTCACGGAGAATTTACTAAATAAGCACTGTCACTGTAAATATTTACTGGATGTAAATGCTGCAAAACATATTTCATAGCCTATAGCTCAGCCCTTTGTGCTGATATGTATCCTGATAGCTTAACCATAACTGGTTTGTCTTCCCTTTTGCAATGTCACTATTGTAAACCCAGTACAGTACATCCCATCCTTCCTGAAACATGCACCATCCACATACACTGTAGGAATGTGGCAGTCATAATTTGCCTTTAATGGTGACTTATCCTTTTTTTCCAAATCTGTCATGCACTTTCCCTTCATAGCTAATAAAATTGGATAAATAATACTTGTCCCCGTCTGTATTTGTACATTCTCTATACTGAAAGTAGTTATCCATTTTGAAAAAAAAAGTCTGACTGACCTGTTCAGTGATTTTATTTATTTCACTATCATTTATTCTTGATTGTCAAATCTGGAGTTTGAACTATAACCCCCCGAGAACATTGTCAAATACTTTGTCTCATTCCTCGCTAAATTACCAAAAGCTGTTTAATGCAAGGATAAGATCCTTTTTCTACAGGAGTCATTCTCCTGCTACAAAAAGTAACCAAACTTAACTTAGTGTCCATTCCCTGAGATGCCTCTTGTGGCCAAGACTGTAATAACACCACTGACAATGTGTCCTTCCCCTGCTGCTGCTTGCAAAACAAAATGTAATTTTACTGCTGGGAGCTATCAGCTCTGTTGCCTGTGCCAACTTCTGCTTTAACATTTTAAATGCCTCTTCCTCAGTGTGACTCCATTGTAGAGTCAACTCTTCTTGTTGATCTGTCAACATTTTAGAGAGAGGAGCTGCAGCTTTTGCACAGTCCTCTATTAATTCCCTATTGTAGTTCATGATTCCCATGAATTTATTCAACTCCAAAACTGTCAAAGGCTTTGGCATTTTCAGAATGCCCTTCACCCTTTCCTGACAAGGTGTCCTCCTTGTCGGTGTGATAATGGTTCCTAGAAATTTTACTTCTTGTGACAAAAACTGTATTTTTTCTTTGTTGACTTTGAACGCTGCTTCTTGAAGCTGTCTCAGAATTTTTTTCATTGGTGATATGTGTTCTTCCACAGTCTAGGTCTGTAAGAGAATGGCACCAATATAATGAACAACCTTGTCATCTTTACTCGCATCCTGTAAGAATGTACTTACTATCTGATGAAAAACGACAGAACTGTTCTGAAAACTCTAGGGTAATTTACTCACAACATACTGTTGATTTTCAAATGTAAAAGTAAACCTTTGCCATTCCCTTTTCTAAAGTGATACTGCAAAAAATCTATTTGCTAAATCTATCATCATAAACCAATTACTTTATGGTTTTATGTCAGCTGCTATTTCTGGAACTCCTGGTATCAAATGTGCTCTTGGCTGTGTGTACTGATTAACCTTACGGAGGTCTATTACCTAACAGGAACTCACATCCTTCTTTTTAACTGGCCAAATAGGTGAATTTGTTGGACTATGTCCCTCCTGAATTATGCCTGCATGTTCCCAGTCTAAAATGCATTTCCTCATGCCATCAGCTGCCTCAGCTGGAATCAGACACTGGTTTTGAAAGGAGGAATATAATCCCTTGCCATCCACCATTGTAATTGGAACTTCTAACTTCCCACAGTGTGGTTTTATTTCTGCCCATAAGATCTGAAATTCTTTTTCTATGGTATTCCAAATATCAATTTGTTCATCTGTCGGTGGCAACGCCCTGCTTCCCTTGCTCTCTACTACGCTAACTTGTATAGTCATGCACGGTCGGTTAACACTCAATTCACTTTCATCTCGTTTTCCACAGAATACAGTTGGAAAAATTACTTACTATACCTATCCTGTTAAAAATAGCCATTCCTATTATGGTCATACCACAACCAGGATGTATCAAAAATGTTCCCATTACCAGAGTTTCATCCTGAGTAAACTTAATTTCTACAGGTTCACTGCCCACTGCTACCCATGCACTACCATTAAAACCTGAGATCAAAGTTTACTTCTCGGCTCTGGCTTAATCCTGTTTGTAACAGAAACTGTTGCTCCCATGTCTAGTAAGACATTCTTCCACGGCAACCCCTCCAACCCAGATGCCAGTTAAAGGTCAACCATCACTTCCTCATTTAAAAAAAGCTAACCGAACTATCTGAATAGGGGGGTACACCCCTATTGTGAATCACTATCATTATCCAGATGCCTGGAAACTTCTCTGACAACACAAATATTGTGTTCTTGCTCCTGGGAATCCTTATCCTCATCTACTGCATATGCAGACTGAAGCAATTCCTGACATACAGCCTGCTGTCTTTTACATTCTCTGCTACTGTTAAGCTCTTCCCTAGCTTTTATTGGATATACATTGCCTTTACTGTCATATTGCTAAAATGTAGTATTCCCTCTTGGTTTACTATGAAATGTTTGACTCTCTATGTTATCAACTTGCAACTTTTACTTTGCCTTCCTGGCTTCTATTTCTTCAGAGTCCCTTGCAAATACTATCTGCCTATTTTTCCATTTCTGTAGTATACACAATCCTGTTTGATATGTTCCAGTTTTCTGCAGAAAAAACATGCAATTTGTCTATCATCAGGGCTTCCCATAACTGGAGGGGTGGATGCTGCTGTCAGTACCTCCCTGTTCTCATCCCTCTTTTTCTCTACTTCTCCCCACGCTACTGACCTATTTTAAACTCATCTTCATCAGTACCAAGAGAAAAAATGTTATGCTTAAAATATCTCTGTTGCCACTCATTACTCTCTTTCTCATTAGCTTATGAACACATTGCTCTAATGTGTCAGCAGTTTCCTTATAAATACACAATGCCACCTGGTACTGCTTTTACTTGTTCCAAAAACACATGCATTAGTCTCTCTCTTTTGCATTTCTGGGTCACTCATTTCACTATTATCTATTCTGTAAACAATCAAAAAAGCTAATTTAAAATGCTCTGCCTGTTCTAACATCCTGCCAGAAACTGTATTATTAAAATACTCTAACAACTTTGTAGTCAAACTTTGACCTTCGGAGTACACCAAGAGTATAGCTCTCATTCTGTCTAATGTAGAATCAAGCCTGCATTCATTATAAACAATGAAAGTCTTAACACTTTGGAATAAATTCCAAAAAACATCTCTGCAGTGAATTATTCCATGCAATATCAGCTGTATAGGAAAGTCAATCTTCAAATGTCAACATATTGTAAAAAATACCTTTCTTGTCCTTCCAATGAAGAATGGTTTGTAACAAAAAAGACTGTTGGCAGAGATCAACTGGAGAACCTGCCACTACCTGCACACTTTGAGTGTTAATGCTATCTAATGAACATGTTCTGACACGTGTCTCTGTAAATTTGCAAGTGCAACTGTATATTCCTGTAACTGTTTCGGTAATTCCCCTGTCTTAATGTGTAATTCTGCTTCCTTTATCGTGGCATTCAAAAGTTTTTGTTGTGCATCCTGTAACTCATGTGTAAGAGCTTCTGTGCCAGTGTCCCCACCCATACTTTCCTGTGTATCCATAGCCGCATGTATAGCAACATCAGCCCTAGTCAAAATGTCTAAAATATCTTATCTTGCATATACTTCCTAACCTGTATGTCATGTTTCTTTAACATTTGCATGTGTTTTTCATTAAGCTCTGTCAGCTTACCATCTAGCTGTTTGTCTGATAATTCCTTATCTTTGTTAAGAGCATCCCACTGTGAGCAGTAGGTCTGAAAGATTTCAGCTGTCTCTACAACCTGTAAGCTGTTAGCATGATCTAAAAATAACTGGAATTCTCTATAAAAGGTAGAAAGTGGCATTCCAAAATTACTTTTGACATCATATGACAATTATGATATGTCCTGTGTAGTCTTGACTGACAAATGCTGAAACACAGTTTTATGACAAAGACAAAATAAAGTCACAGGGACAACCAGGTACCTCAAAATACAAGAAACAAATCCAAATATGTAGAAAAATAGAAGCAAGCTGCAGGTCTCTTCCAAAAGCTTTATTCACAGATTACACGAGCGCTTTCACCAACTGGCTTCTTCAGGTGTACATCTGAAGAAGCCAGTTGGTGAAAGCGCTCGTGTAATCTGTGAATAAAGCTTTTGGAAGAGATCTGCAGCTTGCCTCTATTTTTCTACATATTTGGAACAGTTTTATGACAAGTTAAACAAAAACAAAGATATCTGTTCTCCACAGTTAAAACATTCAGCTTGAGTTTAATACTTTTGTACATATTGATCAAAACAATGAATTCATTTACACATACACACTTTCTCACTTCTATTTATATCAAACAATACTTTATTATATTTAATATCACTACTGGCTTGTTCATACGGCTGACGTAATAATGTCCAAACTTTATCAGGAGTCTGGTTTATGGCCACAGCATGTGTGCATTTAGCACTCATGCCCTTGATGGTATCCATGTCACTTCAGAAAGAGGCTTATCTTTTTCAGAAATGGTTAACCGGTGATCAGGTAGTATACCAAAACTGCAAAGTGGAATCTCCCTCTCTGTCTAAAATGCTGGTGAACATCTCAGAGTAGATGCAAAGATGAAATCTCAGTTTCACCCACTGAGAAGTTCCTGATACTGCTGAGCTATTCAGTACTGACCATATGGGGGTTATCACCAACAAAATATTAACAAGTCCTTTTTGTAGTACTTTTACAAATATTTAAAAGGGTCTGAATTAAGAGTGGAACAACACTGTTGGATTGAATTATCAGCAGGTTACACAGACCAAAATACTGTATGGCTGAATATTCATATACTACGAAGTTTATTGAAACAAGCTAACCAAGCACTACTGTGAATTTTTTTTTTGCATTTTCTTTATAATACGGATCACTGTCAGACACACTGCACCTCCTCAGAGGACTCAGATTACAAAATGTCCACCAAACAGTCTTTTACAGCTACTTTTATCTAGTTTCATAACTTTGTCCTTAATGAAATATTCTTTTCCTGTATTGAAGTATTCTTTGTGTGCATTCTTATTTCATCCAGCAATAACCGGTTTCTTCAGCAGGAAGAAATGTTTTTTCATTGATAGCATAGTCAAACCTTTTCTGCTGTGTTGGCCATTTTCCTTTAGCAAGTTCATTCACTTGAATATCTGCATACATTCAACTGTTTAGGATATTTCAACAAGCCTCCATTGTTAATGCCACTTGTTACAAAAACATTCAGAAGTATACTACATTTTGTTCCATACAAGCACATTCTATTAAGCTAATCATACTTGTTTACTGCGTATTTCTATTCTGTACAGGCAGATGCTGTGTTCTAAAAATATCACACTGTTACTATGAATGAAAACAGTTTTACCAAACGTCTGTTACTGTGAAAAAAAAAAAAAAACAGTTCTACCAAATTATACATATTTTTCTATCAAATACATGTTATTACTATGATGGAAATCAGTTTTACTTTATATAATTCTATCAATGATTACCAAACCACTGTTACTGTGAAGGAAAAACAGTTCTACTAAATTATATATATATTTTGCTATCAACTGCATATTACTACTATGGAAACCAGTTTTACTTTATATAATTCTATCATGGTTAACCATACTAATCATATATACCAGATCACGAATTCCCTCTTATACAAACTGCTATCTATCCTTATCTTATCCCACAAGTTTCACACAGTCAAACTTCGATTTCTTTCACATCTTCTTGCAAAACCACAGTTCACATGTATACATTATATCTTAGTGACAGTCCTCCCACTTACTCAATAATTTCAAATTATTGATGTTAATCTTCCTTATCTCAATCTTCTAACAATGGTCTTTAGTTTGAGTCTAAGGTCCTCTTGATTTTTCTAGTCATCTCCTGTTTTTTTTTTTCTCCAGTTTATCATTTTCCTTTGGAACAGCAGAAAAAATTTCACTGGCAGTCTCTCTATGGATTTTGTTACTGTCAGAAGATTAGGAAAGCTCACTAAATATTTTTTTATTCTCTCCAAAGCGCCTGTTCTGCTTGCAAAAAATGTCTTTCATCCTCCAAAAAATATTCTGACAGTAGCTGGATATAACAACTTGAATCTCACACCCACCTCTCAACATTCCTTGACCAATTCTCTTCTCCTTGATGTATGAGCAATAATTATTTTCTATAAACACTCGTTCTCCAAGTTGTAATACTTTTCCTTTCTATTACAGTTTTGTTCAGTGCTGCTCTTTCTGCAGGCATGACTGTATCTTGGCTAATATAGGTCTTGTCTACTTTCTGATGGCCTGAATTAAAGCATACATTTGTTGAGTAATCTCATTTAAGAAATCCTCTTATGGAACGCCAACACAATTGTTTATTCGTACTTTCACATGATTACTGCAGTTTATTCCTTACGTTTTTCCTGGCATAGCAAAAAAATACATAGGCTTTCTCTGTGTTCTCTGTAGCAAAAATATGTAGGTTTCCCTGTGTTCTCAGTCTTTTAAGCAGAAGTTATATACGCACTATGTCTGTTAAGAAGTTATGTACTTACCATAACTCTGGATCCTTTCATTCATGTCCATTTGGTATGACTTATGGGGCCTTGAGTCTCTTGTCGGATCGGACTCAGCAGTTTTAGTACTCTAGCTTTGAATCCCTTTAAGAATATTCCTCCCATCATGAACCATGCACTAAGATTACATCAGATCGAGTCTGATGCCCTAGTCAGGAACCTATTGTGCCAACAAGCAAAGAATGCAAGTTTATTCAGGTCCTACAAGTCAAAAGAGGAAGGGGGAAGAATGGAGGGTTGATGTATTGGACTGATGGGAATGAAAGGTTCCAGTGTTACATTAAGTATATAACTTCCATATCCTTTTGATTTTTTCTGCCTAATCCAACTTATTTACCAGACTATCAAGCTTCTGGACTCTTGGGTAGCATCATGACAGAAAGGCTTTAATCACAGAAGCTCCAAAGGAAGTTCTAGCCCTGAAAATAGAATTCAGTTTGTAATGAACACGTTCACAGAAGACCAAGTTGCAGCGACAGAAATTTCATCTATTGAATAACACCTGAAGAAAGTTGCAGATGTAGCCACTGCTCTTGCAGAATGTGCCCTGGGTCTGCTTGACAAAGGATGTTTATGTGCAGCATAGATATATATATATATATATATATACATACATACACATAAAAATACAATCTGAAAGCCATATGGAAACAGTAACTTTGGAAACAGTGCAACCTAGCTTGTTAGTTGCAAAGGCTGTGAACACTTTCTGAATGATCTAGTCCTATGAAGACAAAACTGCAATTGCCTGTGTCCAGGATATGGAGAATACAACTCCCCCTTGTTAGAAAAGTTTGGAAAAATACTGGTAAATGGACTGCCTCATGGCTGCCTCAGAAACCACTTTTAAGAGAAATTATGGGTTTGCTTACAGGGACACTTGCCTCTGTGGAAAAACCAAACAGCGCAGTACAATAAAAGTACAGTTTTGTACCTACCATAAATGTAGATGTTCGAAGATCCACATTGCTGCAGTCATAACCTGTGGGTAGTCCGCTGTCCTTGGTCGGCCCGAATACCAAAGTGTTAGGCTGGCGTCGGTCATGGTCGCTCAGATCTGACGTCAGTACGCCGTGGTACTAAAGCGCATGACCGACGCCATATCCTCAGTCTTTCTTGCCCCAGATGTCAGAAGTCCTTAAAAAGAAAGGCCATAGCCAAAAATGGAAAAACACCCAATCACCCATGTAGAAACAATATTTACACCCCAAACTACAGAGGGGAAGGAGGGAGGGTAAATTGGACTGCAGCAATGTGGATCTTCGAACATCTACATTTATGGTAGGTACAAAACTGTACTATGTTCTTCATCTCACATTGCTGAAATCATAACCTGTGGGTAGAATCCCAAAGCAAAGGTAAAGGGAGGTTGGCAAAATCATAAAGCATTGGGAGCTGCTAACATGCCCTGTAAAACTGCAGTGGCAAACCCAGCCCTAGATTTGGAATAAAGAGGGAGATGGTAATGTTTAGAAAAAGTGTGCACTGAACTCCAAGTAGCTGCCTCCAAAATATCCTTAGTAGCTACTCCCCTTAAAAAAGCAGTAGAAGTGGCAGTCGCCCTAGTGGAATGAGGTCTGATTCCAGCCGGAACCTCCTTACCATGATGAGAATAACAAAAAGCAATACAATGGCCAATCCACTTAGAAATAGTTTGTTTTGAAACAGGTTTCCCCTGAGAACCCAAAGCAAAAGAAATAAACAACTGTTGAGACTGCCTGAACCCTTTAGTTCTGCTCAAATAATAACGTAACTGCCTGTGAATATCCAAAGAGTGCAAATTTTTTTCCCCTTTATTTTGGGGATCAGCATAAAATGTAGGCAAATGAATAGATTGGTTTAAGGCCACATTAGAAACAACCTTAGGCATAAAAGTAGGGTTAGTACGCAGGGAGACCCTATCCTTATGAAATATCAGGAAGGGTTCAACTGCCATTAGAGCCTGTAATTCAGATACCCTTCTAGCAGACGTAATGGCCAACAAAACAGCAGTGTTCCAAGACAAAAACTTCAACTCCGTAGTAGCTGCAGGTTCAAAAGGAGGTAAAGTGAGCTTTTCCAACACAAAATTGAGATCCCAGGAAGGAGTAGGAGCTCTACGTGGGGGTCTTATGTTTTTTGCCCCTCTAAGAAATTGCTTAAACAAAGGGTGAGAGAATAAAGGTGGGTCACAGTCATAGTGAGCAGAAATGGCTGCAGCATGAACTTTTACAGAGGAGAAAGACAAACCCTTGTCTAATAATTCTGTAAGATACTGAAGTGAAACACTCAAATTAGGCACAGAGACATCAAAGCTCTTTGTTTCGCTCCAAAGAAAAAATCTCCTCCATTTATCAGCATAAACTTTCCTGGTACTAGGCCGTCTGGCCTCCAAAATGACATTCAAAACTTGTTGAGGAAGCTGCGACCCCCCCAGGGTCTAAAACAGAATACGCCAAGCTGTCAGATGCAGGGACTGAATCCTGACATTGCGGAAATGATTGCTTGCCTGGGACAAAAGGTGTGGAACTGATGGCAAAGGCCAAGGAGGCTCCTGTACTAAACTCCTCAGCAGAGGATACCAGTGCTGACGTGGCCAATCTGGAGCTATTAGAATCATGCAAGGCTTGTCCTGTCTGACCTTCAAGAGCACCTTGGGAAGAAGAGGCAGAGGAGGAAAGGCATAGACGTGAAGGTTGTTCCAACTGAATGATAGAGCATCCACTTTCCAAGCTTTTGGGTGAAACAGCTTTGTGCAAAACTTTGGCAGTTGGAAATTTAGTGGAGAAGCGAACAGATCTATGTCTGGAGTTCCCCAAGCCACCGTCAACTGTTGAAATACATGAGGATCCAATTTCCACTCGTGGGGATCCACCATCTGTCTGCTCAAAACATCTGCTAAGGAGTTCTGTGCTCCCGGCAGAAACCTTGCCTGAAGAGTGAGGTGCAAATTGAGAGCAGTCTCCCACAAAATCATAGCTTGTCTGCAAAGAGGGTACGAATGGGTTCCCCCTTGCTTGTTGATGTACCACATGACTGTTGTGTTGTCTGTTTGAATCAACACCTGTCCTGGTTGAAGTAGATCTTTGAAAGCCATCAGGGCAAATTGGACTGCTAACATCTCCTTCATGTTGATATGCAAATGTTGTAGTCTGGGAGGCCACGTGTCTTGAACCCATTTCCCATTGAAGTGTGCTCCCCAAGCCATGTCTGAGGCATCTGTCGTTAAGATCTGACTCGCCTCTGGTCGGGTCACAGAGAGTCCCTTGTTTAGGTGACATTCCGGAGCCCACCACAAGAATTCCCTTTGGATGCAAGGTATTATCTGAATGACAGTGTCCAAATCGTGGCAGTGTTGAGTCCATACGCTTTTGAGATACCATTGTAGCTTCCTCATATGCAGTTTGGCATTGGGAAGCACCAGAATACAAGATGCCATGAACCCCAAGGCCTGAAGGACTGTCCTTGCAGTCAGCCTGGACCGTAGAGATAATTGCTGGAAGTAAAGGGCAAGATTTCTTTGTTTGTCCGGGGTCAAAAGCCATCTGAGAGGCTGTATTCAGTCTCACACCCAGAAAGCACATGTCCTGAGAGGGTACTAGACTGGACTTTGTTTCGTTCACAGAATACCCTAGGCACCTTAACACTGCCATAACATACTAAAGATGGTGAAGTAACTTGACTTTGTCTTGAGCAAGAATCAGGCAATCGTCCAAATAAGGATAAATTTGTATTCCCCTTAGTCTTAAGAAGGCTATCACCGGAGCCAGGACTTTTGTGAACACCCTGGGCGCAGTAGATAAGCCAAAGGGCAATGCAGAGAACTGATAATGAAAAGTACCAGCCTGAAAACGCAGGAACCTCCTGCAGCTGGGCCTGATAGGAATGTGAAGATAAGCCTCTTTGAGATCCAGAGTTACCATCCAGTGATCTTTGCCTAGCAGAGGCAGAAGCTGCTGCAAAGTTAACATCTTGAATTTTGGAATGTCCAGGTATGTGTTGAGAATAGACAAATCCAGAATTGGCCTCCAAGTGTTTCCTTTCTTTGGTACAAGAAACAGGCGAGAATAAAATCCTAGGCCCACTTCTGATGGAGGGACCCCCTGGATAGCCCCCATTTTTAAAAGTAAAGAAATCTGTTTGTGAGCCTCCAACTTTTGCTGAGGAGGAACGTCTGGCATGCCTTTGAATGGAGGCAAGGTGTGAAAATAAAACTTGTAGCCTCGGTCTATAATGTCCAACACCCATTTGTCCTGGGTGACTAAAAGCCAATTTTGCCTGAAAAGTGCCAACTTTCCTCCCAGAGGAGCTGCCAGACAGGAGGGATCTGGCAGCTGGAGATACAGGTCATTGGGTCTGTTTACGAAAAGGCTGACCCCTGCCCTCACCTGAAGATTGTGCAGGGGAACTCCACGTCCTAGGCCTGAAAGAACCCTGAGCATGAGCTCTGCCCCTACCACATCTAGATCTGCCCCTAGACTGTAAATCAGAAGAAGGATAAGCCCATCCCTTAGCAGGCCAATTTCTGCTAAACTTAGGGGGCTGCACCTGTAAAAAATCCTTAACTGTCTGCATGGACTTAGCTTTGTCTTCCATTTTCTTCAAAACTGACTCCACAGGAGAACCAAACAGAACTTCAGATTGAAGGGGAGCATCCAAAATTCGAGCTTTAACATGCTCTGACAAATTCTGATCCTTAAGCCAGGCATGCCTACGAATAACTGATCCAGTGGCAGCCACCCTGGAAGAAGCCTGAAGAGCATCAAAACCACACTGCAAAGAATGCTTACCCACCTGATCAGAGGCATGAACGAAATCTTGCAATTCCTTACACTCTATACCCCTCTGCCAAAGCATCTACCTTAGATTTTAACTGACTTAATAGAAAATTCTGGTTCTTCAGCATATGAAACTGGCAATTCAAAGCCCTCATCGCTAGAGTGGAAGAGGTATACACTTTTTTACCCCACCTATCCAAAGCTCTAGAATCTTTATCCAGAGGAACTGGATTCTTTACAACAGAAGCCCTGACACCCTTAGGTCCCTGGCTAATAGTTTCCGGGTCAGCTCTTGGGCTCTTATACAAATATTTATGAGCCTCTGGCACTCTGTAATACCTGTCTGGCTTGACCGGGGCAGGAGGCAAAGAATCAGGATTAAGGGAAGCTTCAGAGAAAACATCCTGAACAACATCCAAAACAGGGGGAATAGCCAAGGGCCTATGCTGTGGTAAAAACAAAAATTCCCTAAGCCTCTTTCGAGAATCTGAGAAATCCTGACCTTCCCACTTAAAATGCTCCCTCATGGAATGCAGGGTTTCAGAAAAAGAAAAATCCTCCGGAGGGGAAGCAGGAGGACTAGAATCCTCTGCATCTGAATCAGAATAAGGAGGAAAATCCTGAATGTCTTCAGCCGAAGACTCAGAGTAATCTGAGGAATGCTCCAATCCTTCCACCTCTGGCTCCACCCTAGGCCTCTTATCTGGAGGGGGCATAGAACCCCTGATTAAGGTAATCAAACCCTCTGCCATTTTCAGCATATGCTTTTTAGGTACAGAACCTGCGGAACTAGGGCTGACGCCAGAGGAAGACAAACCAGGCCTGACCTTGGAAGGTGCCTTAGAGACAGAAGTAGAAGGCTTAACCACCTTATGCACAGAAGGGACTACAGAGACCTGAGAGGCCCCCTCAGCCTGACCCGACTCCTGAGAGGCCACATCCTGCAAGATTAAAGGCTCCCCCTGAGATTCAGCTGAAACCTCGGCGGGATCCACAGATTCCACCGTAGTTTCCAAAGAACCGGCGTCCGTAACGGACGACTCATCCTGCTTGGACTTTAACGATTTTTCCTTATGCTTCTTAGCGGTAGCGGGCGTCGGAGGATCCGACGGCATATTGTAGTTACACCGCTTACCGAAGACAAGTCTAGCACAATCTAACCTGTGTTTAATGGTGCGCTTATTAAATCTAGCACAAAAGCGACACCCGACTACGTCGTGCTCAGGCCCCAAGCAAGGAATACAGAGAGAGTGGTAAACCCTATGAGGTATCTGTTTCCCACAAGAAATACAATTATTCACTTTTTCTGACATCCGGATTTAACTGAGGCAAGAAAAGACAAAAATATTCCCCAACGGGTACTTAGCCAACTTGGTCTTCGGTCTGAAACTCAGAATACGAAAATTTCAGGACGCTGAACGGCACTTGCAAATGCTGCTTCTGCTTCGGACCATGCGGCAAGAAAGACTGAGGATATGGCGTCGGTCATGCGCTTTAGTACCACGGCGTACTGACGTCAGATCTGAGCGACCATGACCGACGCCAGCCTAACACTTTGGTATTCGGGCCGACCGAGGACAGCGGACTACCCACAGGTTATGACTGCAGCAATGTGAGATGAAGAACATCAGCACTTAAATAATACACACACTCCTTGCAGAAGCAACGACAACAGGAAGCAAGGTTTTCCATGACAGAAATTTTAGCTTGGATGACAATGCCGGTTCAAATGAGGGTTTTGGCAATGCTTCCAACACAAAATTCAGTTCCAAAAGGGGGGGAGGGGGGGTCCAAGAAAGAAAAATTCCTTTTAGAAAGGCCTTACAGATCTTGCAAGATTACGGTGGTTTGGGCACGTGTGCAGAAAAGGAAGACAATCTGGTGAAGATGATTTGGAACAGATAGGAAGAAGGTGAGAGGTAATGAGGGCATCCAGCAAAGAACTGGATGGATTTTTTGAGAGGAGACCTGCGATAATCAGCCATGAGTGTTGCAAAAGGTAGGAGAGTATCAATGAATATATAGAGAGAGATGGCGACACCCTGACACCATGTAGAAAATAGAGGGGAAAAAGGGGGTGGTTGATGATAACTGCAGAGCTTGTGTGAGGCCAACAAGTGATCCTGTAGGCTGGTATGAAAATTAGAAATAGCTGTTAAATGCACTTTAATGGTGGGGAAATTAGAGCCCAAATCAATTCTGCGAGCTAGGAAATAGAGAATACCTGGGCTGAAAAAAGGTCAATACTATGTAACAAAGCTCAAATAATCTGCTTCCATTTTCCATGACAGAACATCTGTGTAGATTTCTTCTAGGAAGTGGATAAAATTTTAACCACATCAGATGGAAATGCTGAACTGCTGCCCATCACTGGCATTGGAGAAACCAAGTGATTAGTTTGAGATTGAGGAGATCCAGGTGAGGCTTCCTGGAGGGCTATGAGCCCAGATCTGGTACTGAATCCACTATCCAAGGGTTTGAGAAGAGAGAACCAAATTTGCTGTAGACAAAAGGGAGCAATGAGAATAATAGATGTCTTGCATTTGACTGCTTTCTGCTGAAACCTGGGACTTAGGGGGGGGAAGATGTCTACACTTGGTGATTGTTCCTGTGTAGAGATCATGGCAAAATACCTGCTGTACTTGGTCCCTAGCAGTGCCATTGCCAGATCACGGGACCACTTTTAAGGCATTAGGACTGACCTACTGAACCTGTCCACAAGGCAAGTGAGAGCTCCCATTACGTAAATTGCAACAAGAATATGTTGCAAGGTCACTGCCCATTTCCAAACCCTCATGGTTTCCCAGAATAAGCTACAAAGTGGTTGTGTCCAACTGACATCTAATGAACAGAATCACTTGGGTAGGCTGTAGAAATTATTCCTGATAATTTATGTAAGATTCAGAAGGAGAGACGCAGCTTGAGCAACTGATTTCTGATTTGATTAGAAACACCATTATGAGAGCAGCCAGGCATCCAAATAAAGGAAGACTCTAAATTTCTGAAGACATAGATGGGCTGCAATGACTGACATGCACTTGGTGAGCACCCACAGGGTTGTGGTGAGACTAAGCAGGGTCCTAACTTAATAGCAACTGGCTCCTAGGTAGAAGTAAAGATACCTCCAGGACACTTTTGCTATTCTGACAATGAGGGTAGGCCATCCTGAAGTTCTGAAAAAGAATGGACTGCACTGTGCCCATTCTGAAATTTTTTACATATTTGTTCAAGTGGTTTAAGTCTCAGCATGAGTCTGTGGCTCAGGGATGCAGGGGTTGCCTGTCAGAAAAGGGCTCATAGTATCACTGGTTCTACTGACTCCTCCCCTCGGCTTCTCAGCCTGCATTCATTAAAGGGCCTGTCTTGGCCACCCCTGTCAGAACTGTTCTGAATGGCTGTTGCTTGCTGTTCATGAACCAGAATGATTTTGGGCCCATTTGGTTCTTGTCATATGATCTTTGTATTGCCTCAAACCTCACTCCAGTGGCAGAATGTGCTTTGTCATCTTGCATTCAGTTTTACATTTTTCTTTTGCTGAAGGACAAAACAGTGAAAATCCATTAATGGGGACATTCGTGAAGGACACTTTAAAGTTGTTTGTAAAATCGCAAAGGCACATCCAGGCCTGACATCTCACAGCCAAATCAGCTCTGGCTGTCCTGAACACTCCATCAATTGCATTATGCATTAGGCACATAAAAAAACATTGTGAAATATCAATCATCATCTTCAAGGATATTTCCAATTGCTTCCTAGAGTCTGATGTTGAGGGCCTTCTTTGACCTGCTAGGACTTTCTGAACCAATTCCCTCTGAAAACTGTTCTTATGTTTGGTACAGTTCAGGGCCCTCAACATAAAAGTGCTCGGAGCACATGTCCACTTCCATCTGTCCCTAGCCCTAGACTCTTTTTAGAGGGATGGATAGTGGGTGTATCTATCAGCTCCTTCTTTGTCCCTGCTGCACAATAATAGACTATATCAGCACAGGCTTTGCCACATTCTGTCTCTTCTTGAGAGGCCTAAGAATTATGTCTGGCCTCCAAGACACTGCTTTGCACATATAAAGCTCCTGCCACAAACTCTTTACAGCTGCATCTATCAACATGTCTGCTGAAGGAACCACCCAAAAAGAAGATGGTACTTCAAACAGAGCCTTCTACCTCTGCCATGAATAAGGAAGGGGGAAGAGACAGGCTCTCAAATAGCTCCCTCACAGGTGCTGCAGTAGTATGTCCTTGCTGTCCGCTTGGATCAGGCAGTCGTCCAGATATGGGTAGATTTGTATCCCTTGTAGTCTGCAGAAGGCGATTACTGATGCCAGGCATTTCGTAAACACTCTGGGTGCAGTAGATAAGCCAAAGGGCAATGCAGAGAATTGGTAATGGGTTGAACCTGCAAGAAATCTGAGGTGTCTTCTGCAATCTTGTCTGATAGGGACATGCAGGTATGCCTCCTTGAGGTCCAATGTTACCAGCCAAGACTCTTTGCCCAGCATGGGAAGAAGCTGCTGTAATGTGAGCATCTTGAATTTTGGCACCTGTAGATATGTGTTTAGGATGGATAGGTCTAAGATAGGTCTCCAATCTTTGTCTTTCCTTGGTACCAGGAATAGTCTGGAATAAAACCCTTG
Organism: Protopterus annectens; assembly: GCF_019279795.1. Taxonomy (NCBI): domain Eukaryota; kingdom Metazoa; phylum Chordata; order Ceratodontiformes; family Protopteridae; genus Protopterus; species Protopterus annectens. The sequence goes on from NC_056737.1 coordinate 596,361,361, forward strand.
ACCTTGTTCTTTTGCAGGTACCTCTTGAATTGCTTTCATGTCCATGAGAGCTGAAACTTGTTTTTGTGCCTCTGCCCTTTGATGTTGTGGCAGGTTTGGCATGCCTCTCATTTTTGGAAGGGTGTGAAAGTGGAACCTGTAGCCCCTGTCTATAATGTCCAGAATCCATTTGTCTTTTGTAACAATATGCCAATTTTTTGAGAATAATGCCAGTTTTCCGCCCAAAGGTGCTGCCATTAAAGCTTTGCTTGGCAGGTGTAGGGGGAAGTCATTGTGTCTGTTTTCTAAAAGACTGTGATCTATCTTCTTCACCTCTTGGGGTAGGTGCTTGCCACTGTCTGGCTCTGAAAGATCCTTGAGGCTGCCCTCTACCCCTTGGGCGCCTGTATCTGACCCTTTGAGGTCTGTCCGTGACTGGAAAGGACCAATTTTTTTTGAAGGCCAATTTCTGCTGAAACGTGGAGGCTGTACCTGCAGGAAATCTTTCACTGTTTGCATTGATTTCGCTTTTTCCTCCATTTTCTCTAGCACCTCCTCAGCTTTAACACCAAACAATACATCTTTTTGAAGAGGTGCATCTAATAATTTAGCTTTGACATGATCTGGTAAGGTTTGCTCTTTGAGCCAAGCATGCCTACGTATAACAGAACCCGTAACAGCAGCTCTACATGAGGCCTCTAAAGCATCAAAACCACACTGCAAGGTATGTTTACCCACTTGCTCTGCACCATGTAACAAATGCTGCAACTCTTTTAAATCTGGTTGGTCTGGTTGTGTCATCTTGCTTTTCAGCTGAGATATCAAAAACGGTTGATACTTTAACATATGGAACGGACAGTTTAATGCCCTCATGGTTAAAGTGGCCGAGGTGTACACCTTTTCCCCCCACCTTTCTAAAGCTCTGGAATCTCTCTCTCTGAAGGTAATGGGTTTTTAGCAGTAGAGGCCTTAATTCCCTTGGGACCCTGTGAAATAGTTTTTGGGTCAGCAGTATGGCTTTTATATAGGAACTGGTGAGAATCAAGAACCCGGTAATACCTGTCTGTTTTAACAGGAGCTGGAGGCAAAGAATCTGGATTAAGGCTGGCTTCTGTGTAGACATCATCCACTATATCTAAAACAGGAGGGATAGCCAGAGGCCTATGCTGGGGGAGCAGAAGAAATTCCCTGAGCCTTTTCTTGGAATCTGAGTAATCTTGGCCTTCCCAGTGAAAGTGTTCCCTCAGTGTATGCAGGGTTTCCCCAAAAGAGAAGTCCTCAGGAGGGGAGACCGAGGGAATAGACTCCTCTGCATCAGAGTCTTCGAATGGAGAATAGGCATAATCCTGGTCCTCCGATAGTTCTGAGGTAATAGAAGCTTGATCTGAGGAAGGGTAGTCTTCCTCTAGTCTGGGCTTTTTGTCAGAGGGGGGTTGAGAACCCCTGATAAGAGTAATCAAATCCTCAGCCATTTTAAGCATCTGTTTTTTAGGCATGGTGCCTTGAGAGGGGGTCTGAGGAACCTGTTTTTTGGTTTTCATGGCTGCTTTAGATTTACTGAAGGCTTTAATAGAGAAGGAGGAAGGCCTGAAGATCCCTTGAGAAATGGCAGGCCTGTCTAAATTCTGAGTTTCCCCGCCAGGAGTGGCGTTGGAGTCTGTAGTAGGAATGGGGGCCGAGGAGCCTGTGACCTCTGGTACTGAAGACACCGGTAATGCATGGTCATTGGTACTCAGGGGCTGCGTAGGCGCCTCGCTGAGTACCGGAGAACCGGTAGTCGGCCTTAGCGTGGTTTCAGTAGGTGGCGCAGACCTCGTATGTCGGGTCCTTATCTTTGCTTTTTTTGCTCAAAACTGGAGTCGGAGTATCCGACGACATAATATAATTAAATTTTTTGCCAAAAAAGTGAAGGGCGAACTCCGCCCGATGCTTAATAGTGCGCATATTGAATCTAGCACAAAAACGACAGGCCGAGACGTCGTGGTCTGGGCCTAAGCAAAGTATACAGAAAGAGTGGAAATACTTATGCGGTATTTGCTTCCCACATGAAATGCAATTATTAACTTTGTCTGAAATCGGTCTGACGCAAGAAAAGTTTCCCCAATGGGGTACTTAGCTTTCAAGAAGACTTAGGCTGAAATACTTTCGTAAATCTCAGGAGCTGGCCGACCGGCACTTGCGAACTGCTTCTGCTTCGGGCACCACGCGGCAAGAAAGACTGAAGAAAATGGCGTCGGCTGCCTCTTTTATACCCCTGCCGCACTGACGTCAGGGAAGAAGCGATGACAACCGACGCCGGACCTAGACTTTGGAATTCGGCCAACCGAGGACCCGCCTGACGGCAGGATAACCCATCTGTTATGACTGCAGCTGTATGCACGATGAACATCAGTAGCTCACAAGAAACACCTTGACTGGAATTAAGAAATTAACAGTACCCTAACACTGTGGAAAAAAAGTCTAAATACAGCTATATTCCTATCTTTTTTTAATGATAGAAACACTGATGGCCAAAAATGCAGACATAGAGAAAGGGTAGGAAAAAGGGGCCAATACCTAAAAATTAGCTACAAGCTGAAAACTAGGAATCTAGACAAACTCTGAGAAAATAACATAAAACTGACACTATCTCAACATTTTTAGAAAACCAGCACTTAGCTGAGATCCAAGAAAAGATCCGCATCTGTTCAGAATGACAACAAATGAGATCTGTGGTAACTGGGGTTCCTAGTGCATGATGGGAAGAAATTTTATTAAGAAGCTCGAGGTTGCAGCACAATGCTGCCAAAACTAACTTAACAAGTGGCTCAAGGACCCACAAATTGCATTGAATGGACTGAGCAAGTATGATCTCTGTTTCTCGAAAGAGGTCTTGTTAAGAAGGCTCAAGTTTGGCCAGTCTTTTATCCAGTTCAATTTCTGTAGTTTTAGCAGCTCATTGGAGTAGCTACTTTTTTTTTTCTAGTTTTCTCATTTGACTTTATACATTCCCCCACTGTATTACTTATTTTAAACAAATCAGAGAGCATTTGATTTTTTTTCACCTACATTTTTATATTTTTTTTTCAATCAATTCTTAATTTTACCATGGGGGAGCTCTGATCAACATGTTACTCAAGTCTACAGCAATCTTGGAAATTAAGCCAAGCTTATATTTTAAATGAGACATCTCTTCTGCCTGTAACTTTACACAATTTAATGTTACCCTAATTCAAAAGGTAGTTATTTGGTCAGTTACACTTTGTTGATTGGGTTAGTCCCATTATGCCAGCATCTTCTTTTTGGAAGAGACCCAAGGTGGTATTCATAATGACCAAGGAAAATTTGGCCATGGTACGAGGGAAATTCCTCTATTCTGTGGTGACTCTGAGGAGTATATTCTGACTGACATGGAGGGGGCAGAGCCTAGATGACACCAGGAGGAGTAAGCAGTACACAGAACAGTTGAGCAGTCTGTTAATGAAGGTGGAGTGTTGGTAGCTACTGTTTCCAGTGGTGGACTAGATGATGACAAATTAAAATAATGATATCTGAAAATAAGCTTCAGACCACAAAAGAGATCAACTGGGATAACACTAAAAAAAATGCTTCTGTTGCAGTCAGGAGGTGGTACATTGAACCACAATTGGTGATGTTTTACTGTAGTCTGACTCTGTGGCACAAACAAATGGGGCCCTGACTTAGACCCAGGTGACCAGGGTTTAATTAGTTGCCCCAGCACTGGATGAGCCATGCAGAGAAGAAAATGAAAGAATGGGCATGGTGCACTCACCTTTCCCATGGGGTTAGAGGAGTTTGTGTGCATATGGGTGCAAACCATGTGAATCTTCCTGGTGGAGTCAAGACCAATCAATACATATGGTGTAAGGGGAGAGGCAGAGCTATTTGAAGGGAAAACCTCTTGTGGAAGTGAGAGGATATCTTCAGAGGATTGCCCTTGCATGTCCCTCCCCAGAGACTATCCAGATGTGCATTAGTCAGGGCCACACAGAAAAACAGAAAAATGTGAACAACTCCAGATAGCCCAGTGATCATCTTTCCTGGTCAGCTTTTGTCTTGATAATGGGAACAAATAAGTTAACTGGACAGAAAGGGACACTGATGGTCAACAGATTGCAGGGGCAGATTTTGGATGCAGATCCTTCAGGAGAATAACAGCCATGCAAAATATTACATTCATATAGTAGTACAAAATATTCTAAGAATTAAACTAACACAAGAATGGAGAAAGGAGATTTTGCCAACAGGGATGACTGCAAGTAGGGATGCAAAAAATAGGCAAGAGGAAGCTGGAATTTTCTGGAGAAAACTGGCAAAGAACAAAGGTATTGGAAGCAAATAACTAGAGGGAAAGGAAATAGAATGAGATGAGGCCAAGAAGACATTTGGACTACAGGCTACAGACTACTCTCCCTATCAGGAATTGATATCAGAATACAGACAAAGACAAAGGGATAAGGGAATCCTAAGTGAAAGAACTGCTCTAGTAGACTTTTTAGATGAATCTAGAACAGAAGCTCCTGTTAAAAAGGGATAATTAGTAGGTCATATAAAATATTGCATGATACCTGTAAGAATCAGGAGGAGGTTGGAAACGAATGGGAAGAAACTAGATTACCAATTTCAGAGGGAACAATGTGAAGGTTTAGGATTTTTGCTTGGAAGTGTTTGCATCGGTATTTTTATACCCAAAGCAGACTCCAAAGATTTTTATCCTCCAATCGATGTCAAATGTTGGAGGAGTGATGGAGAAGAAAGATGCAACTGGGAACGTATGCTTTTGGAGTGTAACAAGTTGGAAGATTTTAAAAATTCCCTTAGAGGACAACAATGGGATATTCAAGCAGATTGCTCAACCTGCTGTCTCTTTTAGTCCCTGTTAGTTGATACAGCCTCAAAAAATCAGAACCACAGCTTTAAAAAGTAATCCACTCAACAGTTTTACCGCTTAGGCTTGCTACCTTTCCATACTGTTTTACTTTCACTTTGAAAACCAAGTTGAAAAGCCTCTAGATGGCTCTTAAATGATGATGTCACATCTGCTAGAGCTCTTGCTGTACGTTTCCTCCCCCAACGTGATGTAAGCACTGCCTGATTTGCATGCTCTGTAGAAGAGCCAATGGACCTCCCACATTGTGATGTCAGAGCTACCTTGCCCAGCCCACTCTTAACCTAATAAAAACTAGTTGGTACTATGTGGAACTACTTTATATTGTAAGTGTATCTTGTCAAGTGCATTCACTGGAGGGAATTCTGGGAAGTTTGGATTGCCTGCATCTTCGCCTGCATTTCTGTACTTCATTGGTAAGGTAAGTCTTAAGAGCCCCTGTTTGTATGCATTCCTAGCCATGAAATTTAGGGATCCCGAGTTTCTCAGTGCATAGTGATATAGTTTATGCTTTATGTTTGTGAGGGTACCTGCCATGTGCTTCAATATTATATGCTGCTGACTTTTTATAACTTAGCCTAGTTCTTTTGTGTTTGTTTGCTGCTACTGGGTTATATTGATCATTATTTGTTACTGCTGCTGCTCGGTTCTGTTTTGTATCTAATGCTGGTGTCTTCATTCTCAAATCGACACATGTTTGTGTGCGTGAATGCTGCCTTCTGGTTTCTCACGTCCCATGCATGTGCATGTGTGTGTGTGTGTGTGTGTGAATGCAAGCAAGGGGCAAGTGTGTGTGTATGTGTCTGTGTGTGAGTGAATGCAAGCAAGGGGCAAGTGTGTGCGTGTGTATGTGTGTATGTATGTGTGTGTGTGTGTGTGTGTGTGTGTGTGTATGTGTGTGTGTGTGTGTGTGTGTGTGTGTGGAATGCAAGCTAGGGGCAAGTTTGTGTGTTTATAGTGTATCCTTTTTGTTAGCTATTTAACCATACAGGAAGGAAAAATAAGTGGGAGTTTGATGATGCTTTGCAAAGCAGTGATTATTCCCAGTGCTATGGATCTTGGTTCTAAATTTGAAAGGAGGAGTGCAACAAAAATGTCTCCCACTGTAAGGGAGGAAAGGCTGACAAGAAAACAGTACATCTGGTCACTTGCTGTGAACTGTCAATCACATGCAGATAATGGGTCAAATTACTCTCAGCTCTTTGACAGCTAGGGAATGTAGGTGTGAAGGGGAGGGGAGATACCTTGAAGAACTAGATTTCAGCCTTCACAAAATAAATCAAGTTAGCATTTCTAAGAAGAAAGAGCAATAAAATGCACTTTTCATTTCTGTTCTGTAGCATTTTCACTGCTTGTGTTTGAAATCGTCATTGAAAAAGGATAAAATTTTAACCAAAAGTAGGTGACTATAACACAGCAGTGAATGCCTGTAAAATCAGTGCACTGACAGGAGCGTTAGCGAAAAAGTGGCAGACATGATGCAATTTTTTGGAGACAATGCATTCTGGAATACTTAAGAGGCAGACTAAACAATCAGAATTATTTAAAGCTGCTAGACCCCATGTGGTCAGAGTCAGAAATTGCTTATAAAAATATCTAAAAAGCTCTAAATAGTCCCAGTGTGGTGTTAAAATGTAGGAAACATCAAACCGTGATGAAATAAACATGTTTTTTAAGTCTGTGGGTGCGGTTCTCTTTTAAGAGTACTCTGAAGTACTGGGAAAGCAAATGGGTGCAACTAAGGAAACTATTCTTTTAAGCTGGGACACAGGATCTGAAATGCCTAGACACAGTAAGGCCTTGTCAAAAAAAATACTAGAAAATGGAACTCAAAGGCGAATACAATTTATCTGAAGTACTGAATATTGTAACAGCGCTAAAAGAACTGGAAGTGAGCTTTTGAAAAGGTAAAGAGCAAATTACATAGAAATACACAAATTGTGGGAACAATACATGCAGAATAAATGTTCTGGAAGAGGAGTGAGGTTTAAGGGAATGCAGAAATTCAGCAATTTATGTAATGCCAAACTGGTCATACTGATAAAAAAGACATATGGCTATGTGATGTATAATGTATGTAAATGTCTACATGTTAATGTATGTTTTTTCTTTTATATGAATGAATGCTTGCCTCTGTCTTAAAAGATAATTTAATAAAGGTATTGAAGTACTGTATACGCAGAGGCAAAAAGTGCAAAAGTAGATCAAGTCCACTCAGAAGCTTACTGAAGAACATATGAGAGCAAATTAACTGGGGAGAGAAAAAGCAGCATTAAATAAACCTAAGGAACTACCTATGCCTTGAAGTCAGAACTGGAGACAAAGGAGAAAATGAAGCATCTAAGAAATTGAATAGTGAATGGCTAAATATATACATTTTTACATAGTGTATATTTGTGCATACTGTATGCACTTATATACATATATCTGCATGTGTGTGCACGCGTGCGTGTATGTATGTGTGTGTTTATTTATATATATATATATATATATATATATATATATATATATATATATATATATATATATACATACATACATACACACACACACCTACTTCTGTTTATCAAAAAACACTTTTTCGAAAAACAGAAAGCCGAATCCACTTTAGCAAAAGTGCACGTAAACGAAAGTGCAATTTCGAAAACACCAACTCACCGAATCGAGGAAAAAAAAAACACTAAAAACATTTTTGCAGGGGGGAAAGCCCCACTGCACCACCCCCACACCCCTGCTACTTATATATACTAACTCCGAGATCACACTACAGTGGGGAAAATTATATATTTCCTTATCCCCACTGTATCGTGCTTCGGTGAATCTGTGTTCGTGAAAGTGTACTTTTGTTTAAGTGCACTTTCGCTAAAGTGGGTTCGGCGTTCTGTTTTTCAAAAAAGTGTTTTTTCAATAAACAGTAATACACGCACAATATATATAAAAACTCATTACTTATACAAACATTATGTAATAATAATACGGTAATCTTCTCCATTAATCTACTGTGTATCTGTTAGTAATTCAAACAGAGATCCAGTTGTCCCTATCATTTTCCTCTGCATTTTTTGTCATTTTTCTTACACATTTCTGTCATTTTTTGTGCCTATTTTCTTTTATGAAGTTCTTCTCCCAGGTTAGGATTGAAAAGGGTCAGATGACCAGCTCACTTACCCAATAAACAAACTGAAAAATAGAAAAAGAAATAAAATAATAGCCTTGCAAGATAAAGCACAAAAAGAAAACATGAGTCTTTCTGTAATACCATATAAATTGGAAAAAGTAGACTGTATTAATCTTATGGAAGTACAAATAAGTAACTGGACTGGCGTTCCACAGGATGATCTGTTAATCGAGAGGCCATGTTGCATTTATACTCCAAACAGCCTCCAGAAAGCAGCAGAGACCCATACTGGTTAAAATGCAACTGTATCAGCAACAGCAGGAGAATCTTCTGGCAAAAAATGTGGAAAAAGGATGAAAATTGGTGCTCCCGGGACAATTACTCGGCTCTGTGCTAGAGAAAACAGAAGTAATTCTATCCTCTCATAGAGAGTTGTAGAGAAGCTAGTACGACATTCAAACTGTCATATCCAGTGGTTTTCAGAATATTTTTTCCAGGTGTTTGACACTCTGACTGTGTGGTCTATGTGTTGCATGTGTTTGGTCCTGAGGTGGTAGTTGTTTGGGTGTCTGCTTTGGTGGCCTCTGCTGTTTTGGTAGATTTTTGATCAGGCAGATCATCCTTTGGAGGAGACAAAGCTCATTCAACAGAAATCTAGTCAAGAAGGTGAGGGGAGATTTCATTTCTTAACCCTATAGCCAATAAGTGGTTCCAACAGAGATTAACTTATTTATTATCTTTTTGGATGCTGAGCCACTTGTTGGTTCAACAGAGATTATGCCAGTGAAACAAGAAAATGCTTGAGCAGCACAGAGAGATGCACAGGAACTATCCAGAATAACTAATAGACACCTAGATTCAAATCAGATGCTGGTATTGAGAAAAGGTGAAAAATGGGAATATGATGAAAAACTAGTGAACAGAGGGAGAGCTAGTATCAACCCCACTACTTATTTGTTTGAATAAGTACAACCTCTGTCCTTGTGCTTTAAGTTCAATGGAAAAATTCCTAAAGCATGCACACAGCAGGGTTCATCCAATCAGCGGTCTGAGTACACTCAATCCACCTTGGAACAAACTGTGTACCACCTCCACCCTTGTGCTTTAAAGTGTTAGGGGCATCTAGTCCGTGTATTTTAGCCTGCTTCACTGTCTTAGTTTGTAAGCAACAGCCTTATAGTTTGTAAATCCTCCTCCACCGACATCCTGTTGGTCACCTTTTACTCTCTACGTCCTAACAGACACTGACATCTACTCATAACAGCTCTTACTCAAACTATTTCTTTCTCTTTTATTTTCTTCACTTCTTCTAGACTTGCTATTCCTATTACTTATATCCTCCTGTCTTCTTAGTGGAATTGCATGCCTTCAAGGAATTTGCCCTTGGCCTCCTCCTTTCCTTTCTTATTTCTCCTTGCCAGAGGCTGTTATTAAACCACTTCCAGCTCTGAGCTAGTATTTGTGCACAGTCAACACTGACACAGTGCACTCTACTGTCACTTTAGTGTGTCAATTTTGCTATACAAGTGTCTGTGCAAGCAAATACATATGTACGTAACAGTGAAGTCTGCAGTTTGAACACCAGTCTGTGGACAATATTTTTATGTAAATTATAAATATTATGCCCGCCTAAAACAAATAACTTTGACCATTATAATGGCTCCATTTTCTTAGAGCACAGCATATTTGCACTTTCTCCTTTAGCTCTTCTTACTTTGTTTTTAGCAGTCCATTGTCTCCCTTCCTTAAGTTTATTTCTCTTCTTGTGTAACCACTTTTAGTTCTGAGCCAGTATTTTGCCAGAGCGGCACTCCTGCATTCTTGCTTACTTTTTTCATTGTTTTGCTGACCTGTGGGGTTGGGGTAGCCTTTGTACTTTGCATTTCAAAGTCCATAGAAACCTCCATACATTACACAGTTCAAACAGTCAAGTGCAATTTTTTACTGTTATCATTAGTCGTTCAAGGTGATATTGGACCAAATCTCCTACAAAAACTGTGTCCTAGAGCAACAAAGTCAAGACTTTCATCAAGTAGCACGGAGGCCTTTTAAACTGCATTGTTCCTTTTACTTATCTCTCGCAGATTTGTGGCTGTTTTAAGTTCAGTCACTGGTTGTTGTTTTTTTTTTCTCTCTTCGCCAAGATTTCAACCCACTTTGTTCACCCACACTAACACTTGGGCTCACTCCACTCCCCTACCGTACCCCCAATTCCCACACACCTCTTCTTACTTTACATTTATACTTCCATAGCACCAACCACATATTCCTCAAACCAATACCATCAGTTCCCTACAAAAGAAAAAAAAAAACAATACAATTACTCCCAACAGTAATACCAATTCTAGTTTACTACCAAAGACTCTCTCTCTCTGTCTTAATCTTTGCCCCCCCTTTATCAGATTACATTTCTCCAACCAACTCAGTACCCTCCTTAACATCCTAACATTTTCTAATCCTAATTTACAACAAAGATAAACCCAAATTAAATAAGATGCCCCTTAAAATCAGATCATTTTATTTTTCCTTCTCACTCTGCTAGCCTTCATCACCAATTATCAAATCTACCTCCTTCAAATACTTATGACTTCAACCAATCCTCACAAAAAATATCAACATCTACCCAGCCTGTCTTTCTCCATAACACCCTATCCCTAAAAACAAACCATATCTGATTTATCTATAGATATCTCAAAACAAAGTATCTAAATTTACACATACCAAACCAAGAGCAAAATATAACTGGCCACAGTCTTCCCTCTGTATAATTTTTTTGAATTGATATTTGTGGAAATATTCACCCCAACCCATTGGTTCATAAAACCATCACTTCCATCCCCAAAATAAATCACTAACCTTATACATCTCAACAAAAAACAGAACCCAAACTCACCTTACTAAATGTGAACCTAAGAAGTATGTACAATAAAATCCATAATATATATGCCTATCTTGCCACACACACTCCTGATATAGTCATAGCTACTGAAACATTGTTAAAAAAAAGAAATAAAGGATAATGAGATTGTCCCCCAGGATACAATATACTCAGGCATGACAGACAAAACAAGCATGCAGGTGGTGTGGCAATTGTCTATAAAAATTCCCTACCCATCACCTTACTTTCACAGGAAATACCCAAATTTAACAATGCTGAACTGCTGATGACACTCCTTTTTTTCCCCCAAAATCTCTTTATTTCAATTTTCTTTTTTTTCCCAAATAATAACAACAATATAATAACTCAAAAACACAAATAATACAAACACATATCTAAAGAAAACAGACAACAATCTTGTTCCGGGAAAATTATACATACATATATATATATATATATATATATATATATATATATATATATATATATATGCAATATATACACTAGAAGTCACTACATCATCAAGTAGAGTATGAGAATTCTTATGTTCATTTGGTCTCATAAGGGATAGTGGAATGGGGATAGTCTATATAGAATGTAAAGATAGAAATTCAACCATTTATTGTATGGTTAGGGAAAATATCTAGATACACATATACTAAGAGAAGGGGGAAGGTGCAAGAAAACTGGTTATACTACATTTCATTTCTTATTAAAAGGTTAGTTTTCCATGTCAATTTGTGGGCGAATTTTATTTGTCAAGAATTATATCTAGTAAGTAACCCCAATATTTTTGGCAATAGTGTTTGTTTTTTGTTTTTGAATAAACTAATTTGTGAGATGAGATATATTTGATAGCAAGATTGCTAAAATTTTCCCATGTAATTGGTGACATGAACGTCCAATTCTTTGTAATAAAAAATTTAATAAGGGCACACATCGTAATAAAGGCATGTTTTAATATTTTTGGAAGTTGATTGATGTTAACGTGCAATATAGATGTCTCCCATGTAAGGGTTGCTTTTTCATATCCCATCTTCTCTAATCTTACTCTCACGGAACACCATAAGTTGTGTATCTTAGTACAGTTCCACATGACATGCAAAATATCAGCTGTTTGATCCGGACAATGGGGACATATAGATGACACAGCTAAAAATCAACAATGGGAAAACTACATACGTAGCAATTTATATACCACCAGGGAACAACACTTATACTGCTGAAAGCATCCTCTAATGGAAATCTCAACAAATTACCATGAAACTATAATACTTGGAGAGAGAAATACAGAATGGCAACTCAAACTCCACTACCCCTTTGAATCCATAAACTTGTACAACTTCAGACAACTGATTAGCACACCTACTAGAATCAGCAAAACTGCATGGAGACACTTAACATTAGACTGGATTCTTACAAATAAACCAGACAAACTAACAAAAGTAGGCTGCCTCTCAGGTAGCATAAGTGACCACATACCAACATATACTATTAAAACTCATCATAACCTAGATAAACATATGATCTTTAATAAAATATGAAACCCAACCAATTTCAGCAAATATATTTTCAAAACAATACAACTGGAATGTACTTCAAACGATGCTACTAGACACTGCTGTGGAATACTTTAATAACATATTCTTACAGACCTTAAGTAATCTAGTACCAATACATAATAAAAGTGTCAAGTCCAACCCCACACCATGGCTGACAAAAGAAACAAAAAAAATTAAGATAAAAATGGATAAAGCCTGGAAAAACTAATATAAAATATAACTCAAAATTCCTTCCAGCAATTTAGATATCTTAGAAACCTTGCAAAACTCCATGTCAAACAGGATAAGCAAACATACTATATCAACCTACAAGAAAAACATAAAAACAACCCAAAACTTTTTTTATCACTAAACAAACTGCTCCACCTGGCAAGATCACCATTCCCTCTCCAAAAACAGAACACAACAGACTCTATCCCCACCCAGTTTATTTCTCAGTTTAATTCCTACTTTGTACAGTCAATAGAAACACTAATATAGCTACCCCCTTCTCTCTATCCCTGTCCAATCAAAACCACCCACAGCTCTTCAGTTTTAGTCCAGTACTTGTAATGAAGTTAATTGTTAAACTAAACACTATTTCTGTAGCTGCAGACCAACTACTATCAGACTACCTAAAAATGACTGCAGAAGTTCTATAATAAAAGATTCACAGCAGAAATGTCCCACCACTGTGGAAAACATCCTACATCATACCACTGCACAAAGGCAGCACATCCACAGAGTTTAATAACTACAGACCAATAACAATTCTCTCCCCCTCTCCAAAATATTAGAGAAATGCATCCATATCCAGCTGATGCAATAACTAACCGCAAATAACCTGCTCTCAGAAACACAACATGGCTTTAGGCTCCAGCACAGCACCACTACTGCATGTCTACATTTTCCAATATAATAAACCAATGTAGAAACAATGGTTTGGTTTGTGTCCACTATGTTCTTAGACTTGTCAAAGGCATTTGACACTGTTTCACACCAGCAACTGCTCACTCGACTCTGCTCAATAGGACTTGCACAATACTCCTTGTTGTGGTTTCTTAGTTACCTATCTGAAAGACAACAAGCCATTAAACTGCAACAAACCTACTCGGTTTTTCAAACAGTCACTACAGGCGTCCCTCAGGGCTCTCTCCTGGGTCTTCTCCAATTTAACATAGTTATTAATGACCTCCACTCACCATGCCAGTTTAGTTCAATATGCAGATAACTCACAATTAATGTGCAGTCTCAACAATAGATAAGCTCCAAGACATTACCCAAAAATCATTCTCCTTTGTAGAAACCTGGCTCAAAGAATCAAACTTTCTACTCAATCCCAAGAAAACTAAGTTAATGGTTTTTACCTCAAAAAATTGCCAAAATCAAAAGCAATCTTATAATGTCAGCAAATACTGTAATTGAAACTGTAACTTCTAGGCATTATAATACATGATAAACTCAAATATGATCAGCACATACTGAACACCATTAAATCTACACACCAGAAACTAGGATTCCTTACAGATATGAGAAAAACTCTATCCACCACCTTCTTATTGTCAGTTCTCTCATACACCGCTGCTATCATAACAAATTTAAATAATACTCAAAGAAAGAAACGTTCTTCCCGCTACAATAAAATAGCTAAATTTGCCACCAATCTCCCTCATAAGACCCCCTATTGTCATATCTTAAAGCAATTAATCTGGCTTGCACTGCACAACTACCAAACATATTTCACAACTAACTACAACATACAAACTTATTCACCATCTAGAAAAAATAAATTGCACTACAAAACTTTTTGCAGGCCTACTATCCAGGAGACGACCTCCACTCTATTAACAAATTTTCATTACTTACAAATAAGTCAAATACTGTTGCAAGAGACTCGCTCTACTCCCTGTATGTTGCCAGACTCTGTAATAGTATCCCCCCACAAATAAAACTCTCTGACTCAATAGTTTTAAATCATTGCTTAGACAACATTTTTACCAATCCCAGTCCTGCACATGCTCATCACAAAAGACTTTGTGTTCATTGAACGATACTCTTCAAACACACTCCTTAAACAGAATACTCTCAAGCTCACACTGAAATGACAAAATTTTTTTTTATACATAACTGCTACCTGTACAATCCACTAAGTTGCATGTGGGCTTTTCTCTTTAGTAACTTTCACCTCCCTTCAGCTGGAACTAGCACTAATGTCCAAGCCTACACCAAAAAACTATACGAGTACCTAAATAGCTATATGGACTCAGCAATACCCAACAGAACCAAATCATCTTCCTCAAGGAAGAGTAAACCTGCCTGGTGGACAGCAGCAAAAAAACAAACTCTATAATCAAAGGAAAAAAATGCTGTTCAGGACCAAAAAGGCGCAGGTGCCAAGTTGGAAGCAATCTCTCCTTTGTCTGAACAAGCAAATAAGGTCACTGGTGAAATCCTTCAAGGCTAACAGAGTCCAAATTGGCCACATCTACTAAGCACAATCACAAGGCCTTCTCCACATACATCCGCAACCTCAAAGGTAACACCCAAATCTGCTCTGAACTGGTTGTCAAGAACACCATATACACAAAAGGCATAGACATAGCCAACCTGTTGGCAGACAGGTTCAGTGAAAACTTCACCACCCCGTCCCCTATATCAGTAAATCAGAACATCCCCAGCTCTTGCCCCACCCCCGTCCCCTCCATCAGTAAACCAGAACATCTCCAGCACCTGCCCCCCCTTCCCATTATCACCAGGGAGCAGGTCTTGAATGCCCTATCAAAAGCAAAATATACAGTCTCTATATGTTGTGAACTCAGGAATGAGCTCTCAGCTCCATTAGTCACACTATTCAACCAAAGCCTGAGCACTAGCTTTGTCCCAGCTGAATGGAAGACAGCCATCGTCATCCCTCTACACAAAGGTGGAGCATCCATTGACCCAAGCAATTACAGGCCCATCAGCCTAACTAGCCTGATCTGCAAGGCCATGGAATGCATTATCAACGACCTTATTAACAAGGACATTGGCAACCTCCAAATGCTTGACCCCACACAGTTTGGTTTTGTCAAAGGAAGATCATGCTTGTTAAACTTGGTTGACTTCTTCAAAACAGTCACCAAAGCCATGAACAAAGGCAAGACTGTGAACACCAGCTACCTTGACTTAGCCAAAGCCTTCAACATTATTTCCCATTTGGGCATAATAGATGTACTCTTCCAGCTAGGCATCAACTTGTATGTTACTAGATGGTAGCTAACTGGATGACTGATAAAACCTACTCAGTCAAAAGAGGGGAAGCCACCACTAGTAAAACACCCATAACGAGTGGTGTACCCCAAAGATCGGTCTTGGGGCCTCTACTGTTTGGGATATACTTTCCTGAGGTGCAAGTCAAAACCAGTGGTCTGTAGCTGATCAAGTTTGCAGATGACTGCATGCTGGGTACTGTCTTAAATTCCTCTACTGATGTGAACATCCACCAAAAGGGCCTTACCCCAACTAATGACTGGTGCCAGAAGCATAGCCTCAAACTAAATGCCAAGAAATGTATCATTATTCCCTTCAGGGAAAATGGTGTCTCCACTAATTATAACATTAATAACAACGTACTAAGCACGCAATCAGTCTTGAGGGATTTGGGCACCCCAGTTGATCGCAACCTGACTTTTGACCAGCACGTTGCCTCCATTGTATGGAAGGTTTTCTACATGGCCCACCTCATAAGTAAGGGTATTTCATCCAGGAACGAGGAGGTCATAACACCCCTGTACTACTCCCTCCCTTATCAGACCCATTATCGAGTGCAATGCCCCCTTCGCCATGTACCATGCCAAGCACATGCAGAAGCTGGAGAGACCACACAGGTTCCTGATCAAAAAAATCCAGGGTCTCAAACACCTATCCTATACAGATAGGGTAAAAGCCCTGTCCTTCTACGTAGTCTCATACAGACTGCTCAGAGGTAACCTGTGTCTGGCATACAAGGCCATCTCAGACCCAGCTTTGATGTTGTTGCTGCATATCTATAGGTCAAACTCCACTCACGCAGCCTGCACGCAAGGCCTGAACTTGGTCTGTGACATTAATGGAACTTGTTAGCGGGATATATTTGCGTCACAAAGACTCCCCATTCTGTGGAATAGACTCCCTCTCATGTCAAGCAGAGTACTTCACTAGCGCTCTTTTAAGAGGAATCTGGATGATTGGATGGGAAACCACCTGTGGCCCTGCTGGACAGGAGAAACAGGTGCGGACACTGTGGGAACATGGGCAAAATTCTTGGCTAGGCATATAAGGGCTTCTGGTCCAACAGGCTAGTACCATCCTAGGAACTTATGTAAAATCTTAGAATGTATAAATGTAACTACTATTTGTGTATGAATGTATAAACGTAACTACTGTTTGTGTATAAATATAAACATAAATGTACTTGCTCTGTGTTTAACTGGAATTTAGTAGAATGTAATGTAAGGGAATGGAACTTTTCTCCCCGGGCCTCCACTGAAAATGGGTATTAGTCGGACTTTCCCTGTAAATAGAGACAGGCAGAGACAAATAAGTGGGAGACCTGAAAGAAAAAAAAAAAAACTTTTTGTGCCAATCAGGAAAGGCTGCAATTTAAACCAGAAGCTGGTATGGTAAGGGAAATTAATAATAAACTGAACTGTGTAATCAGCGAGGAAACTGAAGCATCAATCCCATTATGTGCTGTTTATTTCAATCTGGTGGGAGAATTGAAATATACGAATCCCACATTATGTTATTATTGTCTGTGAGAACTAAATGGAAGAAAGCGATGCTCATTTTCAAAATATATTTTGTGTTAACTAGTTTAATATTATTTTAAAGTATAACGCTGTACTACTGCACAGTGTTTAATATAGAGTTATTTCATCTACTGATGGATGTTTCTTTTTTGTGGGTGCCATTTGGCTTGATTAGTAATAGTGAGGCAAGAAAGTCTCTCTCAAGGTATGGTGTAAAAGCATAAGCACAGTAATGCAAAGAGTGCAGGGTGATGTAACTTAAGTGTTAACTGAACTGATTAGTAACATTAAGTCAAGAAAAAAAGTAAAGTAATTTATTATTTACTTCGTAGCATGAGAAGAAAATCTAAGAAGCAGCAGGGTAAATCTAAAAAATGTTGCAATCTGCAGCTGCTGGGGATACCGAGCTGTGTGTGAATGGAATAGATTATTTAAACTTAAACATTCATTTCTTTTTGATAAGTATAACGTTAAAGTCAGACTAGTTCTTTTTTCATTTCTTCAAGTTAAACATGTTAAGAAAATAAAAAAAAAAGACTGCAAGACAAATGAAAGTTATGTAGTTAACATAATGCTAGATCCATGTTGTCTTGTTCAACAGTTAGGTTAACAAATCCAACCTCAGTGCTTTTACAAGAGCTTGAATCCAGGGCTCAGACTCATCCCTCCTCATAATTCCCTCTGGTGCCCTGATTATCTCAGATCAAGTCTGCCTACTAGTAGCTACAAAATCATGCAAACAAAAACAATGTAGGTCTAACAAACCAAACCCAACTCAACAATGGATATAGATAACAGCAAAAGGCTGTCCAAATACAAAGTGCTTGGTCAGGTCCAACCAAACAGCCAGAGCAAAAAAGTGAAAATTTAGGATAGGGGGTGAAGGGAGGCAATCTTGAACTGTACAGAAAAAGACAAAACTGATCTAGCATTACGGTAAGTACAAAACTTTCGTATCCAATGTTGTATTTTGCATTTGGGACAGATCCTCAAGCTACCTGTAAAAAAAGAGCGGTCTCCTGGAAAGATATTCCTGAATATGATGAAGCCAAAGGATCTACATGATCCAGATAGTATATCCAATCTAAAATGCAACATACAGGTGTGAAGTGTAGACCAATGGGAACTCTAGCGAAAAAAGACACAGAGGTAGCCACAGCTCTAGCTGAATGAGCTGCTGGTTTCCCAGGTAAAGTTAAGGACATTTTGTTACAAAACAAAGGAGATACATTCAGAAGGCTACCTGGACAGTATAACTTTAAATACTCCATACCCCAAAGTGGCTTTTGAAAAGGAAATAAATAGCTAGTCCCAGTTTCTGCTATCCCTTCTGAGATTCAAATAAAACCTAAGTTGATGAGCATCCATCAAATGCACAGTATATTCCCCTTCATTTGAAAAATTTCCAAAAAAAAAAAACACTAATAAACTGATCATTTGATTAAGATTCACTTGAGCCCAATTTCAGTAGGAAATGTGGGTTAATTCACCGAGATACCCAATCCTTTTGAAATACAAAGTAGAGAAGTCTGCAAGATGATGTTTGTAGCACAGAAATCCTCCTAGCAGAAGTGATTTCCATTTGTTTTCCAAGTTAAGAATTTTAGGTCAATTGAAAATGTGGGTTCAAAGGGGCCCCTAGTCAACACCAGTAGCATGACTGTAATGTCCCATGGGGGATAGGATCCCCTACTGGATGTCTTAGGAGGAAGTGCCCTTCAAAAAGGCCTTGGAAATCTTCAAGGAAGCAAGGGAAGTTTGATTCTGGCCCACATAGAAATTTGAAATGGCTGCTTACTGAACTTGGAAAAACTAGCTCCCTTCTGAAACAATTATAGGTTCACAGGCAAGTACCTGGCTAGTTGCCCTTGTGGAAAATGTTAAGTTTAGCCAATTTTTTGTCTACAAGGTAAACACATTATGTCAACTGCCAACCCCTTTTCCACTAAGAAATCTAAAACAGATGGAAGAGGAACTGCAAAAGAGTCCAAACCTTTGGAAGAAGCCCATATTGTGGACCTTTTCAATTTGCTAAGGTAGCCCTTCCAAGTATTGCATTTCTGTGAGGATAATAAAATCTGAATGACTGGAGAAAACAGCCTGGCATGTGTGGCCACCATTAAGTTGGAGAATCCATACATTCGGTTTCATGGTTTTTATGCCTCAGTGAAGCTGACTGGGTGGGTAAACCAGAAGGTCTAAAAGTGTGCCCAGTACCCATGTAGAGTGTTTTAGATGAGGCCAGAGAAAGGGGAACCTAATCTGACTGGACTTAAAAGGTGCACAGAGTAACTTTTGCCTTGCACTTCATGACTTTCTAAAGAAATATTACTAGAAGGAAGAGTGGAAAGGAATAAAGGAGTCCTAGGGGCCAAATGAGGAACAATGCATCCCTCTGTGGAGGGATCAGGACAAGGTAACTGCTGCACTTATTGTTTAGATGAGAAGTGAAAAGATCACAAGGTTGGCCCCAAAAACTGAAAATCAGTGTCACCACTGACCGATTGAGGGACCATACATGGGGCAGCAGAATAGACTTGCTCAGCTTGTCCCCTAGAAAACTGGAACTCCCTAGATATGCACTGCTACAAGAAAGCATTGAGAAGACATTGCCCACTGCCACACACACACAGCTTCCCAGCACAGCGGGTGTAAACAAGTTCCTCCTTGTTTGTTAGCATACTAGGCTACCGGCATATTGTCTGTCTGAATGGATATCACACCCTCAGGGACAGAAGTCCTGAAATGCCTGCAACAGGAGGACTGCTCATCTCCATGGCCGTGCGAAGACTGGCCTCTGCCAATTACCCTTTCCTTAACCACCTTTCCTCTGTAATGTCCCACTCCAGAAGGGAAGCATCTGTGGTCACAGTGACTGCTGGGAAGCTAGAGAGAAAGGTTGACCCCATGATACTATTAGAGAGTTCAACCACCAACAAATGTATTTTCTGCATACTGGTGTGAGAAGCACTAGTGCATGAAGGGTGAAAAACATCAAGGACGACCGTAATTTAAACGTCCATTGCAGGATTTTCATGTAGAATCTTACCTGAAGTACTAGTATGATTAATGCAGCCACTGAGCCTAGTGGTCAAAGAACAAGTCTCACTGGAAGCTTGGAATGTTGAAGAAACTCTGAGGCTATCTGATGCAGGGATAGGATTCTGGATTGTGGGAGTCTGGTTATTTGAGTAGCTGATCTCAGGTGGCATCCTATAAATTCTGTTGCCTGTGTAGGTGTCAGCTGGCTCTTAAGGTTAATTGAAATTCCCAAGTGTGGAGCAAGAAGTCTCTGCACTGAATTAGTAGCTATCTGGTTGATGCAGTGATGAGCCAGTCATCCAAATAGGAGAAAACATGAAACCCTTGCAGCCTGAGATACACTGCCACAGCTGCCATGCTTTTGGTGACACCCTGGGAGCTGTAGTGAGGCCAAGGGGCAGGTCTGTGATGTGATAGTATGCATTCTAGAAAGCTAGCATGCACATCCAGACTGCACCACGACCAATTGCAACTTCATATGTTTTTTTCAAACTGGTTGAGGTAGCTTAGGTCCTGAATGAGCACGAGGTCATCTGTTTTTTTTTTCAGAACCAAAAAGAACTCTGAATAGAGTCTGGACCCATGCTGGTCTTGTGGGACCGCCTGGGTAAGTCTCTTTTCTAGCAGCTTTGAAACCTCCACTGCTGCCAATTCCACTTGACTGGGTGTAATGTTGGGAATCATCTATATTTTCTGTGGAGGGAAAACAAAGGGAATAATGTACCCTCTGGTAATTTTTGTCTGCACTAAAAAATCTTAGGTGATGGCCTGCCAGACTTGAAGATGCAATAACAACCTCCTCCTGACTGCTTCCAGAATACAGCAGTCAGGAAACTATTCAGAAGAGCTGTAAGAAGTTCTTAGTGAAAGTGCCTCAAAAAAAACTTGATTCTGCAGTCCGTCTCTGCCTCTAGGGTGATGTCCATTGAAATTATTCCTCCCTCTCTTCTGGGGGGAGGGGTCTCTTGTAAGCAGAAGCATCCTAGCAAAAACCTTCAGACTTTCAAAACCATAACTTCTTTCCTTCCTGTTGGTTTTGGAAAAAAAGTCCTTTGAAGGGTAAGCAAAATGAATGCCAAGTGCAGACAGGGTCTTGCTCTCCTGTTTGCTTCTGGTAAGCATTTTGTTAACCTTAGGACCAAAGAGGGTCAAACCATGAAAGGGAGCATTTACAGAAGGTGTCTTGAAGCCTTCCATGAAATTGCATGGGTGCATTCAGGCATGCCGAAAAATAGCAATGAGGGTACCTACTGCCCTTGTTATGCCATCAGCTGCATTAGACAGTAGACACATGGTCAAGTTACTCATTGACTGAAGGGTAGACAGCTGAGACTCAACTAATCTCTGGATGTCCACAGCCAGATTACCCAACAGGGATTTTTGATAGTTCCTTGGGTCAAATCCCTCTGGAAAGGGGTCATGTGAGCAGAGTAGTTCAGTGCTCTAAGTGTAAATGTTGCTGAATCATATGTCAGTTTCCCAAATCTGTCCAGTGTTTTAGATCCTCTATTAGGGGGATGAATTGATGTCCTCTCCTCCAACAGCTTCTTTTTAGTGGTTGCTGCAGCAACCATGCCATCTACTGTGGGATACTTCAAAGGATATGTCTTCCAAAGAGGATCATGGAGAGCCCTCCCCATCATCAAAATCTGTATCTTCCATGACTGATTCTTAAGAAGAGTCTGACAGGCCCAGTTCCTAGAGCACTTGTCCACAGTGGCTTCTAGGGAAGGTTCCGTTGGAAGGGGAGCTTGCCAAATGACAGCCCCTGAAGCTGAATGCGGCTGGCTGTCCCTGTCAAAAAGTATGATCACACCATGGCTATAAACTCCACAGGAGGTTAGGACAGAACGCAATGAGACAGAGACACTTCCTCTCTGGACCTGGACAGGACCCTCTCAAAGGCTTCAAAAGCCAAAGCCAAATCCATAGCTGAAGTTGTGCTTCCCCAAAAAGAGAAAGACATCAATGAAACATCTCAGTTAAAATCCATCTCAACTCTGAGGACAACTACCATGACAAGCTGTGCAGAGGCAAAGATCCCAGAGGCAATGGCTTCAAAACCTTCAGAGTCAACTCTGACCTCCAAGCCTTGTATCTGATGCTTTGGCTCAAAGACCCATCCAAATCAGACGGGGCTGGAGACAACAGCGTGAGGGATACCAGAGTCAAAGTCAATCATTCTGCCACATGAGACATGGGTGCCCAAAGAGTGAGTGATCCATGGGCATCAGATCTAAAAGTCAAACTAACACATTTGAAAGTAAAGGCAGGGGAATGGGGACCATATATTGAGCTGCCTGGGGAAACCCCAGTTGGATCTGTTTCTATAGAAACTTTCACAGCATCCTGTCTACTTTAGCTTCCCACAATCTCCTCAACAATCAGGACCCAAACAATGAAGCCAGTGATGGGGGTCGAGGCGAATGCCAAGACTTCTTTCGCAAGAATGGTAAATGGAGCCTCAGGGTGACTGGCTCCGGGAAGAAACAACAGTATGAAGACTGGTAACGGACTTGTGCTTCTTGGAATTTTAGGAGCCAGACTAGACTGACCCAATGGATCTGGAGATCTCTTTCTTGACTTTTCAGCCCTCTTTGCTGCTTGCTTTCTTTTTCCTTACTTCTTTCATTTTTCTTTTCCATCTCCTTACTCACTTTAACCTTAAATTTCTTTGAGTAAAGAGAAGAAGTCTCTGAGACAGAAGGCACCTATCATCTTGCTTGGATTGGCAGGAGGCCCTTCAAAACCAAATTGTCTCAACAACCAGCTACAGCCCTGGTCCCGAATGAGGCATAGGCTTTACAAACATCTAAATGTGCTATGACTTGACAATAAATGCACAGTGAGCGAGGCTCTTGAGGTGTAATTTTGCACCCACAAGCCATGCATTTTTTAAAGCCAGTGCCTTATCAGACATATTAGTGAAAAAACAGTAACAGCAGCAAAAACACCAGCAAAGATAAACTAACTAAGGAAAAAAAGCACAACTTCCAGATAATAAGCTATCTGTAATACTCTTAAAACTACCAAAAAATAAACCTCTGCTCTTGGAGTTATACCACAAAGCATGCGCCAGAATCGGTATCACAGTGGTCAGATGAATAATCAGATAGCGCAGTGTAACAAAAATATTAGAAAGTTAAGCGCTTTTGTCCTACTACATACAGGACTTCATCAGAACTAACGTCAAAATGCTACCTGATCACATATTTAAATACTACACAATTAATTTAAACTATTAGTAAATTAAAATTTAAAAAGACAGTAACACTTTAAGACATACTGATATGGAATCAGAACTGCTTAAATATTCAGAACCATAAAAATATTAACATGATTCTTACAGTAACTACTTGATAAACATAGTCCTAAAAACATCCCTTAAAAATACATACTAATTATTATGAAAAATGTTATAAAATATATTATTACCTTAAAACATTGAAGCATTAAAGTTTAGCAGACCTGGCGTGATAGAAATCAGTTTGTTTAAAACTGGTTTCCTGTTAGCTTGTAATGCCAGTTGCCAATACAACTCTCTATATTCCAGAGTACTTTAATAGTCTTAATTCTATAAAATAACTTTTTTTTTTTTTTTTTTTTTTTTGTATGGAAGGCGGGAAAAATCAAACAAACCACTTAAAAAGGGATGAGGAGCAGCAGACAGTACTAATGACCAAATCCGAAGAGAAAGGTAGAAAAAATCAATGTAGTAAAAAAAGACCTTAACAATATTAAAGGAAACAACCACTTATCACCACAGATGAACAACCCTCAAAAGCAAACACGATCACAAGTAAACAGGGGACCAAACAGAATTATGGGTAGGAGAGGATTCAAAGCCCAGGATCCAAGCTCTTGATAAAGCACTGAGGTTGTATCTGATAGCCCAACTGTTGAATCAGACGAAAAAGACGATATCGGACATGAGACTTTTAAAGAGTGCTGTGAAGGCAACAGCCATCCCTTAGAGAAACAGACTACAGGTGCGGGACTGGTCTAGTGGAAGTTGGTAGAGTTGAACTAATGTGCTCGAGGAAAGGAAGACATTAATCACGATATGTTTTGACAGTACATTTTAAGTGACCCTTAAATAGAGATGCTATGGGGTTAGCAATTAACTCTTAAAACAGCAATTAAATGTTTTCAGATAATGTAAAGAAAAAAAGAAAGGAAATGCAAATAAAAATAAGAGAATAGTGCCAAAACTGAATACCTCCAAAACAGCTTTAACTTTAGAGTTCCCTAAGCATAAACAAAAGCATGAAGCACAAAGTAAAGAAAAAAAAATGAAGGCAGAATAAGGTGGAGGGTCATACCTCTCAGCCACTTAGTACAAGAAATCTGGACAAACTCAAAACTAATGGGGGGGACAAAGGCCCAAAAATAGGGAAGAAATTTAAATATTGCTCTTAAAAAAGTTACTAGAATAAGAGGTGTTGTGTTAGCATGCATTTTCTGAAGCACGTGAAGTCTGAAACTCAAATATCTGCCATTATTTAATCGTTTCAGTCCTCAATGATTTGCCAGAAAATCACAAATTGTATGAGGAACAGACCAAAAATGGGAGGCAAAAGCCTGGACATTCAGCAAAAATCTGGACAATTTACAGCTATGAGGGATATAGAAATATTAGTGTTTTGTAAGTCAGCCATTAAGGAAAAGCAATAATTATGCAGAATTTTACAGTTATAAACTGGCAGACATCATTAAAAAGACTAAACCAGTGAGGTAGAGGAAAAAGATTTTTTCCAAAGGGAATACATATAACTAAGGATAAAGAAAACAGACGAGATGTCAGGAAGCAACTAGAAGAAACTAGCAAAGGAATCACTCTAATGGGAATGAATAATATGGAAAACAAACATGAAAGTGGGATGAAGCCAAACAGGTGTTTGATCTGAATGTCAACAAGGATTTTTAGAAGAATATGGACCGGAGGGTGTGTACTGAGCGAAAGATTAGCTCTGAAAGGTTTCTAGCTGAACAGAGAACCGAATATGCTATTAAGAAAGGAAATAATTAGTAAGGTATATAAAATGCTACGCAACTATAAAAAACAATCAGAGGAGATCAGAAAAGACTAACAGGGAAGATTAGAATGACAAATTATAAAATAACAAAGAAAGGAAAATTGCAAGGCTTCTAGGTATGTTATAGTGCCTAGATGATTTGGGATATTTGCAAGCAAATGTGTCCACAGGTACTTTGGAACCCTAAGTAGACTTCAAAGAATCTTTCCTCAAGGATAGAGTTAATGTTAGAGAGAAGTGAAAGGAAAGAGAAGGAACTGACAGCATGTTTGTGGGTGAAGTAGTACTTCGGTGCCCCGTAAGCTCCACCCATACCATACTCATGAAACACCCCTATAAGCTACACCCACAGATAGGTCACTCCCCAAGAAAGCCACTCCAGTCAATTCCTTCAATTATTTAAATGCATAGAAAGAAAAAATACCTTGCAATGTAGTTAAGGACAGTGGAATTTTCCTTTAATAAAGCTGCTTTAATTGTTGCTCCTTCACACATATTTTTACTATAAATGTTGTGTCCTCAGAAAATAGAAGACCATGTTCTTTGTTTCAAAGGGTTGCTTAAGTTAATCTAAATAGTTTAATTTACTTTGGGGTATGCGAACCAGCCTTACAGCTCAGTGAAAGTAGAATAGCAACCTCTCTCCTCCCTGTGTACAGTAGCTTATGCTAGAATAGCACAAACACAGACAGCCATTTGTTAAACAATACAGTTTTGTAACGAAAACAGACTTAGCATGAGCAGTAAACTTCTCCGCCACTGAAACGGCATGAAAACCCACATTCATAGAAAGTACTTCTGGCCAGTGGAGGAGTAAGTTTACCTTTGGGCTGTTTTCAAAACAGACTCCTTACACACGTTTTTAGGGCCATGCATACATGTGTTTGTTCTGATTCACCTTCCTTGTTGTATTAAATTATATTCCTTTTACAATGCAGCACCACTTATTAGAATGAGTTTTAAATGTGTTGTTTTAAACCTTCTTTTAATAAGTAATGAAACAAAATGTATAAATCAATAATGACAACACTACTCATTTCAGAAAATTTCAACCATAAAAGGCCAATCAAACTTCTGTCATTACAATTCACCAATATCACTCAATACACGATCTCTGTAGAAGTAAAATCATCTGAATAATTCCACATTAAAGAAATCTGTAACTAATAAAGAGGTTGCTACTGCCAAACAACTTTACATCTCATGTTTCATGTACAAATTCAGTGCCTGTTGCCCTTAAAGAATGTATCGCCTATGTTATTCTTCTTTCGGCTTTTCCCGGTTAGGGGTTGCCACAGCGGAACTCCGGTCCGCTAATGATTGGCAGTAGATTTTTATGGTGCCGAGGTGCCAGCCCGATGTCCAACTTTCAAGAAAGGCACGCCCATTCACACGTGTCTTTCAAACGCCACTCGACCGCAGGGAGGACATGCAGACTCCACACAGAAGGCGCTCCAGCCAAGAATCGAATGGGAGAACCTCTTGTTGTGAGGCGACAATGCTACCAATGCAGAATTTATTGCCTATATTACAATTAAAAAATTGGTAAACTGGTAATATTGCAATAGGAAATGACTAAAAGTGACAAGTTCATAGTTACTAGATATCTCTTACAGAGGAGGACACACACACACACACACACACACACACACACACACACACACACACACACACACACACACACACACACACACGTGTGTAGAACACGTATCCCCCCCCCCCACATGGTGTGGGACTAGAACCCACAGCCTTATGCACCAAAGGCAATTATGCTACTAGCACTGCTTTCAAATTCTACAACACAGTGTGCCATTTGATAAACAAAACAGTTAGCTGCACACTGAAAACAGACTTCGCATGAGCAGCAAAAAACTTTCTTCCTTTGAAGCTCACAATACCATGAAAATGAACTGAAACTCATGATACTTTAAAATGCACTATAACTCTCAATTCCCGGAAAATGTACTGAAATTCAAACTGATTTCTGTCAGCAGTGTGGTAGCTGGTGTAGAGCAGTGGCTCACAAACCTTTATGGACTGAGACCCACTTTTGAAAATGGTAATTTTTCACGACCCACTACTCGCTTCGGCATGTGTACATGTGAAGCACTCATGGTCCTCCTTAAAAAAGACACCGCCACCATGGAGTGCTTTTTCGAGATTTAAAGGGGCTATGTAAACTATTTATACTTGAATTATTAGCAAAGCCGGATCATAGTCAAATGAGACCCTAGGCACGGTAATAGATTGGGCCCCCCCAAGCAGCCTCTCTTGCAGCAGCCCCCCCTCCTCAGCCATACCAGTGCTCCATTACTTGGCTAATTTTCCCTAGTCACCATAAACACTGTTCAAACCTATCAGTGTGTATACTGTTACTTATCTACTTCTACAACCACTAGATATTGAAATCAAATAGACAAACACAGATAGCCATTTGCTAGAGAGTACAGTCTCACTAAGAAAATAGACTTATAGCATGAGCAGTAAACTTCTTTGCCATTGAAACTCAACATTCATTGAAACAGCATTACAACTTACATTCAAATAAAATGCATGCGGCCAGTAAAGAATTAGGTTTACCTTTGGGCTATTTTAAAACTATAGGTTCATTAAACACATTTTTATGGCCATGCATACACATGTGTTCTTTGACTCACCTTCCTGATTGTATTACATTATATTCCTTGTATAAGGCACCACTTGTTGTTAGTGTGTGTTTTAAAGTTGTAGTTTTGAATATTTTTCCAGTAAGCAATGAAACAAACACACTCAGAAATGCAGACCCACTATCTCCCCTTTCAAATGCACTGAATAATCGGCAACTAGGGCATTAAATGCCATGCCTCCATACCTCTCAACCTCTTAATACAAGAAAGCTGGACAAAGCCTAAAATAGTGTTGTGGGGCAAAGGTCCCAAAAGAGAGACAGATTATAAATATTGCTCTTATAGACTTAGAAAGTTGCTAGAATAACAGCATCTATCTTAGCAGGCATTTTCTGAAGGAAATGAAGACTGAAACTCAAATGTATACCATTTAATTATTTCAATTCTCAGTGATTTGCCAGAAGACCACACATTTTATGAGGAATAGCCAAACTATGGGTCAAAAATCGGGGCAACTGAAAGGTATGCATACCTCTCAACCTCTTAGTGCAAAACATCTGCACAAAGTCTAAAATAATGTGGATGCAATGGCTGAAAAAAATAGGGACAGTTTGAAGTAGTGCTCGTTTTAACTTAGAAAGTTCCTAGAACAGGATCTGTATTAGCATGTATTTTGTGAAAGATGTGAAATTTAAAACTCATATATATGTCATTATTTAGTGACTTCAGTCCTCCCTGATTTGCCAGAAAACCACAAATTTTATGAGAAACAGAAACTATAATGCTAAATCTGGACACTTGAGAGGTATGTTAAACATACACACACACATACCTACTCTCGCACATAGCAACACACACATATGCCTTCTCTTTCATACAGCAACTAACGACTTGTTTAAATTCCATACACTACTACTCTACTCGGTCATACAACACACAGACACACACTTTTCTCTCTCTCATACAGAAACAAGAGGAACCACTATTTTAAGTTATACACAAGCACAGCTACCTTCTCTCTGTTCTCACACAGCAGGCTGGCATTTCAAACTCATGACTTCTTGGTATTGTAGCAACATAATCAACCCAGTCTGGTCTCACTGCAGCACTTCTATGACATTTAATACCAAGGGAGTTAAGATTTTATATCCATTGTTGAACTGCGCTATTTAATTAATTTTAATAACTGAAAGGTATGAAGGCAAAGCACTTAATGTTCCATGTACACATTGCATTTTGTTCAGTTTGTAAAGCAGACAGTGAAATTGTGAATTAAAAATGTTCCATCAGTAAGGCCACTGGAAATGTGTTGAAGAACATCATAGGCAAAAAAAAAAATAGACACATCAGACTTTCCACTTTTGTTGCATCACACAATTAACAGTGTAACATTTCACTCAGTTAGTGTTGAACTCCTGATGCTGCAAACAGCTGTCTTGTATTTTGGAATTAGATTGGAATGCTACATAACAGAGGTACCAAAAAGCATTACTGCCGCTGTTTTTAAAAGGACATTATGTCTGAACTATTCAAAATATATTTAAACGTGCTTTGTGGGATATATCTATTTCAACGGAAGTACATTCATTCAGTTTGTACAACAAAATTATACAAAGACGTCTTAGTGGCATATGACCCAAATTATGTAAAATTTCCTTGTTACGTTTTAGTGAAATAGTTGATAAAAAGCTCAAATAACTTGATCATGGACCCAGAACTCAGCAAAACATTCTTGTAAATGCCATAAAACTGCGAATACTATTAGCTGACTTTTGTAAAATGTGCTAAAAGTACTTTTTTTTTCAAAATACAGGCTAAAGGCTCCATAAGGCACTACATGAGGCTTATTGTATGAGGCATGGTTTTATCTATTAAAAAGTGATTCGACATTATAAAAATTCTTCAGCTTACAGTAGTTGCCTGCAGCAGAACTTCTAACTAAATACACGTACGACATGTATCAGTAAGGTATACAAAGTTGAGAACAGACGCATTTAAAAATGAACTCAATAAAAAAGGACAGCTGGAAGTATCGGATAAAGTACTCAATCAAGTTATTTTAAAATAAACCTACGAACTTCACACAACACTTCTACAAAGTTTAACAATGCTTAACTGGAATCACCGCATTTTCATCCAAAACAAAGGACTAACTTTGCAGAAGTGTTGTGCGAAATTCGTGGTTTTAATTTAAAATAACTCGACTGAATACTTTATCCGATACTTAAAGGTATCCTGTTGTTACTGGATTTGTCTGGTGTGCTTCGGGACACATTTAAAAATGCACTATATGCAAAATTTTATAAATCTATATGCATCACAGATAAGAAAGCAATTTTGCTACGGACAGACTTTCAGCATGTCAGCAGCACACGTATATACACATCGACTCACTCACAAAGCAACACACGCATACACACACCTACTCTCTTGCACAGCAACACATATACCTTCTCTTTCAGAGCAACGAACTGCTAATTTAAATTCCATACACACACACACACACACACACACCTACTCACAGAGTAACACACACATGTGCTTTACCTCTCATACAAACAGAACAGCTAATTTAAATTCCATGCACATATATACACACACACACACACACACACACACACACACACTTTCGCGTTCTTACAGAAATGAATGGTTTAAATTACACACAGACACATGGCGCACACACACTTACCTTCTTTCTAAACCAAATGGCCACATGCAGACACAAAGACTTAGTTCATTTCTTAAAGGAACTGCTGGCTTAAATTAAGCGCAGGACTGAAGAATATATTTAGATCCATGTCAGTGTCATGACGCATGCATGTTCATGTTCCTCCTTAAAGTAGAAGACTCCCATACCGCCAGATAAAGATTTTTTTTTTAAAATCTTGTGACCAACCTGCAGGTGGCGGGGCACTTACCCCCCCCCCCCATGGGTCAGGTTTCCTGTTTCACTTGAACAGGGCACCAAGAAGAGTGCAAACTTTAATTAAAAATAAATATATAAATAAAATAAAAATTGCGATCTTTATGATGCCAGCCTGTACAGCGTCTTAGGCGGTTGCCTAGTTCACCTATGCCTAATGTCGGCCATGGTTGGAGGTATTGAAGAGTGGGTTTCGGTAGTACCACGTTATCCCCTTGTCACACTCAAAGTTTAGAGTAATTGTTTTCACCACCACGAAGTACAAAAAACAAAATTAAACTTCAAAAACAACAATAAACCGTGCTTAATAGCTACAATCCAATTTATAATGAAGCGCTTTTCGTCCAACAGAATTACTTGAACTTCATCAGATACAACAGCCACGCAAATAATGGCATTTAAATAATAAACTAAGTCACATGTTATTCTAAGTTACATATTTAAAGGGAAATGCATCAATTACTGTAAAAATTCTTTGACTCATGATTGACTAAAATCATTTATAAAATCCTTTTATAAACCAGGTGAATTAAAGCCTGACCTAAAATTTTTAACCTATGTATATAAATTATATATATATATATATATATATATATATATATATATATATATATATATACACACACACACACAAATAATTCATAATTAATACCATTATAAAAATCAGAAATGTTAAAAATAAAATTAAAATTATTATGGTCAATAACCAGCAGCCAAAATTAACTAATGTCTTATATACAGGTAGATGTATTCATCTAAGTAAACTCTTGAGTTTTAATAAGGACATTATTGAACACATATCATTTAATCCAGGATTATTATATGCATATAACTGGACTTGCCATATTAGTTTGTCTTTCTAATTCTGTCTCAAGTGGTCCCCCTCTCAGACTCTTTTCCACTTGATCTAAAATCCAAAATTTAAATTCATGATTTGGATAATCTTGAATATGCTTGGCTAATGAATTTTCTTGTTTTTGTTTATTTCCTGTTCCATTTTGAAATGGTCTGGCACAGACCCAGTGCTAACATTTTTAACTGATATTCATTGTTAATGATACCGAATCATATTAATTAATCAAAAGAATGTGTTACAAGTGCAACACCCCTTTTCAGGTGAACATACATCATTGGGCGAAAAGATTAGAAATTATGTCAGTTAGGAATCAGTCTGCAGAGTGAGTCGTTTACAACGTAGTGGTTGCGATAATATGAAAGTAATGAAGTTATGCTGGAGAGTACATGGATAAAATGTGCAGTGCTGTAGAGTTTGGTTCTAGGAGTAATGAAAGTTGGTGTGACTTGAGAGTAGTTTCTGAGTTAGTATGAGGAGGGTTTTTCAAGAACTGTTAATTGCAAGAGGAGTACATGTGTGGAGCTGGAGAAGTTTGTAGAATCTGGGATCCTAGCAGTGGGCTATAATTTGTTTTATGGGTAGCCATCTGGATTTTTTCTTGGGTGTTGCTCACACAGAAGTGAGTTTGTAATGAATCTGTAGATGCTGTTAGACAGTCGGGAGTGTGGCAATGTCTTCTTAGAGGCAGAAACAAAAACTGGATATCCATATTTAAGATGAGAAAGGAGGGCTCTTTTCCTAATGGCTGCAAGCTAGAAAAATGGAGATCTTTTTGGCCCAAAGGAGGAATGAGTTTAATTAAGCTCTCACTTTGTCTATGTGTAAGTTTAAGTTTAGTGACTGATCAAGCCATAATGCTAGGTATCTAAAGGTAGGAACCGTCTCTATGGAATGGTTGTGTTAGTCAAAGATAGTCAGTCAGATGCTTGGTGAATTTTCTCTGCAGCTCCAAAAAGCATAGTTTTAGTCATGGTGGGCTTCAGAAGTAGTTCATGGTTTATGAGCCATTGGTGGAGCTCATATAAGTCTGTCTGGAGTTAATACAGATGGTGGCATTAGAGTGACCTGCTCAGTAAATGACCATGTCATCAGCATAGGGATAACCAGGAGATGGGGAAGACCCAAGGAAATCTGTTAATGAATATGAAGAGGAGGGGGCAAGAATGGATCCATATAGTACACCTTTGGTAACAGATGCAGATTCTGTTTGGGAGGATCCTGTTTTAACTCTGAAGCATCTATTAGTGAGGACGTTTTTAAACTAAGGAGTGGTGTGTAGACTGGTACCATTTTCAATTATTTTGTTTTGGAGAAGACAGTAGTAAATGAGGTCAAATGCCTTTGTCAGATTTATAAATAGAGCACCTGTAAGGAGGCCACTATCAGAGTTTTGCAGGATGCATGTGGGTCTGTATGTATTCCTAATAACTCTGGAAGAAAATAGAGGTGGTAAAATATTAATAGGTTTAACTTTATTGCGCAATACAGGGATAATACGTAGTGAATCAGGAGGTCAGTAGGACAGGAATGGGCAAAGAAGTTGACTGCTTAATGGTCTAGGAAAGAAAGTTAGAAGGGGAAATGACAGAATTATGGAAAGATTCATGACAGAATATTACGAAAAATGGATAAAAAGTGAATGGTGTTCAAAAAAAATATTAGCAAGAATGTGTAACTGAAGAAAAAATTTTAAAACAAACAGAACAAAGTAAACAGTTATTTTAATGGATATGAAAAAAATGCAGACTTTTTTTGTTATAAAAGGAGAATGAGGTATAGAAAAGAAATAAATGAAGGCATTAGTAAATAAAGATATTTTAAGAGGGGAAAGGTGGGTAGGGTTATGCTTTTGTTAGGGCAACTGGTCAAGAAAGAAGAAAATGTGATGAACTGTTTGAATAAAGTACAGTTGTATAAAATCTTACCATAACAGTAGATGTCCTTTTCTTCAGTGTTGCAGTAGTCGGAATGTCTGGGATTCCCTGCATCGGGCAGCCTGATGCCCTGACAGTATACAAAAGACTACTGCTGCTTTAAGGTACGCCGTATGTCACACGTATGGCTCCTCGTGTAGTGTAGGGCATATAAAGGGGACATCCGGATGTACCATCCTCAGAACTGATAGACCCAGTAGGAAAGCTAGTCCAAGGAAAACCAAGAGGTAACAGTACATTCAGGAGGGAAATGGACCACGGGGAAGAGTGAGGAAGTGAATACTGTGACGTTGAAGGAAAGAACATCTACTGTTATGTTAAAATTTTACACAACTGTACTATGTTCTTTCATTCATATGTTGCAGTATTTGTAAATTCTGGGAGAGTGCCAAAGCTCAAGAAGAAACTTGGAGGAAGGTGGACTAGCAGAGCCCTCTAGAAAGCCACGAAGGATGGTCCTAGTAAAACCATCTCTAACTTTGGAGTTTCCATTCAACTGGTAATGCTTGGTAAGCCTCAAAAATAGGGTTAGCATCCATATCCTTGAAAAAGCACCAGAAGAAGCTACAGCTCTAGTAGAATGAGCCTTCACAGAATAAGAAAGGCTCTTACCATGAAAAGTATAACAAAAAGAAATAGCCCTTGAGTCCAAGAATTAATAGTTTGCTTGGATATAGCCAATCCTAGGAACCTAGGATGAAAACAACCAACCTACCAACCAACTGATCAGATTTTTTAATAGACTTAGTCTTATCCAAATAAAATCTAAGTTGTCTATGTACATCTAAAGTATGCAGCACCAAAGTATGCAGCACCCTGTCAATGGCAGATTGCATAAGGGGGGGGGGGGGGAGTAGGTAAATGAGCAGACTGATTAAGTGACAACTCATTAACCACCCTGGGCATAAAAGAAGGATTAGCAAGCAAGGAGACCCTGCCCTTATGAAACATCAAAAAAGGAGGAATTTGGAAGACAATCCATAAGGGCTTGAAGCTCAGACACCCACCTGGCAGAAGTAAGGACCAACAAAAGCAGTCTTCCAAGAGCAATGTTGCAAAGAAACTGAAGCAGCAAGCTCAAAAGGAGCCGGAGTCAATTTATCTAAAACAAAATTAAGATCCTTGGGAGGAGGAACAGGCTTCCTGGGAGGCCTAATATGAAGGCATCTTTAAGGAATTGTTTAGCTTCAAATCTAGAAGCTAAAGGAGGAGATAAAGGCAGACAAGCAGACATATCTGATAAGTGGGCCTTATCAGAAGAATAGGCCAAACCAGCATTCAGCAATATACACAAGTAAGAAAGAACCAAAAGAATTTCCACAGTAAGTGGATTCAGGTTACGAGACAGACACCAAACAGGAAACTTCTTCCATTTGGATAAGTAGGATTTCCTAGTATTGGGTTTCCTGGCCTTCGAAAAGACCCTAAGCAAGTCCTCTGAAAAAAGGTGTCTATGTGAAATCAAAATCCTATCACCCACAGTGTCAGCTGAAGAGTGGACAGGTGGGGGTGGATGAGAGATCCCTTCCCTTGTGTGAATAGGTCCACTCTGTGAGGCAACTTGTGATGACTGCCCTTGGCTAAATGCAGAAACAGAAGGAACCAATGCTATCTCGGCCAAAAGAGAGTCACCAACATGATTTTGGAAGCATCCTCTTGAATTTTGAACAGGAGTTTGGAATGAGAGGAAGGGGAGAGAATGCATAAAGAAACATCCCCTTCCAAGAAAAAGACAGGAGGTCCACCTTCCACACCAGACGAACTGGGACACTGGCACAAAACAGGGGAAGTTGTCTGTTCAGAGGGAAGGCAAATAGATCTACTTGAGGAGTACCCCACTGGTGGACAATGTCCAGAAAAACATCCTTGTGAAGCATCCATTCATGGGATTGAGTTAATGACCTGCTCAGTGTGTCTGCCACAATGTTTTTACTTCAGGAAATGTAAACTGCCTGAAGAGTCACTTGATACTAGACAACAAGATTGCATACCAGGAGTGCCAACCGGCAAAGAAGGTAAGAATTTGTTCCCCCCATTTGTTTATGTATCGTATTCTGTGTTATTGTCTGTAAATACTTCAACAGGTCCTGGGGAAAAAAGAGGATGAAAAGCTTGAAGAGGCAGTAGAAGAGCTCTCATCTCTGACACTGATGTGCTCCCTTCTGCTGAAAAGGTGACCACACCCCCTGTGATTTTAGGGATCCAAAAACAGCTCCCCTTTCCCACGTCTAAAGCATCTGTGAACAGTTCCTGAGAGGGAAGAGGGGGATGAAA
The DNA here is from genome assembly GCF_019279795.1 of Protopterus annectens. Classification (NCBI taxonomy): domain Eukaryota; kingdom Metazoa; phylum Chordata; order Ceratodontiformes; family Protopteridae; genus Protopterus; species Protopterus annectens. The sequence goes on from NC_056737.1 coordinate 596,397,208, forward strand.
AGGGAGTCCTGAATTTAGAGAATTGCGGGATCCACCAGTGAAGTTCCTTTTTGACAGGAAGAAGAGGAACTACAAAGTCTAGATGGTGTGCAATTTGAAGCCAAACTGACTTCAGAAACCACTGAAACAGCTTGTGAAACTTTCTCATCTGGAGTTTGGACAGAGGGAGCATAAGAATGGTGGATGTAATGAAACCCAGAGCTCACAGAAAAGTACAGTTGTGTACCCTTACCATAAATGCAGATGTTCGAGTGTATTCACTGTTGCAGTCATTACATTTGGGTAATCTGCTGGCAGGTTGCCCTCAGTCAGCCTGAATAACTAAGTCTTGGGTCCTGCGTCGGTTGCTGTCTCTTCTTCTATGTTGTCAGGTGGTCAGGGGTATAAAACATGCAGCCAATGCCATTTTATTCAGTTTTTCTTGCCCCAGATGTCAGGTGCCCCCCATATGGGGAGCAAATATAAACAGTAAATATATATAAATGCACTTTTAGAAACAAACTTTACCTTCAACTCAAAGCAAATACACCACAAAGGCTTTTGTGTATAGTGAAGGAAAGTAAAGGTATAGAAAGGGGGATGGCGGGTGGGTAACCCGGACTGCAACAGTGAATACACTCGAACATCTACATTTATGTTAAGTGTACACAACTGTACTATGTTCTTCATGTTTCACTGCTACAGTCACTACATTTGGGTAGAATCCCAAAGCTATCGATGGGAGGATGGAGCTAAACAGCATCAGGAGCGGCCATAAGGCCCTGCAGAACTGCAGTGGCGAAGCCTGCCCTGGATTTGGAGAAGAGAGGCAAATGATAATGCTTTGTGAAGGTATGAACAGAGCTCCAAGTAGCAACTTCTAGAATGTCTTTGGTTGAAACTCCTCTGAGAAAAGCTGCTGAAGTAGAGGCACACCTGGTGGAATGTGATCTGATCCCCTTGGGCACAGGTTTACCATGTTGCAAGTAGCAGAAATGAATGCAGTGGCTTATCCACTCAGAAATAGTCTGCTTTGATATAGCCTTCCTCTCTGATCCTGCAGCAAATGCTACCAGTAGTTGCTCAGACTTTCTTAGAGATTTGCTCCTGTTTAAGTAGAATCACATCCAATGAATGCAGAATCTGTTCCCCCTTGTTCTGCGGATTTGGATAAAAAGTTGGCAGGTGGATGGGTCTTGTTAAGAGCCACACTGGATACCACCTTAGGCATAAAAGAAGGATTGGTCCTGAGGGACACCCTGTCCGGGTAAAATATAATAAAAGGCTCCACTGCCATGAGAGCCTGTAGTTCTGAAACCCTTCGTGCTGAAGTGACTGCCAAGAGAAAAGCTGTTTTCCAGGATAGAAATTTTATATCTGCAGTAGCTGCTGGCTCAAAAGGAGGCACAGTGAGTTTCTCCAGCACAAAATTGAGGTGTCATACAGGAGTTTGTGATCTTCTGGGAGGCCTTAAATTTTTGGCCCCTTTAAGATACTGTTTAAGCAGATGATGAGAAAAGAGGGGAGGCTCTGTGTTGTAATGAGCCGAGATGGCACAGGCATGGATTTTCATTAAAGAAAAAGACAGGCCCTTGTCAAGCATCTCAGTCAAATATTGCAAAATCTGAGGAATATTGGGCTTTGCTGTGTCTGTTCCTTGTGCTTGGTTCCAAGCACAGAATCTCTTCCATTTATCAGCATAAGATTTTCTAGTACTAGGCCTTCTGGCTTCCAAAATGACATCCATCACAGATTTACTGAGAGGTGTTGTTTGAATAATTAGTTGATCAGCCATGCTGCAAGATTCAGAGTTTGGAGCTGAGTGTGCAGAATTTGACAGTTCTGCTGAGACAGTAGATGAGGTATTTGAGGCGAGTACCATGGAGGAAGCTGAGACATATTCCTTAGAAGTGCGTACCAGTGCTGGTGAGGCCAGTACAGAGCAACTAGGATCATTTTTGGTTTTTCCTGTCTGACTTTTAGTAAGACCTTGGAGAGTAGAGGTAGAGGGGGAAAGGCATTGACTGATAGGTTTTTCCAGCTGAAGGATAGGGCATCCACCTTCCATGCTTTTATTTGTGATGAGTTCTTGTGCAGAATTTGTCCAACTGATAATTTTGGGGAGAGGCAAATAGATCTATGTCTGGGCTCCCCCATTTCTGTGCTAACATGCTGAAGATTTGTGGATCCAGTTTCCATTCGTGCGGGTCCATAAGATTTCTGCTTAGGTCGTCTGCCAGAGTATTTTGCTTTCCTGGCAGGAAATTAGCTTGAAGATGTATTTGGTAAGTCAAGGCTGTCTTCCACAAGGCCATGGCTAGTCTGCAAAGGGGGTAGGAGTGGGTACCCACCTGCTTGTTTATGTACCACATAACTGTGGTGTTGTCCGTCTTTATCAGTAGTTGTCCTGGATGAAGTAAGTCCTTGAAGGCTGTCAGAGCATTCTGTACAACTAGCATCTCTTTCTGGTTGATATGCAGATGCATTTGGTTTGGGCTCAATTTGCCCTGAATGCATCTCCCTACCAGGTGGGGCCCCCAAGCATAGACTGATGCGTTTGTAGTTAGGGTTTGGGTGGCAGGAGGTAGAGTGAATGACAGTCCCTTGTTTTGGTGACATGTCTCTGCCCACCAAAGAAACTCCTGTTGCAGGCAGGGAATGAGAGGAATCAAGGTTTCCAGACTTTGACAATGTTGACTCCATAAACTTTTTAGGTACCTCTGAAGTTTCCTCATATGCAGTCTCGCATATGGAATTAGTAGAACGCAGGATGCCATGAACCCCAAAGCCTGCAGAATCTGTCTTGCAGATAACTGGGTTTTTGTTGCCATTTGTTTGAAGTACGTTATCAGTTGCCTTTGTTTGTCTGGCGTGAGATAAACCATCTAGGCAGTTGTATTTAAGCTTGCACCCAGGAATGTAATTTTTTGAGAGGGTACCAGTTGTGATTTATTTTCATTTATGGTGTTCCCTAGGCATACTAGAAGCCTTTTTACAAACGCCAGATGTTGAAGAAGAGTGTCCTTGGCCTCTGCTTGAATGAGACAGTCGTCCAGATAAGGATAAATTTGAATGCTTCTTTGCCTGCAGAATGCAATTACTGGTGCCAGGTATTTTGTAAAGACCCTGGGCACAGCAGATAAGCCAAAGGGCAGTGCAAAGAATTGGTAATGCAAAAAACCTGCTTTGAAGCGAAGGTATCTTCTGCATGATTCCCTTATTGGGATATGCAGGTATGCCTCCTTTAAGTCTAGAGTTACTAACCAAGCATTCCTGCCTAGCATAGACAGTAGCTATTGTAAAGTCAGCATTTTGAATTTTGGAATGTCCAGGAACGTGTTTAAAATCGCTAAGTCGAGAACTGGACGCAATGAATTGTCTTTTCTGAGTACCAGGAAAAGTCTTGAATAATAACTTTGTCCTTTTTCCTTTTCTGGTACGGGTTCCATATCCATGAGGGACATGACTTGTTTCTGGGCCTCTGCCCACTGGTTTTGTGGCAGATCTGGCCATCCGTTTGGAAATTAAATCTGTATACCTGGGATACTATGTTTAATACCCACTAGTCCTGGGTAATTAACTGCCAATTGGCTGGATGTCGGGCTGTCCGATAGGGATTTCAAGAGGTTACAAATACTGTGACACATGAATGGAAGGACATCAAGTATGTTAATAAAATATGTAGAAGGAAAGGTAATGGGCATTGCTTCTCAGTATGCAAACTTAGTTTACAAATCAGTAATTACAGAGTCACTAGAATGGACAGTTAAGGCAATAAGTGAGTAATTAAGGAAGGAGATGAACAGAGAAAATTATTTGAAAATAATAAACTATGTACCAGTTATGGTTAAACAGAATAGCATTCCAGGTAAAGACGGCATTAGGTTATACGTTTTCCAAGGATCTTGTGAATAGAAGTTTTTTTTTTTTTTTTTAAAGCTATGAATGAATAGCTTAGTGAAAGGGTGACTGATAACAGAATAATGGAACCAGCAATTACATTTATATGAGAAAAAGGCATACATAAAATGTAAAGAACTAGTGTCATACTGTTTCATTCAATACAGATTATAAGATATTTACATACATTTTTCAAAGTAGGATAAAGAGTTTCAGGGAGGCTGGGGTGAAGTAGTTTATACAACTCCTGTAGAAAAGTTAGAGAATGGTTGATTCTGGTGAAATGGGTAGTGGATGATGTATTCCTTAAGGACATACTATGCTGGTGGCTTGTGATATTACTAAGGCAAATGGATTTAAATCATGTACATGTTTGGAACACTCAGGTTCTATGGATTCGATTAAAAGATTACTTTTTGTTTGAGGTCAATGTAAAATGGTTTTGGGGATAAGTTACTTATAGGTGGATAATGGGAAGAACTAAGATGATGAACAGGAGTGTTTTGACAGGACTACTTGTTACTGCTTACTTAATAATGTAGTGACAGTAAAGTGTGTTAAGTATATTAAGGAAGATAGGTGGGTAACAAAGAATGGAATACGGACTCAGCGTATTTTAACATATGCAAATGATGTACTTTTAATAGACTGAAACAAATTGTGGGTAATGGAGGTAATTAAGTTTGCTGAAAGGAGAATGACATTTGTAGGATTAAAACTGAATAGGGAGAAGAATGGGAAGATTTGGACTGCAGGCTAGAGACTGCCTTCCCTATCAGGGATTAACACCAGAGTATAGGCAAATAAAAAGGGATAGATCTTGAGTGAAAGACCTGCACTGGTTGAGTTTTTAGCTGAATCAAAAACAGAAGCTGCTGTTAAAAAAGGGATTAGTAGTAGTGCATCTGAAATATTTCAAGATAACCATTGAAATCAATCAGAGGAGGTTAAGAGAAACTGGGGAATAGATTAGCAAATTCAAGAAGAAACAATGTTAGGATATATGTATGCCTCCCAAATAAGTAAAAAAGTCTATAAGATTTAGGATTTTGCTTGGAAATGTTTACATAGGTACTTTTCTACCCCAGAGCAAACTTCAAAGAATTTTTCAAGTAGATGGCAAATATTGGAGGTGTGATTAGGGAAGAAAGAGGTAGCTGGGAGCATGTTTTCAGACTGCAACAAATTAGAAGATTTAAAAAATTCCCTACAGAATACTCTATCAGGAAATACTGGGCAAGCAAAAAAAAAAGCAACTAAAGAAATTATTTTTTTTTTTAGTCTGGATACAGGATCTGAACTGCCTAAACATAGTAATCCCTTGTTAAGTTTAATTCTAGTTGCTGACAAAAAAGCAATTACTAGAAAATGGAAATCAAAGTCTAAACTAATCATATGTGAAGTAGTGAATACTGTCGTCGTCTTCTTCTTTCGGCTTTTCCCGGTTAGGGGTTACCACAGCGGATCATCTGTCCGCTCATGACTGGCAGTGGAGTTTTACCAACCTTCCACAGAAGGCACACACTCACACCTAGGGCCAATTTAGAGTGTCCAATTCACCTACTGCATGTCTTTGGGATGTGGGAGGAAACCGGAGCACCCGGAGGAAACCCACGCGACAGAGATAAACGAACAGGGACTGGGATCATCAGAAAAGTGTAGGAACAAATTACACAAAAAAATAAGGGAAATTGTGGGAACAATACATGCAGAAGAATGTTCTGCAGGAGGAATGAGGTTTAAGAGAAGGCAGGAATTGAACAATTTACATAATGTTGGATTGATTATACTGTATAGAAGAATATATTGTAAATGTGAATTTGTTAATATGGTTTGCTCACTTTTATATAAATGTATGTTTGGCTACGTCACAAGTGATCGTCAAACTTTTTTTTAAACAAAACTGAATAGGGAGAACAGTGAGCAGTTAGGGAATGGAGTGAAGGTGGGAAGGTATTTAGTTCTCAGAAAAAGTCATTAATGTAACAAGTATAATTTTAGGAAACAAAAGTGTTAAGGAGCAGAAGAATAAAATTATACAGAAATGTAACCTTTGTAGGACTTTACAGTTGTGTTTCTAAAACACAATCTACTTATGTAGTACTTTGGGGTACTGAATTATATGACAGGAGTGTATATGCCAAATTAAAAACAGAAAAGGGATTACTTGATACTATTATTTATTTTCTGGGGGGGGGGGACAAATCTGAGACATTCATATATAATAAGGTTAGATAAACTACATCCAGGGATATTCTTAAATTTTTGAATATTTTTTTTGAGAAAATGAACAGAAAAAATGTGTTGGGTGCATTTATACATTAGAAATACGAAGAATACACACAGTTTTAGAAGAAAAATGAGAAGGAAACTAGAAGAAGAAGAATTTATGGAATATTAGAATGAGCACTTAATGTGGAAACTGAAAAGAGAATTTAGAAAAAGAATGGAACATAGGAATATGACTAAGTTTTACTTACAAAATGGATTTGGAAATTTAGACAGAAAAAAGGTATATATGGATGGAGGTATTTTTTTGTGGCACACGATGCCAAATATGGTAGCAGTACACAGCAATACGAACTAAGAAGCAGATGATAAAAATAAATGTCTGCTATGGGATTGTATTGTAGAAGAGGATGCACAGCACATTTTTTTAAATGTAGCCAGTATTATAAAGTACTGAGAGAACGCTTAGGAGTTATACAATGTTGCAGAATAAAAACTAATATGGATACAGAATATTATATGCTGATTGGAAATGAAAGTGGGACAGAGTAGAAAAAGGGAATAAATTGCTGCCTTTTGTATGTTTTTTTCTGACTAGTACATGTCAGGAGGTTTTATATAATAAATAAAATCAGAAAGATGTGATAAAGCCACTGACATTTCAGTAATAACGACAGTTTTGTAGATGAGCAATAAGATGAAATGTGCATTATGTCTAAGACATTTTAGTACTAGCGAAGAGTTTTGTGGATGAACAATAAGGCAACATATAGTTTATTTTCTTGTTTGATATTAATATGCTTAATTAACCCTTTGACAATGCATTTGACAGAAGATGTACATATTTAAACATTTATTCAGTACTTAGCTGTTACTTTAGGCTTTATGTCCGAATTTTATCATTTCTACAGTAAAGAAGAGCCTTACTCTTTTTGATAAAAAGAAGGGGGGATTTTTTTTTTAATAACCTGACCTACCACCAGCTCAGGCTTTTGGGACCTTGGCTTAACATCTCATCTAAAGGAAAGTATGCTCAATAGTGTGCAGCAACCACCTAACCCTTTTATATTGCAATACAGTGTCAGCATTGGGAAATGAATCCAAACACCTGAGGTTACAAAAGAATTAATCTTCTAATCTTCTAGTTCTGCCTGAAACTTTTATTCTCTGTTCTTACCCCTAACAACTCCAACCTCAAAGATGTTAATTTGTACACAGAGTCATTCTAGTCTCCCTAATACAGTGTATACTTTCATCTCCATTGTTTATCACTTGGAAGTTTCACTTGCCTTTGAAAGGATGAAAGGTGCTACTGATTACAAAACTGCACTACTGTTTTTTTTACTATCCAAAGGACTACTTAATTATACTTTAAATGTAATTATTCAAGATTGGGAATGGAGCACCGGCTCAAACCGCCATTACATGACCAGGCTAAGCGGTCCCTCCTTAAGTTCATAAATTAGCCAGTAACAATTTTTTTTTTATAACAATCCAGCCTACTGACGTACTGTATAATAAAATGCGTGCAGCTTACATTTAGTTACATATCACCAACTATGTAATTTACTTAAAAAAAAATTCTGCTATCTCTCACTGTTTCTGCATACCCACTTTGCAGTTTATTCCTTATAGTTTACCAATTTGTTTGCCATACCAGTAAAATAGACTCATCAGAAGTATCCCCTTTTCTGGTAAGATTAGAAGAGTGCAAAACATGCCATCTAATACACTAATAAGCTCATCAGAAAATTAATGGAATGAAAATTAACTAAGAACAACTATAAAACATTAATATTATAAATACTCTAGCTACCTAAATTACTGAAAGGCAAACAATGCAATTGTTAGCAGAATAATCTTTACTACGTGCAAGTTTTCTTAACCAGTATTGTTCAGATGTTGATTTCAGCCATTCTGAGGTCAAGACCTATTTTACAGGAGACCCAAGCAAGTTTTAAAATGTTAAGTACTTCATATTACCTATTTAATACCATTTCAAGTGGAAAGAGGCTAGAATGCAGAAGGATATCAGAAAATGAAATAAAGTTTTGACTCCAGTCAGTAGTAAATGAATAATATTCCATCAGGCAATACTGGTTATTTCAAGACTGTAACAGTGTGTGCCTTTATTTATTTATTTATTTTTTTTGAGGGGCAGGCCTTGTATGTTTCTGTACAGCAAAGCCTATTTTATTTATATGCATGCCTACATTTAAACAAATTATATATACATACATATATATATATATATATATATATATATATATATATATATATATACATATATATATAATAAGGAAGCCGAAAGTACTTTGCTGACATCAAAGGAATACCCAAGGGCTTTAATGTAGTTGGAGGGAGGCTCACTGTGACAGAAACAGAAAACATACGACCTAAGGAACTACACTACAAATACAGTCATCCTTGGTACAAACACCAGAAATAGTCTTTTTTTTTTTAATTAATTCTTGGATAGGAACTCACTGAAAATATTGCCAAAACCATCCATCAGAGAAGAAAACAGAACCAAGACATCTAAAGGCAGGATTTCCCACTTAGTCATGTCCTTTATTGGGCACATGCTTTCTATAATTCTGTTTGCCCTCACATGCTCAGCCTCACATTTTTAACAGCTGTTTTGTACTAAGGTAACAAAAGACAAACCTGTAAATGTACTGAAAAGATTGCTTTCACTTGTCGAAGATAAACTGGAATGTGATAACATGGCCTCTAGCTGCTTGTACAAGTCCATGAAATCCTCACAGCGGCACAGCTCATTTCTTGCTCGAGTCATACCTTTAAAGTTAAGATAAAAGGATTTGCATTAATTTCCGTACTTACAGAAACCAAGAATGTTTTATACATGAATGTTATGACATCTGCAGTCTAAGATCAACTGCACAGTGCAAGCATGTACCTATTTCCCAGGTTTGTTCACAAAAATAACCACTGGCAACAATGCCTGCAATAGAATTCTCCTATTCCATGAAAAAAGGGACCAGGAGACAAAGGGCCAATACAGGGTAGTAGCTGCAGCAATTAACCAACAGCTAAATATAATTCGGATCCACTCACTAAATCTAATAAAAGAACTCAGTTTAACCTAGCACTGTTGAGATTTAGCTAGACTACAAAAGAACTACTAAACTCTCATGTCAGTAGAGAAGTAGAACTTGCACAAAGGTACATTCTGTAGGTAATACACTATTGTACCATCAACAAGAACTGCAAGAATTATTTTACACATGAAAAAAAGACAATGAAAACTTAGATACAAGTATGATCCTGTTGCGCACATTTTCCTTCAAAAAATACCCTTAATGTGCATATTGTTCTTCAGAAAAATATCTTAATAGCATGCATATTTAAAATCCATATAAAAAAAACATGCAACTGTATTGCAATTTTACCTTTCAAGCACACATTTCAAAAAGGAACAAATCCTTCGTCTCCAAAACCTCACAAGTGTAAATTCTATTTTGAAATATATTATTCTATTGCAATCACCCCCAATCTCACAGACTTTTAACAGTTCCCAAGTTACTGAATAGTTTTCAGACATTTGTTTATTTGAATATTCAACCACATCAGGACACCCTTACTCTAAGAAATTCAAGCCCCTATTTCTATGACATGGCCCTTAAGTTTTAGACACAGATGTTTTCCATTTCTGGTTAAAAAGCAAATTTTTCCCATGCCAGACTACAGTAATGACACTGGTTTAAAATGGAAGCTCTGTATTCTGACTAAAGTGAAGCAAGCTCTCGCTGAAACTGCAGCAAAATCACAAGCCTCTAATGAGCTTACAAGACACTACTGTGTGTATTTCAAATTAAAGCACTCTATTTTCCAGTTGCATTAAACAAGTCCTTCAAGTTATAATCAACTTTGTAAAAAATAGTTCAAATGACTCTGTTGCTTTTGTTGTCGTTTATGTTGTTGCAGTTCTCTTGCCTGATAAGAAATAAGAATGCAGTCAGATGATCACCTACACTGCCTTCAAATGTGATAGTACCTCTGCACAAACTAAAAAAAAAAAATGGAATTTAAAGTACAGATATGCGAGGTACTCAATAAAACTAAAAGAAAGTAGTAATTTGGACTGCAACCCATTAAATATATATTTCTTAGTCATTAAAAGCACCAAATCTGGCCATCTTACTAGGCAGTTTACCCCACCTGAGCAAGCCAAAGCTGGCCCCTCAAATTAGTGTGTAATGACAGACTACAATAAGCCTCCTATAAAACCTGGACTATATATATATATCTCAAACCACTTGTCAATAGCATTAACCTACACACTACTGAAAAATCTAATTGTGTATAGAAATGTAAACTTCTAGAATACAGACTGTGTTGTATTGCACGATCCAATAAATACTACAAGGGGACAAATGTAGTGGGGTTAACAGCCCAAATGTTTTCCTCTACTAAATCTGCTGATATGGTGACTGTCTCAAACTACTACTCAATAAAAGAAAAGTAATTCTGGAAACAATCCAATAAATATGGGTTGACTCCTGAGCAATATGGATAAAAAAGAGAGTACCTACAACATCCCCTGTAAAAATGCAGTGCAAACCCTCCCTTGCCTACAAACTTTGTATACAACTTGCAATGCTTGTAAAGGTATCCACATTAAGTCTAAGCTGTTCTTCCCCCAAAAATCCTGAGAACAGACATTTGTGTGACATACAGCAGTTCTAATGAGGTGTGCCTTAAGAGACTTCTCTAAAGAATTACAGTATTTGACATGCCAGTCAACAATACAGTTAATACGCAGTTCTTCAGAATGTGCTGTCTTGCTTTCCTAAATAAGACAATTATGTACAATTCGTTAAAGTGCTTTTTTTTTTTGGGGGGGGGGTTAAGTCTCTTTCATGCATGCAAAGATGGAACCAAAGTATGAATGAAGACAGTTCTTTTATTCTGAAATCTTAGGAAAAAGTGGTTGGGAGACAGGGTCAGGGAAATTAATATTTCAGACATGGGGGAAGGATTTCAACTTCAATGATACTCTTTATATATGGAAAACTGCAAAGGATACCTGCATGAAGGGCTTACAACTCATGGTATCATCCACCAAAAATGTCAGCCTTTAAGAAGATAAAATCTAAATGGCAGTGATCAGCATGCACGAGTCAAGGATCTCACAGCCAATTCAATAAAAACAGTTAATCTGGGGGAATCAATGCAAGGGGTGATATCCTTATTCACTAAGAGCACTGACCCCCAAGTTGACTAAAACAGTAGTAAATGGCACAGTCCCTGCATTTGAGGGGAAGATGTTCCAACTTCATGGAAAAAAAGGGGGTTGATGACAGGAAGAGATGAAATAAAGACAATGATATATAAGCAATCAACAGGAAAATTTCTGAAAACGTCAGTATTGCTGTGGAAATTTTGCAGGAACAGAGTAATCAAGGATCAGGAAGGCTCTCTTCAAAAATATCTTAGTGGGGGGACCAGCATCCTGAAAGAAAGCTGTGGTGGCTGCATTAATCAAAACCGGTAAAGGTCATTTAGGTCACAGACTCATTCTGATTTTAAACCAGAACTACAAAGTTTTATGAGTATATTAGCTAGACTATGGCAAATATGTTACCAAAGCAGATGGGTATGGATCAGTGTGGTTTTATGCAGGGGAGGTAAACATTTAACATTAAAAGAATAACAACGATCCAGAGAGAAGCCGAGTGCAAGAAAACATTGATATTGGTGGTTAGCCTTGTAAAAGACTTTGGCATAGTTAGATGGATTTTATGAATAAGGCAATGACAGCATTTGCATTTCCTGAGTGAATAATAAGGCTACTAGGGAGTACATACAAGTCAAAAATTAAGGTGGAAGGGTTTTCCACTAACAAGCTGTGTTTCAACAGAAAAGCAAGGCAGGAATGTCCACTTCTCTGTTACTTGCTTTATACTTGTAGTCATTAGTAAAGGAAATAAAAGTATTCACACATTCAAGGATACAACTGGTATGGCAATAAAGAAAAAGTGGTTTTATTTGCAGATCATTTTATTTATATATTGTATTCTTTTTGTACTTGAAATACAGAAAATGACAATTTTTTGTGTTGTAGAGCATTTTGAGACAATTTTAAGTCTTTTAATGATATAAAAATAATTGAAGATAAAACAAAATGCCCATACTTATGGGGCAGGATCACATATAGGTACATGGATTAAAAAGGATTCTCTTGTGGCAGCTAAGGATAGGTGGAAAGTGACTAAACTGAATAAAACCTTTAAAATTATAAAACTGGAAGCTCTTGATTACAGATATGATACTTTAGTCCCTTTAGTCATATAAAGATTGGGCAAATTTTTATCAACAAATTAAGTAGTTGTGGCTGGCAATTAAAGAGTTGGAAGAATTTATCTGAAGGACACAATTTTTCCCCCCATAGAACAATTTAGGGTTACTTGATTTAAAGGAGTAAATTTTAGTTACAAAATTAACAAATAACTCCAGCAGAAGGTTATAAATCAAAGTGGAAAAGGGTGATGATGAAATGGGGGGGGGGTCAAGTCATATTAGGATTTTGGATGCAAGACCTTAAGGAGAAGAGTAACAGCTGTACATAATATGATATTCATGAAGTAAAAGAAAGTATTCTAAGAACTAAGCCAATACAGACTAGAGATTTTACCAAGATTTAACCAAAAGGGGTGTCTATAAGCACAGATTCATAAGGAGCTGGAATTTAATGAAGGAAATTAGCAAAGGAACTAAGGTATTGGAAGCAAATAACTCGGGAGAGAAAGGTACTACAGTGGGACAATGATAGGCAAAAGTTTGGACAGCATGTTAAAGACAGCAGCATTCATTATTAGGGATTGATAACGGTATTGAGAAAATATCAATTTTGGTAGACGTTTTTAGTTTAGTCTAGAACAAAAGCTGTTCAAAAAGGGATAATTATTAGGTTGTATAAAACATTGCATGATAAATCTAGGAATCAGTCATAGAAGGTTAGAAGGAAATGGTAAGAGAGAAAAGAAAGGCAGCTTAAAAAGGAACACTGGGAGGAAATTTGGGGGGCTCACAAATATGCTACGTTCAGATGGTTTAGATTTTTGCATGAAATTCTTTTTTTTTTTTTTTTGGATTTGTCCTCAGACAGCAAATGTTGGAGATGTAATGAGTAAAGCAAAGGTAGCGGATACATGTTCATTTGGAATGCAACAAGTTAGCATATTTTTGAAAAACTTCCTACATGGTATTTTCAGAGAAATTTTTGTGAAGAAAATGGCAATAACTAAGGAAATTATTATTCGAGGGTATAGGATCTGAATTGCCTAGACAAGTCAAGGTATTACTAAGTATAAAACTACTGGATGAAAATAAAAGGGATAGGTTCCTGACCCAGAGACTCCCCAGACTCTGGAATAGATTGCCCATACATGTCAAGCAGAGTGCCTCTCTGGCCCTCTTCAAAAGGAACCTTGATGATTGGATGGGAAAAAGGAAATTCACCCAGGGGATCATGTCAGTTGCCCTGCTAGACAGGGGTCCAGGGAAGTAAACAGTGTGGGAAGAAATAGCCAGGGAATTGTTATGGCTAGGCTTGTATAGGCCCGTAGGGCTGATAGCCTAGTACCAACCTATGAACCTATGATAAAAGCATTTGGTAGAAAATTGATATCAAAAGCTATACCAACGTAATGGCAGTTTTGAATTATATAAAGGAAAAAAATGAAAGTAAGATCATTAGAAAAGGAAATGAGCAAATTTCATAGAAATAAATTAACTTGTGATAACAATACATGTGGAATAATGCTCGGGAGGAAGAGTGAGGTTTAAAGGAAGGCAAAATTGATCAATTTATGTAATATCAAAGTGAAAGATTTTTTTAAACACCTTTATTAAAATTATCACTTACGACATAGGCGAACTTAATCATAATCAAGCCATATTAACAAGTTCACATTAACAAACATTATACACATCACGTATATTGTTATATATCATATAATCAAAGCAACATTGTATAAATTGTTCAGTTCCCGCTTTCTCTTAAACCTCGCTCCTCCACCAAAAGATTTTTATGCATGTATTGCTCACACAATTTCCATTTTTTCTATGTAATTTATTCTTAGCCTTTTGTAAAGATCTCACTTTGTTCTTTTACCTTTTTTTCCATATACTTCAGGTATAGTTGGTTTAGACTTTGATTTCCTTTTCTAGTAACTGCTTTGCTGGCAGCCACAATCATTACATCTAATAAGGGCTTACTGTCTAGGCAGTTCAAATCCTGTATCCCCGCTCAAAAAAAAATCAGTTCCTTAGTTATACTCATTTGCTCAGCAAGTGAGCTGGATAGAGTACTTTACTGGGAATTTTTAAAGTCTGCCAACTCATCAAACTTGAGAACATATGCGCCCAGGGACCTCTTTCTTCCCTAATGCACCTCCACCATTTGGTATTTACCCGAGAAAAAATTATATGGAGTCTGCTTGAGGTATAAAAGTATCTGTGAAAATACTTCCAGCAAAAATCCAAAATCTTCCAGATTTTGTTGCATATTTGGGAGCAATACATATGCTCCCCATAGTTTTTTTTTTTTTTTTGTGAACTGCATATCTAATTCTCTCTTCTCAGTCTTTTCTGATGTCGTCTTTTCAATTCCTATAGTTATTGTGGAGTATTTTATATGCCTTACTAATTATCCCTGTTTTAACAGTAATTTCTGTTCTATACTCAATTAAAAATGCAACCAGTGCAGGTCTTTCATTTAGGGTCCCCCAATTTCTTTCTCTTTCTTTATACACGGATATCAATACCTGGTATGGAAAACAATCACTAGCCTGCTTTCCAAATGTCTTCTTGATCTCATTCCATTCCATTTCCTTTCCCTTTCTAATTATTTATTCCCAATACATTGGTTCCTTTGCTAGCTTCCTCCAGCAAATTCCAGCCTTCTCTTGCCTACTCCCTGTACCTTTAGTCATACCTATCGGCAGAATCTCCTTTCTCTACTCCTGTGTTAGCTTAGTTTGTAGCATACTTTCTGCTACTTTATGAATAAAATATTCCACAGGACTGTTATTCTCCTCAAGAATCTGCATCCAAAATCCCATTCATTCCTTACTTCTTGAATTAAATGCCTGCTTCATCATCATCCCTTTCCACTTTGAATTCTAGCTTTATGCCAAAGTTATGTATAACAGCCTTAACTGTGAAGCTCTAAAATATCCCTTCAAATCAGGTAATCTTAAACCTCCTTGTTCTACTGGGAGGATGAACTTAGCCCACTTGACTCTTGCCCTCTTCCCATCCCAAATAAAATCCATCAATACTTTATTACTATCCACAACTTCTCCTCTGGTTGATAAAAATAGGTCTGATCTGTGTATAAAACTAAATAGACTAAAAACATTTTTACTGCTTGTATCCTGCTATCCATATCCAACAAGCAAGAACTTCCAGTTTCTCAGTTTTTATATTATCTTTTATTAATCTCTTCCCACGTAACCTTAGCTGTCATAACAGAATCTCATGTGTGGGTACACAGTTTCTTCATTTTATCATGTCCCTATAAATAAGGGTATGGCTGAACCAATTCATGTGTAAGTACATAGCTTATAGATATAGCATTTGTTTTATCTTCATTAATTTTACGTCACGAAAAAAAAAACCCGGATCAGTCTCAGAATGTCCACAACACTAAGATGTCCTTTTCTGATTCCATGAGGCATAAAATAATATCAAGTGCAAATAAAGCCAACTTTTCTTGAACACCATACAAATTAGATCCTTGAATTTCTGAGTCCCTTATTTTCTTTACTACTGATTTTAAAATATTACACAAACCCCTCTAACTTTAATTTTTGCCTCCAATCCCTCATATATCCTTCTAATTAACCTTATTATTGTATAAGAAAATGCAAATGTTTCCACCACCCTAATCATTAAATCTAGCTTAATCTCAGGAATGATTTCTCTGCATCAAGACCCACTAATAACAGTGGTATTTTCTTACAGTCTGTTTCCCTCTGGATCATCATTGTTATGTTAATGTTGTCTAACGTCCGTCTCCCCTCCACAAAACCACATTGGTCCACATCTATCAGTTCTTTCTAAGTGCATCTCCTGTAGCATTGCTATTTGCATTTCTTAATATAATTAAGTATTCTTTCCTTTTTGTCTATACCTGTGAGACCATTCACATTACAAGATAATATGGAAAGTATTGCCATTATGGTAAGAAGTCATTATTCCCACCTATTACATATGGCAGCTTTTTTAAAGGTCTATTCCCAGCTTTTGTGATACGTGCACCCATTAGTGTTTGGCTGTATATCTTCATATAATAAACTTTAACTCCCTAATAGGAACATTTGTGCCAAACAGACACCTGCTAACAAAGGCCCTAATAAACCTGAAATTGAAGTTAGCCATGCTAAGATGCAAGTTATTGCTTTTGCTTCTACTTACACTAATTGGTGCCTGTTACTTTACTATCGTTATTTCTCCCCAGCTGTGAAAACAATGCAAGTGCTTTCAAAAATCATTAACTTTTAGCCTCAAAGAAATCAGTGTTCCTTTACTGCCCAATTATCAGCTTATCTCCATGGAAATGTAATAGAAAGTAGAAAAAATGTAGTCCTCTGCTGCAGCCTGAAAGACAAGCTGAAACACTTTTTGCTAAAGGAAAACTTTCCATTACATTCAGTGTTCCCATATTTACTTGTTTCCACTTAACATTTATTAGATTAAGCCAAGGGTCTTAATCCAGACATACATCTATGCAAATATAAGAGAAACGATGCTAGCGCTACATAAATCATGATCTGCATAGTTTTATACCCTATCCCCATCTCAACAACCAAAGATTACAATCTATTAACAAACATGCTTTTACGTAGCTTTGCTTCTCTTTTTGCACTGTAATGCTTACATTTCTTAATACCAAAAAGAGAGAGAGAAAAGAAAAGAGGCATATGTTACTTTAGTAACTATCACATACAAGAACTAAAAATACTTTACTATAAAATATGCAAATTATATTGTGAAAAGTTTCACAGAAATAGTGTTAAGAACAGAAACTGTTTTGTTTACAGTTCCCTTTTTCCTCCTTCGTCCCTCCCTCCAGAGTCCTTCCAAACACTGACACAAAATAAAAAAAATGCTTTTCAGTTAGCCACAAGTTTAACAATGTCAACAAAAGCCCACTTTTTCCACTTATTCTTATACAGCCGTATTTCACAAATGTGATTGATGTTTTTCAGTCTCAAATTTATTAACCAATTTCTGTGTTGCTTCTCTTCTTCCGGTTCACCTCCATCTTCCAACTTCATATTCTGGTTCAATTCCAAGGTACTTCCAATTCTTATGGTCAACTCCTATGCTTTTCTCCATCTCTCAAGAATTGTCCTTTGAAACAGTAGAAAAGGTTTCACAGGCAAAGGTTCTCCTTCTGCATTATCATCAGACTGAGAAGAAGAGCCTCCCTTCTGCTTGATGGCTCAATTTTACTTTATTGTTGGACAAATGTTTGTATTTCCTCCTTAGCCTGTTCTGCATTAAAATGTCTTTGATCCTCCAGGGAAAAAAAAGCTATTCTGAAGACAGTTGGATACAGCAGTTTGAATCTCACACCTGCCTTTCAACATTCCCTGATTACTGGAATACATGTGTTTCTCTTCTGCCTGGTATACAGTGAATAATCATTTTCCAGAAACACAATACTGTCTCCAACTTTTAATATTTTACCCTTTTGCCACAGTTTTGTCAGGATCAACTCTTTCTGATAGAAGGTTTGTATCTTTATGAACAAAGGTCTTTGGCTGCTGTCTCATGACCAAATTTGGAGTATACACATGGTGTGCCCTTTCAATTAATAGCTCCTTCTGTAGAATACCAGTTCAGTTGCTTATTTGTGCCTTCATAAAATTAATACATTCTGTTCCTTCCAGTTTCTCTGGTACAACAGAAAAACTCAGATTTTCCCTATGTGCTCTGTCCTAATTCCATATTTTTTTAAACATCCCTTACTGAGTAGTCTCATACTCAGTATTTTCTTCATTTCCACCTCTGATGTTTGCAGATGTTCTTCGTGTTTCACTGTTGCAGTCATCACACTTGGGTTATCTGCCTGCAGGTAGCCCTCAGTCGGCCCGAATACCAGAGTCTTGGGATTTCTCTGTTGGATGTTGTCGCCTTTTCCATCACGTCAGGTCATCAGGGGGTATAAAACATGCAGCCAACGCCACTACATCAGCTTTTCTTGCCGCGCGGGATCCCGAAGCAGAAGCAGTTCGCAAGTGACGGTCGTCCACTACCTGAAATTTTCATTTTTCGAGTTTCGAACCCAGTGTCTTCTAAAGCTAAGTACCCTGTTGGGGATCCTTTTTTCTTGCTCTAACCGATGTCAGAAAAAGTTAACAATTGTCTTGCCTGTGGAAAGCAAATACCTCCCAGAGATTTTCATTCTTACTGTCACCTGTTTAGGCCCAGAACATGACGTTCCTCGCTGTTGGTTTTGTGCCTTGTTCGACGCCTGAATTATTCATTGTCGGGCTATCTTTGTCAGTAAATTCTTTGTCTCTCATTCTCCGTATTCCGAAATGGCTTCGTTAAGCCATTCAACTACTAATCTTCCGAAAAAACGTAAGGATAAAGACAGAGACAGACCGCATAGGTCCAAAACTGCCGATGCTTCTGTTAAGCTAGTCACCGGTCCACTGGTACTCAGTGAAGTGCTTTCGCAGCCCCTGACACCCGCTTCTACACATTCACAGGCCTCTAATGAGACTCATTCGGAGTCCGGTATCCCGCAAGATGCTTCTTCGACTATGGAACCTGTGGATGTCTCTACCTTAGATGGGTCCGGAGCCGCTGTGCAGGCACCTGCTTCTGAGGGTGAATTCCGGCCTTCTGACGTTTGTATTAAACAGACTATTTCATTTTTGACTAAAACCACTGAATTTCACAGGCCCAGAATTTGCACTACACCTAGAAAACCGATGACCAAAGCGCATTCTCAAGCTCACATGCCTCAGAAAGTAATGCTTAGAATAGCTGAAGACCTTATTACTTTAATTAGGGGAAGCCAGCCTTCCCCCTCTAAAAGACAAAGAATTGATTTACCTTCTGATTGTACAGACCATGAGTCCGATGACTCTGACCCCTCTGATTACCAGGACATACCCTTATCCACCTATGAGGATTCAGATGCAGAGGATTCCATTCCCTCTGCCTCCCCTCCAGAGGACTTTTCTTTCGGTGAAACCTTGCATACCCTAAGAGAGCATTTCCGCTGGGAATGCCAGAACTATCCTCAGTCAAAAGAGAGACTCAGGGAATTTTTAGACTTGCCTAAGCACAGGCCTCTAGCTATACCCCCCCCCGTCCTCGGTATTATAGATGATGTTTTGATTAAATCAAGTCTTACCCCTTATACTTTACTTCCAGCTCCTAGAAAGCCTGACAGGTACTAGAGTACCTGACTCTCACAAATTTCTGTTTAAAAATCCTACTGTGGATCCAGAGGCCATTTCCCAGGAAGCTAAAGGTATTAAGGCTACTACAGCCAAAAACCCTACCCCTTCGGACAGGGATTCTAGGGCTTTAGACAGATGGGGTAAGAAGATTTATAGCTCTGCAACTATTGCCATCAGGGCTTTAAATTGCCAGTTTCACATGCTGAAGTACCAGTAGCATATTATGGAACTAATTAAACAACAAATGTTGTTGATTCCTGATTGTGCAGAAAATAAAGATTTACAAGAGCTGATGCATTCTGCTAACCAAGATGGTAAACATACCTTGCAGTGTGGTTTTGATGCCTTAGAAGCAACTTATAGGGCTGCTGTCACTGGGACTGTTCTGAGAAGGCATGCTTGGCTGAAGGAACAAATCTTGCCAGACCAGGTCAAAGCAAAATAAGTAGATGCTCCATTAAATCAATAATGCTTGTTTGGCACAAAAGCAGAAGTTCTTAAAAAGATGGAGGAAAAGCTAAATCTATGCAAACTGTTAAAGATTTCTTACAGGTACAGCCACCTAGACTCGGTAGGTATTGGCCTTAGAAGAACTGGTCCTTTCCAGTCCCTCCCAGGCCTTCTCAGTCCAAACCCAGGGGGGTAACAGACCACAAAGGCTACAGTCTCAGGGTATGCACAGATCTAAACAATGGAGTGCATCCACCTCAAAAACAGAGAGAGGTAAGCCACCCTCTTATGGAAAAAGTTCACAATGACTTCTCCTGCATCCTTCCCAGCCATGCCCATGTACTTGCACCCCTAGGAGGAAAACTCGCCCTGCATGCAAAAAACTGGGAATACATTACCCAAAACCATTAGGTCTTAAACACTGCATCCCAGGGATACAGATTCTACTTCCATTCACTGCCAGCCCCAAGCGGATTGCCAGACCTTCCCCCAAACCAGTGAGCAGAGGCCCAAAAGCAAGTACTTTCTCTTCTCAGCATCAGGGCTATTCAGCCTGTTCCAACAGAGCAAAGGGGTCAGGGTTTCTACTCCAGACTGTTTCTGGTACCTAGAAAAGAAAACTCTTGGCGCCCTATCCTGGATCCATCAATTTTCAACACCTTCCTGCTGGCACCAAAGTTCAAAATGCTTACACTCCAACAGCTGCTACCTATGCTAGCCAAGGACTCCTGGCTGGTCACCCTAGAGTTTAAAAGAAGCTTACCTGCACATCCCCACAAGGGAATCTTGCAAGAAATATCTACGTTTCAGGGCAGGCTCTGTGCACTATCAGTTCTCTGCACTTCCCTTTGGCTTATCTACTTCCCCCAGGGTATTCACAAAGTGCCTGGCTCCAGCCAATGCAGACTGCAGGTGGAGAAAAGTACAGTTTTGTACCTACCATAAATGTAGATGTCCGATAGGTATGCATCTGCAGTCATAACATATGGGTTGTCCTGCCTTAGGCAGCCCTTCGGTCGGCCGGATTCCAAAGTCTGGGTCTGGCCTCAGCTGATGTCGCACTTTCCCCGACGTCAGAGCGTCTGGGGTATAAAAGCATCAGCCAACGCAATTTTCCTCAGTTTTTCTTGCCCCAGATGCCAGGTGCCCTCTAGGAAGGCTAAATTTGGAGAAATGCAATAGAATTCCAAACATTTGCAAAATTATAGATATATATATATACACAAGTATATACAAACAAATACACCATAATAGATTCCCCCAGCTAGCTAAAAGAGGGGTAAACACCCTAGGAATACCACAGAGGGGTAGGAGGGAGGGTAAACCTGACTGCAGATGCATACCTATCGGACATCTACATTTATGGTAGATACAAAACTGTACTATGTTCTTCAAGGATGCATCTGCAGTCATGACATATGGGTAGAATACCATAGCTAATCTGGGGGAGGAGGCACTAAGAAAAGGATGGTATAGTTAAGATCCCCTGCAGGACTGCAGTAGCAAAGCCTGCTCTGGATCTGGAGTATAAAGGTAGATTGTAATGTTTGGTAAATGTATGCACGGAGCTCCAAGTAGCAGCTTCTAAAATGTCCTTGGTAGCCACCCCTCGTAGGAAGGCTGTAGTGGTGGCCGTGGCCCTTGTGGAATGAGGCCTGATGTTTGCAGGAACTGACTTTCCATGAAAGGAGTAACAAAATCAAATGCAATTTCCTATCCATTTTGAAATTGTCTGTTTGGAAATTGCTTTTCCTTGCATCCCAGCAGCATATGCTACCAATAGTTTGTCAGTTTTTCTGCTACTTTTAGTTCTGTCCAAGTAGTAGCGTAGTTGTCTGTGTATATCCAGGGTGTGCGGAAGTTTTTCCCCTCTATTCTGTGGATTTGGGAAGAACGTAGGCAAGTGAATAGCTTGGTTCAAGGATACCCTAGATACCACCTTTGGCATAAAAGTAGGATTAGTTCTTAGTGTAACTCTGTCCTGAAGGAAGATAAGAAATGGCTGTACTGCCATTAATGCTTGTAACTCAGATACTCTTCTTGCTGAAGTTATTGCCAGAAGGAAAGCAGTTTTCCAAGACAGAAACTGGAGATCCGCTGATGCTGCAGGTTCAAAGGGAGGAAGTGTTAGTTTCTCCAAGACAAAGTTGAGATCCCAAGCAGGTAAAGGGGGTTTTCTTGGAGGTTTGATATTTTTGATCCCTCTCAGAAATTGCTTGAGTACAGGGTGTGAGAAGATAGGTGGATCCAAATTGTATTCTGCTGAAATTGCTGAGGCATGAATCTTAATGGAAGAATAGGAAAGGCCATTGTGGAACAGTTCTGCTAAGTATTCCAGAATATGTGTCATGTTTGCCACTGCCACATCTAAGCCTTTTGATGTGTTCCAGATGAAAAATCTTTTCCATTTAGCTAAGTATGTCTTCCTTGTGGAAGGCCGGCGAGCTTCCATGATAATGTCCTTCACTGTCTGTGATAAAACATTTTGGTTTGGTTTTAAGGGATTTTCCAGGCAGTTAGCTGCAATGTTTTTAAGTTGGGATGCATGATCTTGAAATTGTTCTGCGTCAGAAGAAGAGGCCATAGGGGGAGAGGCCATGGTTTTGCCTGTGACATGCTCCTCAATAGTGGATACCAGTGTTGCCTTGGCCAGTCTGGAGCTATCAGAATCACTCTTGGCTGTTCCTCCCTGATCTTCAGTAGAACCTTGTACATTAAAGGGAGAGGTGGGAAGGCATTTACTTTTAGAGCTTTCCAGCTGAAAGAGAGAGAGTCCACCCTCCATGCTTGTGGGTGGTATGTCCTTGAGCAGAATGTCTTCAGTTGATGGTTGAGGGGAGATGCGAATAGATCTATCTCCGGCGTTCCCCATGCCTTTGTTATGAGTTGGAAGATGTCTGGGTGCAGCATCCATTCGTGTGCATCCCTGGTAGTTCTGCTTAAGCTGTCTGCCAGTGTATTATCCTTTCCTGGCACGAACTGGGACTGCAGTTGGATATTGAGTTTCAGGCATAACTCCCATAGATTCATAGCCAGCCGGCATAGAGGGAAGGAGTGTGTGCCTCCCTGCTTGTTTATGCACCACATGACCGTGGTGTTGTCTGTCCTTATTAACAGGTGGCCTTGATGGAGGGAGGGTTTGAAAGCCTCGACTGCATGCATCACTGCCAGCATTTCCTTTTGGTTTATGTGCATGTGCATCTGTCTTTGAGACCATAGGCCTTGGATACATTTGTCCTCCATGTGTGCTCCCCATCCTCGGTCTGAAACGTCCATGGTGATGGTTTGTTTTGTTTTTGGTTTGTTGAAAGGCAACCCTCTGTTGGACTGGCAGGCCTGAGCCCACCACAGGAATTCCTTTTGAAGGCAAGGAATGATTGGTATCAAAGTTTCCAAACTGCGACTGTGTTAAGACCATACACTCCTTAGATACCATTGTAATTTTCTCATATGCAGCCTGGCCTGTGGTATCAGAATTATGCAGGATGCCATGTAACCCAGGGCCTGCAAGATTTTCCTTGCAGTAAGCTGAGCTTGTCTTGTCAGATTCATGAAGTAATCTGGAAGTTGTTTTTGTTTTTCTTCTGTGAGAAAGGCCATTTGGGTGGTTGTGTCTAGATCCGCACCCAGAAAGGTTATCCTTTGGGATGGAACCAGTCTTGACTTTTGGATGTTGACTGTGTATCCCAATGCCTGTAGTGGGCGGATGGCATAGGCCAAGTCTTTTATCAAATTTACCTTGTTGTCCGCTTGTATAAGGCAGTCGTCCAGATAGGGGTAGATTTGAATCCCCTGAAGTCTGCAGTGTGCAATTACTGATGCCAGGCATTTCGTGAATACTCTGGGCGCAGTAGATAAGCCAAAGGGCAATGCTGAGAATTGATAATGCTCTGATCCTGCAAGAAATCTGAGGTGTCTTCTGCAGTTTGGTCGAATAGGGACGCGCAGGTATGCCTCCTTGAGATCTAGAGTCACCAGCCAAGACTCCTTGCCCAACATGGGAAGAAGTTGCTGTAGGGTCAGCATCTTGAATTTTGGCACAATGAGGAAAGTATTCAGTGCTGACAGGTTGAGAATAGGCCTCCATTGATTTTCTTTTCTTGGTACAAGGAATAGTCTGGAGTAAAATCCTTGGCCTTGTTCTGAAAGTGGTACTTTTTCTATGGCTTTCATTTGAAGCAAGTTGTTGATCTGCTTTAAAGCCTCTGCCCTCTGATTTGGTGGAAGGTTTGGCATTCCGTTTCTTTTTGGCAAAGTGTGGAAGTGGAACCTGTATCCTTTGTCTATTATTTGCAGTGTCCATGTGTCCCTTGTAATGTAATGCCAATTTTTTGAGAATAAAGCAAGCTTTCCGCCCAAGGGTGCTTCCAGTTGAGCCCTGGTGGGCGGAATCAGAGTAAAGTCATTGAGCCTGTCCTGGAGTAATAGTAGTTGTTGTTGCTGCTGTTGCACTACCTCGCTGGTTGGCAGGTTGCCACTGACGGCCTCTGTAAGAGCCCCTAGATTGGCCTCTGCCTCTGGGGCGTCTGTTCCTGCCTCTCTGGGCTCTGTCCGAGTCTGGAAAGGACCAATTCTTAGTAGGCCAGTTTCTGCTAAATCTCGGTGGTTGTACTTGTAGGAAATCCTTAACTGTTTGCACAGATTTTGCCTTTTCTTCATACTTTTTTAAAACCTCCTGAGCAGAGGAGCCAAATAAATTTTGTTTCTCCATTGGAGCATCCAGGAGTTTAGCTTTAACATGGTCTGGCAAAGATTGTTCCTTCAGCCAGGCATGCCTACGAATAACTGCCCCAGTCATAGCTGACCTAAATGAAGCCTCCAATGCATCATAACCACACTTTAAGAAATGATTACTAACCTGCTGTGAGTTGTGTACCAAATCCTGAAGGGATTTACGGTCAAGGGGCTCAGGAGAAGAAAGCTTCTTGTTCAGTTCATCTAACAAATACTCTTGGTACTGTATCATATGAAATTGACAATTTAGAGCCCTGACGGAAAGAGTTGCAGAGGTATATACCTTCTTTCCCCATCTCTCTAAAGCTCTAGACTCTTTCAGAAGGTAGAGGATTTTTGGCAGTGGCAGCCGCAACCCCTTTAGGGCCCAGAGTAATAGTTTCTGGGTCGGCAGAATGGGCTTTATACAGACGGAAATGAGAATCCGGGACCCTGTAGTATCTATCAGGTTTGGCAGGGGCCGGGGGGAGAGTATCAGGGGCTGTACTGACATCATTGTACACATCATCAATTACATTCAAAACAGGAGGTATAGCTAAGGGCCTATGCTGAGGCAAATGTAAAAAGGTCCTTAATCTTTTTCTAGAATCAGGGAATTCCTGACCTTGCCATTGAAAATGCTCTCTCATGGAGTGTAGAGTCTCACCAAAGGAAAACTCTTCAGGATGGGAGGTCAAGGGATAGATTCTTCAGCATCAGAATCCTCATAGGGCTTAATAAGCCTCCTCCTGGTGGTCTGACAACTCAGAACCATCCGTGGACTCATCTGAAGAGTGTGGGTCAGAAGGCTCAGTCCTGGGCCTTTTGTCTGGTGGAGGGTGAGAGGCCCTGTCCGGGTGAGGTTGTGAACCTCTAATTAAAGAAATAAGGTCCTCTGCAAGGCTGAGGATCTGAGTAGTAGAGGAAGGCCTCTGGGAGGTAGTCTTGGAAGGCAAAGCCTTAGAAAGTTTAGCAGCTTTAGCCCTGGAGAAGGCCTTAATGGACATGGAAGCAGGGGGCCTAGCTGCCCCACGTGCAGGAGTAGATATGTCCAAAGGAATGGTGTTGGACATATCCTGGACACTGGTTTCGGTAGGTAGCTCGGTAGCCGACTCAGCCGGGGCCTCCCGGGCCGCTGTGGTCGGTTGAGTGGATTCGGATAAAGGAATCTCCGAGGACTCGGTTTCGGCCGAAACCGAGACACTCGCGGTAGGCTTTACCGTGGTTTCAGCCGAAACCGCGGGCCACGAGTGTCGGTCCTTGTCCTTCCGTTTTTTTCACTAAATGTGATATCGGAGTCTCCGACGGCATTTTATATGCAAAACTAGCCCCAAAAAATTCCTCTGCAAACTCCGATCGACGTCTAAGAGTTCGTCGGTTGAAGGAAGCACAGGCTGAACAGGACGATACGTCGTGGTCTGGGCCTAAGCAAGGAAGGCAGTAGGAATGGAAATCTTTATGAGGTATTTGTTTCCCACAAGTTAAACAATTATTTACTTTATCTGACATCGGCTGAGGCAAGAAAGAGTCCCCAACGGGGTACTTAGCTTTTTCGAAGTCTTCGGTAGCTGAAATCACTGGATCTGACCGACCGGCACTTGCGAACAGCTTCTGCTTCGGGCACCGCGCGACAAGAAAGACTGAGGAAAATGGCGTCGGCTGATGCTTTTATACCCCAGACGCTCTGACGTTGGGGAAAGTGCAACATCAGCCGAGGCCAGACCCAGACTTTGGAATCCGGCCGACCGAAGCGCTGCCTGAGGCAGGACAACCCATATGTTATGACTGCGGATGCATCCTTGAAGGCCATCATTCAAATTTACCCATACTTGGACGATTGCCTGATTCAGGCAGATAGTCAGGAACTGTTACTTCAGCACCTGACATTTGTAAAGAGACTCCTAACTTCTCTGGAGTATACCATCAATGAAAATAAATCCTATCTGGTACACAGCCAAGAAATTGTATTCCTGAGAGCAAGCTTGAACACAGCTTCCCAGATGGCATTCCTCACTCCAGAAAAGCAGATCTATCTGACAAATTACTTTAAACTACTGGCCATCCAAACCCAGCTATCTGCAAGAAGAATACTGCAAGCCCTAAGGTTCATGGCCTCATGCATTCTCCTAATTCCATATGTAAGATTGCATATAAGTAAACTTCAATGGCACTTAAAAAGTCTCTGATGTCAACATTCTCAGGACCTGGAAACAGTGATTCTGATTATTCTTTGCCTAAGGACAGAGTTCCTTTGGTGGGCAGAGGCCTGCAACCACAAGGGACTCCCTTCCACTCAACCCCCCGCTGCCCAAACCCTGACACAGAAGCATCAGACTATGCATGGGGGTCTCACATGGCAGGCAAATGCATTCAAGGCAAATGAAGCCCAAGACAAATGCACCTGCATATCAATCAAAAAGAAATGTTAGCTGTACACAGTGCTCTGACAGCCTTCAAATACCATATCCTTCCAGGACAACGCTTGATAAAAACAGACAACACCACAGTCATGTGGTACATAAACAAGCAAGGGGGAACTCATTCCTACCCACTCTGCAGGTTAGCCGTGGCTCTGTGGAACACAGCCTTGAGCAACCAAGTACACCTGCAAGCTCAATTCCTGCCAGGCAAACAAAATTCAATGGCAGATGACTTAAGCAGAAATCTAATAGACCTGCACGAGTAGAAACTGGAACCCAATTAATTCACGCTTCTAATCCACCAAAACATAAAACTACTGTTCAATCTCAGCCTTACTACAGGATATGTACCCAAAGAGTGGCGTACAGCAACGGTGGTCCCTCTCCACAAAGGTGGTGCCTCAACGGATCCTGGAAACTATCGCCCCATAAGCCTGACTAGCTTGGTCTGCAAAGCTATGGAAAGGATCATCATGAACCTTATAAATAAAGATATTGGGGACCGACAGACACTGGATCCTACCCAGATTGGCTTTGTTAAGGGCAGATCCTGCCTCTTAAACCTGGTCGATTTCTTTGAAACAGTCACCAAGGCCATTTACGAGGGGAAGGTGGTCCACACAGCCTACCTGGACCTCGCAAAAGCCTTCAATACAATACCCCACTCGGGCATTATAGATAAGCTCACCAGCTTAAATATAACCCCCTATGTCACTAGATGGGTTGCAAACTGGCTCAAGGACAGAACCCACATGGTTAGAATTGCTGGAGCCATGTCAGACTCCAAACCAGTTACAAGTGGCATCCCACAAGGCTCAGTTCTGGGACCTCTCTTGTTCGGTATATATTTCTCGGAGGTACAGGCCAACACGGAAGGACCGTGGCTGACCAAGTTCGCAGATGACTGCAAACTGGGCGCCATAATCGACTCTCCAGCCGACACAAGCATCCTCCAAAAAGGCCTCAAAGAAACAGACAACTGGTGCCAGAGCCATGGCCTCAAGCTAAACGCCAAAAAGTGTATAGTCATCCCCTTTGGCAAAAACAAACTGCCCACAAATTACCACATAAGTGGTAATCCATTAAGTAGGGAAGAAGTAATTAGGGACCTGGGGACCCAAGTTGATAGCAATCTCTCATTTGACAACCACGTGGCCAAAGTGGTTAGGAAAAACGTTTTATATAGCCCACCTAATCATGAAGGGATTCACATCTAGATCAGGGGAAGTCATAGTGCCTCTTTACTCATCCCTCATCAGGCCCATAATTGAGTACAATGCCCCTTTTGGGATGTACCTTACCAGACACCTGCAGCAACTGGAAAGACCCCAAAAGTACCTCACCAAGAGGATCAATGGGCTCAAACAGATGCCATATGCCGCCCGGCTAAAGAAACTCCAGCTCTACTCAGTGGCATACCACCTGCTCAGAGGCGGTCTGTGCCCGACGTACAAAGCCATGTCCAACCCAGAATTAATGGACATGCTGCACCTCAGAAAATCCAAATCCCATCGAGCTACGTGCTCGAGAGACTTGAACCTCAGCAATGAAATAAATAGGACATGCTGGAGGGACAGATTCATAACCCAGAGGCTCCCTTTACTCTGGAATAAAATCCTAGTCCAGGTTAGGCAGAGTCCCTCAATGGCTCGAGAGACTTGAACCTCAGCAATGAAATAAATAGGACATGCTGGAGGGACAGATTCATAACCCAGAGGCTCCCTTTACTCTGGAATAAAATCCTAGTCCAGGTTAGGCAGAGTCCCTCAATGACTCTCTTCAAGAGGAATCTTGATGAGTGGATGGGGGATCGTAGGTTTACCCCGGGTATCACTTCTGTGTCACTGTTAGACAGAGGCACAGTATACTAACCTCAAAAAAGGGCATAGCAAAATTAATTTAAAATGGGTGGCGAAAGCCAAACACACTCTGGCTAGGCTTACAAATGCCCTAGGGCAGATAGCCTAGTATGAACCTATGAACCAGAGGTGGACCTCTTTGCTTCCTCCCAGAACCATCAACTGAGCAAACTGTGCACCAGAACTCTCCACAGCCAAGCATGGAAAGTGGATGCCCTATCCTTTACATGGGAAAACCTCTCAATCTATGCCTTCCCCCTCTGCCCCTCCTCTCGAAAGTACTACTCAAGATCAAAAAGGACAGGCCAAGGACAATCCTTATTGCACCAGACTGGCCACGGCAGCACTGGTACCCACTTTTATGCAGTCTGACAACAGTTCCACCCTGGCACCTGCATCAGACCCTCTCTCTGCTGCCCAGCAGAAGGGACAGATTTTGCATCCTCAGCTGCAAACCCTGAACCTAGCAGCCTGGCTTATTCCTTGAATACATCACCAGCAACCCTCAGCAAACACGTGCTGGATGTCATCCTTGAGGCCAGGAGGCCTAGTACTAGGAAATCCTATTCAGAAAAGTGGAGAAGATGCTGTTCTTGGAGCCAGTGTCAGGGAAAGGACACAGCCGTGCCCACCTTACCTCAAATCCTAGATTACCTAACAGAGCTGCTCCACAAAGGCCTTTCCTTCTCATCCATTAAGATTCATGCCTCTGCTATCTCAGCTTATTACAATACTGAGCCACCATTCTTCTCTCACCCTCTGGTCAAACAGTTCCTGAGAGGAGCTAACAATCTTAGACCCCCGAGGAGAGCTCCCACTCCTGCCTCGGACCTTAACTTTGCACTAGAGAAGCTCACGCTTCCCCCTTTTGAGCCTGCTGCTACACCAGAGTTAAAATTCCTCTCTTGGAAAACAGCCCTATTTCTAGTCAACACTTCAGCAAGAAGAGTGTCTGAGTTACAGGCCTTTATGGCTGTAGAATCCTTCATTATCTTCCATGCAGACAGGGTTTCCCCTCAGGACTAACACATCATTTATGCCCAAGGTGGTATCCAGTGTGGCTTTAAACCAATCCATCCATTTGCCAACCTTTTTTCCTAATCCTCAGAATAAAGGGGAAATGATCCTGCACTCCTTGGACGTGCACAGACAGCTAAGGTTCTACCTTGACAGGACTAAACTGTGCAGAAAATCTGACCAGCTGCTAGTCAGCTTTGCTACAGGGGCAGAGAGCAAGGCCATTTCAAAGCAAACCATCTCCAAATGGATAGCACACTGCATCCATTTCTGCTACATGCACCATGGAAAAACCTACCCCACAGGGGATCAGAACCCATTTCACTAGGGCTACCTCAACCTCTACAGCATTTCTCGGGGGAGTCCCTACCAGGGACATTCTGGAAGCTACAACTTGGAGTTCAGTATACACCTTCACCAAGCATTACCACTTACCTATCTTTTCTAAATCCAGAGCTGGATTTTCTACAGCAGTCTTACAAGGCTTACTAGCCAGCCCTACTGCTTCTTGACTGCCTCCACCCTTCCTCAGCTTCGGGAATAAACCAAAGTGTGATGACTGCAACAGTGAATACACTCGAACATCTACACTTATAGTAAGTGTACATGACTGTACTTTTTAGCAGCTCATCTAAATATGTTTAAAACTTTTTCCATTTTTCCAGTCTTCCATTGTTTGAGCTGATAAACTCCTTCAGCATTTAATTTATTTTAATCAGTTCGGAGCATATTTGACTTAGTTCTCCTCAAAATTAGTGGAAGTCATGTCTTGCACCAAAGCTGAAGCTTGAACTACTTTTTGGTGTACAGCTGCAGGATTCTTCCCAGTCAGTGTTTTCTCTTCATCTTTTCTAGTTGATTTGCTTTCTGGCTCTCTTAGTTTCTCCTTTGCAGGCATCCAGGCAGTGTACTTACTAGCCTGTAACTGAATTTTACTGAAGATGACAATATAATCACTGGCTGCTTTCTCTCAACCTCTGTTTTCATACTGAGAGAGCAGAAGTTAAGCTGTTGATCAGTGTGCAGCCAACTTGGACGTTCAGAGTGAATGAAAATTGTTAAAAAGAAAACATACATAATATTCCACAATGGTAATCATTGAAACCATTATGATTCCATTTCTTTTTACCAATGTGAAGCCATTTTGCAATTTAAAATATAATGATTTAATGCAGATGTTAAAAAAAACAGTAGAAGTGTCCCAACTATAAATTCTGTTTCATGTTACTCAGTGTTTGTTTTGGTGGAAAGACTGACTTCTAGTTTTCTCACACCAGGACTTCTTCCAGTCAGAACTGCTCCCTTTGGAAGGCAGAGACATGCTTGCATGCTTCTCTTTGTCTGAATGGATCACACCATCATAATGAATTATCAGTACTAGCACAATAGTCAATACATATGATGAATGTCAAATTTTCAGTGCTAATGATTTATTTATTGTTACTCTATTCCCTATTATAAAAGTTCAACTAGAAAAGAAAAAGCAGCAAATGCACTGTGTGCTAAATTCCATCTCTGTGTCTTGGGAATTCGCCCCTATTCAACGCTCATACCAGTCCACAACACCTTCAATGAAACCAAGTAGAAGTAAACAAAAGTTTATTGTAATGCCAACAAACAATGAATGGTTAAGCGCTTTCATTTGAATAAATCAAGTTTCCTCAGAACACCATAGCTTGCATCACAGTTGCTTAAATAACATTTTTGGCACCAAATTTCACTTTGAAATTTTAAAGCTATACACACATCCTATGACCATTGTTCTCTATTCATAAAATATTAAATGATATTCATATTATTTCTAAAAATAATTTTACATGTAATATGTATTGATAAAATGAACAAGTTAAAAAACTGAAAAAATGTTAACATTTGGATCAAATCAAAACATGTTTAAAAACATATAACAATGTGCCTTATAAATAGTTCATTTTAAGACCAACAGTGGTTTGACAGATAGAGTGTCATTTAAACCTGGTATAGTGGAAGCATCCGTATATATTTGCCACCAAAATCCTTTGTATAATAATAAATTATTAAAGTCACCCCCTCTGTTATTGGTGTGCACAATGTCCACTATACCAAAATTAAAATAATGTTTATCACCATATTGCTTAATATGTTTATACAAAGCATTTTTTTCATCCTTCCTTCTGATGCTATAAAGGTGAGAGTATATACGTTTATTTAAACTTCTTTGAGTCTTACCTATACAGAATCCTGAACATGTTCTACGGATGGCAATATACACCACCATTTTAGTTGTACAGTTGCCCCCACAAAATTTAATTCTAGTGTGTTTGTAATTGTCCAATTTCACATTATCGCCATGAAATATAGCGTGACATTGTTTACATGCCCCACATTTTGCAGTTTTCATATGTTCTGTCTTCTTAATGAAGATACCCTTCTCTAAAATAGATTTTATATTAGCCCCTACCTTATAAACAAACTTTGGGCATTCACCTAATATAGGTGCTATATCTTGATCAGCAGATATCATATGCCAGTTGTTCATCAAAATCTTAACTTTACCTGAATACATGCCAAATTCCAAAATGCAAGATTTACCAAAAATGCAAGTTTCAGACTTCATATCATGCAATGTATCCACAGTCAAAACAATAGTTGTCCTATATTTTTCAACCAACAAAGGCTTGTACTGGTTACCCCATTTCCTCACAACATAATTACTTACATTTTCCATAACTCTGACGTCATAGCCTCTGTCCTTAAATAGGGACGTTATAAATTTCACCTCTTCCAACATGTCTTCATACCGTGAGGTCATCCTAACTGCTCTAATAAGCTGACCCTTATATATATTCGTGAATTGTTTCTTTGGATGGTAGCTAGAATATTCCAAATAACTGTTTGAAAAAGTGTCCTTTCTGTAAATTTTGGATTTAAACTCATCCCCTAATTTTGACAAATGTGTCTAAATAAGCCACACCATCGTGACTGCTAGAGGAGGTGAATTTTAAAAAATTGCTGCTACTGTTGATATATTGTAAAAATAATGGTAGCTGTTGTTCTCCACCATCCCAAATCAAATATATATCATCAAGGTATCTGACATAATATTTTATGTATGTCATAAAGTGACGGTCTAAAACAGTCCTCTCTTCCCATTCAAGCATGACCAAATTGGCGTATATGGGAGCACAGGCTGCTCCCAAAGCTACGCCTTTGGTCTGCTTGTAATATTCTCCCTCAAATATAATGTAATTGTGTTCGAGAACCAGGGACATCATATCCGTGACAAGACAGATGGTGTCCCATTGGATGTCTGTATGTTTTCTTATACTTGTAGCAAAAGCTGATAGACCATCTTCTTTAGGTATACAAGAAAATAAATCTATGACATCAATAGTCACAAATATCAGATTTGAACTAGATAGGTAAATAGGATACTGTTTCAAAAAATCCCATGAGTCCTTGGCTATATGTGGAATAGTGGCATATATGTGTTTCAAGTAGGTGTCAATAAACTTACCTATATTAAACGTCTTAGACCTACTCCCTGATATAATGGGTCTAAAGGGCGGTTCATCTATTTTCTTGTGAATTTTAGGAATACCCACTATAGAAGCTAATACAGGATGTTCAACCTTAATATAAGTGTAGATGTCATTATTGATCCTGTTATCTAGTAAGTATTCTTCAATACATGTGTCTATTTTTCTATACCTTATGTTGATCTCATTCAAGGACAACATAGAATAATTTCCAGAATTATGTAGTAATTCATGTATCTTACAAGTGTATAAAAAAACTGTCATAGAAGACTGCGCCCCCCCCCCCCTTATCTGGTTTCATGATTCTGATGTTACTAGCACATCTTAATTCCTGTAATACCCTGCTCTCTTCTTTTGTTAAATTAGAACTAATCTGATGTCCATCAATTTGTCTATCCAACTTATAAATCTGTTTAGTCACTACTTTATCAAAGATAGAAATGGTGGGGTGCATAGGGGGTATATATGTACTTTTCTTTTTGACTACTGGGATGAACGGCTCTGCATGAGAAATGTTACCCACTGTTTTTTTGTCTTTAAATAAAACAGCCAGGTTAAGCTTTCTCGCATATCTTTTTATTTCACAAATACAGTCCACTAGGTTGAATCTTTTGGTGGGAATAAATTTAATCCCCTTAGATAGTAGATCAAAGCATCCAGTATTTAAAATGTAGTTTGTGTAGTTGTATATATTAAAGTTCCTGTAGGTGTAAGTAACACCATCCTGTAGGATACCTACATTATCATTACTGGACTCATCTATTGTCTCAGTAACAACTGAACCAGAATTTAACGTGGGGTCCTTGGATATGGATGGTAGTGAGGGTCTCTTCTGTAACCCCTCGTCCACTTTCTCTCCCTCCCCTTGTGTTCTCCATATAAAAAATCAGAGTTAGCATTTCCATCAGAACTAGATTGTTTATATGTGTTTGCAATTCCTATCTTTTGGTCCCCCCTCACATACTTGGGGTACTTATTGTGATCTTTTTCCCTATTATAATATTTTTCTCTCTTGCATTATGATGCCATTTCTTGGTTGTGCTTGCCAAAATGGTTAGTGGCTTGTCTATAAACCATCATTCCTATCTAGTTAATGGATGTGAATATAAATTAATAAACAGCAGATTAGCTAAAAAGATGACAGGTTCTTCCAAATTCCATCAGAAAAAATGAGAACAGTGCACATTTTATGCATACATTATATATTTATGTGCACACAGACATGTACACACAGAGACAAATACCAGTAGTAGTCCAACTTTTTTTCCTCGCAGTCCCCTACTAACTATTCAGCTCCCCACAGGGATAAGCATGATAGCAGTCACACCATCATTTATGAGAATCACATTTTTTGATTTTATGACTCTCCATTTCCATTTTACTTGCTCACAGGAAGAGCATATGAACTGTGTCACAACATCCACAAGTGATGTAGGCCTCCCCACCCATACCTTATACTGAGCCTGACTGTCCCTTTCTTAGCCAAGAATTTAACATGGAATGTGTACCCTGGACATGCAAGTCCAACCTTCCCCCTGACAGAGAAATGGAGGAAGGTCTTACTTGGCACTCCTCTCTCCCATCATAAATTTCTCTAATGTCTGGGCCTCTAACTGAGCATGGGTCACCTGGGCTGTAAAATCAAGGCTTCATCTCTTTATGCAACAGAGCATACTCAGCTGTCCATCAACTTCCATTAACTTTAGGAGATAAAGTATGCATGTTCTGTGCAAATATAGCTCAAAGACAGCTTTCTCATTCATCTACCATATTTCCCCAAAAATAAAACCGGGTCTTATATTCTTCCCCCACCGAAATACGCATTAAGGCTTACTATCAGGGGATGCCTTATTTACCCACTGTACAACAATCTATCTTTATTCATGTACAAAAATCGACATTTATTAATGAACACAAATCGACATTTATTCATGTACAAAAATCGACATTTATTCATGTACACAAATTGACATTTATTTTGTAATTTTCTATTACTGGACAACAGTTCTAATAACGGGTTGACAGTTGTGTGAGAATTCTACATAAACAGTGCAGCAAACATTTCAACTTCAGAATATCTGCACCTTGGCTTTCACAGTTATTCAAATACAGTCATGTCATCATCTTCTGCAGCATTGTCATGTGTCCAACCCCCAAATTTCGGCTTGAATTTCTTGCGACTCCATTTCCTGTAGCACCATTGGCCCCAATCTATCATGCCTAGCAATAGAGCTCTCCTTAAATTTATTTACTTATTTATTTATTTTACATTTGTTAACCGGGCTAGTCTAGCTGGATACATGTCCATTTTCAGTAGAGGCCTGGGAAGAAAGGCTCCAGGAAAAGACATAAAATAGACATATCAAAGTCATAATACATCCAGTTAAAAATACAAAAGGTGATAACGGGACAAATGTTAAAAAAACTATATATATATATATATATATATATATATATATATATATATATATATATATATATATATTTTGTTTGTTTGTTTTCTCTCTCTCTCTCACTGTCTCTCAAATGCAATAGACAGTGAGGATATGCAGTATATACATACATTTGATTAGCAATGTTATGGTATTTTGTATCAGTAGGGTAGTATTAGAAGTTTCAGAGAAGTTATTAGTTTAGATGAAAGGAAGTTAGTTAGGGTTAGTACAGGTGCATTGCCAGTGTGTCTTAAGAAATAGCTTTAGTTTCTTTTTAAAGAGTGAAAGAGAAGTTTGAGTTGTAGGTTCTGTAGGTAATAAATTCCATAGCTTGCCTACACAGTATTTAAATGAGCACTGCTTGTCCAAGTAGCCTGCTCGTAGTGCATTGGCAACACAGCTGTCAGTATTTTTATCCCATGAATTTTCAACAAGTCACGACCTCTTGCAGGCCAGGCTTCACAAAGTTTCTAGACTGATTTCTCTCCATTCTATTTTCAATGTAGTCAATGAGTTCCATGCGCAAATGGTCCTTGAATGGATTGTTTATTGCAATATCAACAGTCTGGATATAGGCAGCCATTTCTACGGGAATCATTATTTGATCTATTCTCCTCCGTGCTAGGAATTTCTTCATTTCTTTAGAGCAGTGAGTGCTGGCTGAATCCCAGACTAGCAGACCTATTTCGCCACCTCGAAAAACAAGTGGCAGCATTACATCGACCCACTTCCTTATAACTGCTTGTGTGCACCGGGCTTTTTCGGTTTCAAGAATGTAAATGCCTGAAACACATTCAATCTTATTTTTCTTGCCTTTACTAATGATTAGAGGTGGGGTTTTCTTTCCATCTAGATGAATTGCCAAAATACAGGTAAAACGTGCACTCTCGTAACCAGTGGAGGGAATGTAGAATGACGAGGCACCCCTCTGATCAATTGTTGTTTGAGATCCTTGGCCCATAAACACTGCAGTTTCATCCATAGCAATCATGTCGGAAAGTTGATATTTAGAAAAGTCAATGCCATCAACAAAGGACTTGAATGCAAGTGCACATTTAATAACTTCTGCATCTTCCAGCTTGAACAGTGTTGTTGGTCTTCTTAGAGACCGTTCATATCGCTGAAGGAAGAGATCCAGCCAATGTTGTGATGCTTTGAATTCTTCTGGGGATATTTCTAACTGTGGTGCCATTGCAAGGGTAAATGCGCACAACCAAAGCCTTTGCTCCCCTGTTAGCAATATACTCATAGATGATGTCTTCATGCTCAGGAAATAATGGTTGCTGACCTGACCACACTTGCACTTTATAGCGTTTCCCTCGTCAGCCTGTTGAATGAGGTTAACATATGCTGCTCACCATTTTTGGACCATTTGGAGATCTAACTTCTTCTCTTTACAGAAAGCCATCAGATTCTTTCCCCGGGAGTCCTCCACGATTCCTTTCTTGTACTCGACGGAATAGCTCGCTCTTTTTGCA
The DNA here is from genome assembly GCF_019279795.1 of Protopterus annectens. Taxonomy (NCBI): domain Eukaryota; kingdom Metazoa; phylum Chordata; order Ceratodontiformes; family Protopteridae; genus Protopterus; species Protopterus annectens. The sequence continues at coordinate 596,434,660 of NC_056737.1, forward strand.
CTCATCTTGTCTGAAGGGGGGGTAATTGAAGACTTACACGACCGGAGTGGCAACACAAAATGGTGCCGGTTATGAAGCGAAGACACAACCACAGCTGCTCGTTATCATGAGTGCGCACTTTACGCACGTTGTCTGCACCTTGACCGATCAAAGTACACCTGCGGGGGTTTATGGGCCAAGGACCTCAACCATCAAGTGTGAGTGATGATTAGGGTTACAGTAAGAATCGTGGAGGACTCCCAGTAAGAGAGTCTTACGACTTTCTGCAAAGAAAAGAAGTTGGGTGTCCGAATGGTCTGAAAATGGTTAGCAGAATACGATAACCTCCGTCAACTGGTGTCAATAATATTTTATAATTCAACACGTCCATCGTGTTGCCGATGATCTTAACTGGGCCTTATTTTTGGGGTATGGCTTATAACATAACCACCCTGGAAAAACAACGCTAGGCCTTATTCTCTAGTTAGGTCTTGTTTAGAAAGAAATACGGTATATGTTTGGCATCAAGTGCATCGCTCACAAGTTCACACATCTGGCTGATACAGTGTGTGTAGCACCACACTATTCACTGCAGTCATCCACTAAGTGAGCACAATATGAAAAACAGAAGATAAATAGTTAATAAGGACACAAATTTATAATTCACTAACAAAGGAAACACCGTCCACAGTTGGCTGAATAGATGAGCCACTCAACTTCAGAGGGAAAGAAGGAAGGTAATAAGCACCCGGTGAAAAAGTCCCATAAAGATTAGCTATTAGTTTAAGTAGATATCTATTACATCTCACTTCAAGTGCAGTCTGCAGTAAATATCTATATTGGGAAGAATCCAAAATAGTCAAAAACAGACCTCATGAGACATCACAATTATTTAACAGCCAAATTACAGAGAGGAAAAGTAGAAAAAGAGATTAGTAATGGAGAAGTTAAAGAAACAGAAACTGAGGTTATGCAGTACCTGCAAAGTGAAGGATTCAGTGTAGAAAATCTTATTAAGAAAGCACCACAACAGGATAGAGCTAATGGACATCCAAATTAAGGGGAAACCAGTGGTCAGATGTCATATGAAGATATTTTGGAGCCTTCTCCAGGACACCATTATAAACATTCACTTGAAGCTGGACAGCAAGGGATGGAACAGGAAACTGTGGAAACTCTGATGTTGAGGAATGATAGGCCAGTGAGTTCCCATATGTACCAAACGGATGGCACTGGATGAAGTTGAAGAGAATGTGCCACAGAAAGATGCTATACAACTTTCTACAGAATGCCCGCAGGAAATGGAAAACAAAACAAAAAGGTGACCTCAGTTTAGAAGAAAATAAGCTAAGAGAAGAGTTGCTTGATTTAATAGAGATAGACATATAACATCAATGAAAGAAAAAGACTGCAGAAAGTCAGTAAAACCCAAAATGTCAGAAGTTTGATGCAACAAGAATGCAAGGTAGTGAGTGAAAGGAAGGGGACAAATTAAATACCATCATGGAAGCATCAAATAGAAAAAAATGCAAAGCAATTAAGATACAAAGTGTCACTGTTAGAAGAGTATAGAAAAGAGAACAGATCAACAAAAATACTCAAATATAGATGTGATAAAAGCAATGTGCAGTATTAGAATAGATCAGGATCTATCAGGCAGTATCACAAATAAACTAAAAATCTCAGCACAGGTAAAAAAAACTTAGAAGATACACAAATAAACATAAAAGAAAAGTACAAAATAAGCAATTTACTGATGACCCAAAAATTTTTATAGAGAATAAGGTAACAAGGTAAAAGGAATTGAAAGACCACCAAAAAAGAAGAAATAGATATATTTTGGAGAAGTATTTATGAAGATCCTGTGGAACATAACGAAGATGCTAATTGTATAGAAAGAAATAAAAGAAAGAATAAGAAGTTTAAAGGTACAGGATATGAAATGGGATGAAGTAACAGCCAGATTGAAATAAAGTTAAGAAAAGCCTCTAAATGGAAAACTCCAAGCCCAGATGCAGTACCTAGTTTCTAGTTACAAGTATTAACATCTCTGCACAAAGATTTAGCCACGAGTAAGAACTATTTACACATGCACCCTGCACAGACACCAAACTGGCTAACATGAAAAACAATGCTACTACGTAAGAGTGAAAATGCAAGCTACCCTAAAAATTATAGACCAATAACTTGCCTTCCAACGACGCATAAACTATACACTGGAACGGACGCTGACAAGAGTTTATAGTCATTTAGAAGAAAACTCAATTATGGCAATAGAACAAAAGGGCAATAAAAGAAAGCGCCTTCTTTGTGGAGTCTGCATGTCCTGCCCACGGTCAAGTGGCATTCAAAAGACATGTGTAGAATGGGCGTGCCTTTGTTGATCGGCAACCATAGAAAATCTACTGCCAATCATTAGCGGACTGGAGTTCCACTGTGGCGACCTCTAACCGGGAAAAGCCGAAAGAAGAAGAATACAGAGCAAAGGATCATTTGTTAAATAATGTCATAGTGGAGAACTGTAAAAAGGGGAAGCATCTAAGTATGGCATTGATTGACTTGCAGACATTTATTTGATGGTATCCCACATTCATGGATAAAAGAGTGCTTAAAAATGTACATGAAGCACCCTACACCGATGGACTATATTACAGTGACCATGAAACAATGTCAGACCTTGCAATTAATCCATGATAAAGGACAAATTATTACCCCAGGGACAAAAATTCAAAGGGGGATATTCCAGGATGACTCTGTCACCGCTGTTATTCCGTCTTGCCCTTAACCCATTAAGCTGTCTACTTAACAGCTTAAGCCATGGCTATAATTTGGCTCATAGAAAACAACAAGTGTAAAGACTTCTCATCTTCTCTTTGTCGATGATTTAAAACTTTTAGTTATGTACTTACCATAACGATAGATGTATGTGATCCATCTTGCCTACATTCATTACTGACGGGCTCGGAGCCGAGAATCGGCTCCAACTCGGCCGCTATAACTAGCACAAAGTCTCTCACTGGCTGGGCTAACCCTGTATCCCAGGATGCACCACGCCCAAATCCCCAGATCTTGTTTGCCCCAATATTATCTTCCCACATACACCACACCACAAGGATATATATGTAAGAGGAGAGAAAAAATAATATCCTCAGAGGGGATCAGAATACAAGTTTCCTCCAAGTCCAACAGGTAGGGGGAAGGAGGGCGGGTACATAAGAATGTAGGGGAGATGGATCACATACATCTATCGTTATGGTAAGTACATAACTAAAAGATGTAATGTGATCCTATCTCGCCTACATTCATTACTGACGTGACAGCGGCCCTAGCACCTAAAAGAGGCTCACTGGAAAACACTCCTGAGCACTGTGGAACCAAAGGAAGCCCGACCTCTAGAGGCCACGTCCAGTTTGTAATGAGAAATAAAGGTATGTGGAGAAGTCCAAGTAGCCGCTGCACATATCTCATCTACGGATAGTCTGGCATGAAAAGCCACTGAAGTTGACACAGCCCTGGTAGAATGCGCCTTAACTGGAAAGGGAAGATGCCTACCCGCTAATGCATAAATAAATGAGATTCAGTCCCTAATCCACTTAGCTATGGTGCCCTTAGTTACAGATCTGCCAATTCTATTGTCCGAAAAGGACACAAACAACTGATCTGATTTCCTCTCCTGTTGTGTCCTATTTAAATAAAACCTCAGTTGTCTATGCACATCCAACTGGTGAAATTTGTATTCCGCTTTGTTGGAAAACCATGGAAAAAAGACCGGAAGCTCAATAGACTGGTGGAGACAAAGGGCAGAAGAGACCTTAGGGAGAAAGGAAGGATTAAGTCTCAGAGATACTCTGTCCTTATGAAAAATCAAATAAGGAGGTTTAACAGAAAGGGCTTGAAACTCCGATACCCTTCTGGCTGAAGTTATGGCTACCAAAAAGGCAGTCTTCCATGACAAAAATTTCAATTTGCAAGAGGCTGCCGGGCTCAAAGGGAGAAGACGTTAAAGCTCTGAGCACCACATTTAAATCCCATGGCAAAACGGGTTGCGAAACTGGAGGGCGAAGCAACCAGGCTCCTTTCAGAAAAGCTTTACACAGCTTATGATCCATGAGGGAAGGCTCATAGGCAACATGATAATTAGCGATTACTGCCAACTGAACCTTTATAGTGGAGGCAGCCGAACCCTGTCTAAAAAGTGTTGCTAAGAAATCTAACACCGCCAACACAGGGGCTGTAAGGGGATCAAGATCACGTTGCTGAGCCCAAATTGCAAATCTCTTCCATTTACTAGAGTATATATTCCTAGTAGAAGACTTGTGGGAGGAGGACAGAATATGTACTACTTCCGGGGTAAGGATATGCTGACTAAGGTCGGAAGTGGAGAAGCCAGGCAGCGAGATTGAGAGTTCGTAGGGATGGATGGAGCTGTCCTGACTGATGAGTCAATAGGTCTGGAGCTGGGTCCAGAATCCAAGGACCATCCACAACATACTTCCGAAGGAAGGAGAACCAAATTTGATGAGGCCAGAGTGGTGCGATCAAAATCATCTTGCTTCCCAAGCAGGTAGCCTTCAAAGAGGTCGCAGCAGGAAAGGTCCCATCTGGAGAAGATCTGAGCAGCCACTCGATCGTTCAGGGACCACTCGTGAGGCATCATAATAGCTCTGCTCAGCCTGTCTGCTATCACATTGGACTTCCCCGGAATGTGCATTGCCACTAGAAAGCACTGGGAAGTGATCGCCCAGTTCCACACTCTCATGGCCTCCCTGCAAAGGGGGTAGGACTTGGTTCCTCCCTGCTTGTTCAGATACCAGACAACAGACATATTGTCGGAAAGAATCGTAATAGTTCCCCTGGGATGAGAGCTGTGAAGTGTCTGCAATGCTAGATGCACCACTCTCATCTCCAGAACATTGATATGCAAGTGAACCTCGTGGTCTTGCCACGTACCTTGAACCGTCTCGTCCAGACAATGCCCCCCCCACCCTATCTGGGAGGTGTCCGTGGTTACTGTGGCAATAGGGGACGGGGGGCTCAAGGATCTCCCTTGATTCAGGTTGGACGAGAGAAGCCACCAACACAGATCCTGCTGGCATCTCTCCGTGATGAGAATTAGATGGGACAAGGGAAGTTCCTGATATGACCACTGGGCCGAAAGGAGCCACTGAAGTATTTGCATGTATAATCTGGCTAGCGGAACAAGACGAATGGTAGCCACCATTGATCCCAACAACTGAAGAACCATCCTGGCTTGGGGGTTTTCCCGGGGTAGTAAAGCCAGAACTTGGGCCTGTAACACTTTTATTCTCTCTGCCGGTAGGAAAGCTCGCATTTCTACAGAGTCTAGCTTTGCGCCGATAAAGGCAACACGCTGTGATGGCAGCAATACAGATTTTGCCCAGTTGAATGAAATCCCTAGTAGATGGCCCAATTCAACAGTAGCTCTCATGGCTTGAACAAGTAGATGCCTGGTGGGGGCGGTGAGGAGCCAGTCGTCTAGATAAGGAAACAACTGGAATCCTAGATGTCTCAGGTGAGCTGTCACCACTGCCAGACACTTGATGAACACCCTGGGGGCTGTGGTGAGACCAAAGGGCAGGGCCCGGAATTGAAAATGACTGGCTCCCAGCCGGAAGCGTAAATGATTCCTGGAAGGCTTGTTTATCTTGATGTGATAATAGGCATCCTTGAGATCGATGGAGCACATCCATAATCCTTTTTCCAGCATGGGGAAAATGGACTGCAACGTGACCATTCGGAACTTGGACTTCTTTACAAAGCGGTTTAAACGGCTGAGATCCAGAATGTGTCTCAAGTCCCCTGTTCTTTTTGGCACCAAAAATAATCTTGAGTAAGTTCCTAATCCGATCTGGTCTGCAGGGACTGGTTGGATGATTCCTTTTCCTAGCAGCTTTGAGACCTCTATTGCTGCCTGATCCCATTGACTGGGTGGAACGTCCGGGATTTTCCTTGATGGCAGGGGGGGGGGGGTTAGATAAAGGGAATGGTGTAACCTCCGGTGATGATACGAAGCACCCATTGATCCTGAGTGATGGACTCCCAGACCTGAAGATGCTCCGAAAAACGACCCCCGACTGGCTCCGGAGATGCACAGTCGGGTAATCCCTCAGGGACGTTGGTAGGAGGAACCAAGAAAGGACTCGTGGTCTCCTGTATTGCAGGGGCCTACACCGCCTCCCCTTAAAATTCCCCCCTCCTCTGCCCCTGGATGCGGGGGTCACTTTGATGGGCAGGGGAAGACTTTAGAGACTTTCTGAACCACATTTTCCCTCCCCTCTGAGCCTTGAGATAAGGTCTAGTGGGAAGTGAAAAACGGGCCCCAATGGCAGACAAAGTCTTACCCTCCTGCTCACATCTAGTGAGGGTGTCTTTCACTTTGGGTCCAAAAAGGGAGGACCCGTCGAATGGGGCGTCCGTGAAAGAAGACTTGAAAGCCTCCGCAAAATGACATAAGCCCATCCAAGCTTGCCTCCAAAGGGCTACACCCGAACTCGCTGCTCTACCCGCCCCCTCGGCTGCATAAGATATGAGCCTCATGGACGAGTTGACGATGGAAGAAAGGGTAGACAACCGGGCGTTAACAGACTGGGCCAACACCTCAGGCAAGTTACCCGACAGGGTATCTCCCAACTCCTTTATGAGATCCCTTTGGAGCCACGTAAAATGACACAAGTAATTCAGCGATCGCAAGGTAAAAGTCGCTGAAGACAGGGTACGCTTCCCATACCTATCCATACTCCAAGACTCCTTATTAGGAGGATGGATGGAAGTAGAAGCCTCTGCCACGTCCTGCTGAGTGGCAGACGCCACCACCATAGTATCCACAGGTACTCCCTTGGTCAAAAATTCTTTTCCAGGAGGCGCAGATAAGAACTTATTGGGGCGGCTAGGAACTGGCTCCACAGAGTCAGGGTGTTCCCACACCCTTCAACAAATAAGATCAAATAATTCATCGAAGGGTGGAGACACCCAGGAGGCAGAAGGCTGGGTTCCGAAGGCCTTGAGGAAGACCGACTCCTCCTCAGAAGGGTTTTTGGATGGCCAGTCACCCCGCTGTCTCAAGATCTCCAGGATATCGGAGAATGAGACATCATCAGAGGATGACTTTGGGAACCCTTCTGCATCATCGAGGTCGGTGTCCGAGGTGACAGACTCATCTGGGGAGTCTATGTGCTTCTTCTTACACAACTTCTTCCTGGGAGGCTCCTCAGGCATGGACTTTGAAGGGCCCTCAGAAAGCAGGGGACTACACATGGAGGTATCCTCAGGCCTAGGAGCCCCACTGTCCAGAGATAGCGGGGCACCAGAAGCTCTAGTCGCAGTGTCTGGGGATGGAGTTGCCGATTCAGGTGAAGTCACTACGGACTTGGCCAGCGCGCTCCTCATAGCCTCGAAGGCAGGTCCACCAGAATCGGACGAAAAACCCGCCTCTGAGACCATGACTGGAGTCGGAGTACCCCTAGCCGAAGCACCAAGGGGGAGACTCAGAGCCGAAGCCTGAAGCCCCGATGTATCCCCCTCGGGTTTGACTGAGGACACCCGAGTACCGAAACCTGTAGAAGGGATGGAAAAGGTTGGAGCCAAGGTCAGATCCGAAAGACTAGCAGGAGGTTTCGGAGCCAACCCAAGGACTTCACTCGATTCGGCAGACTCTGGCTCCAACGACACCAAGGTTGTCGGAGGAGGAAGAAACGGAACCGATATCGTGGCTGGCTCCGGAGCCGACTGGGCTGGAGCCGAAAATAATTTAGTTAACACTGGCGACTGGAGGAGCCTCTGGACCACCCTATCCACATCCGAATCAGACAGCCTGGAGGACTTGGAGGAGAGAGAAGGGGGTCGAGAAACCTTCTCTGTCGGAACAGAGATAAGACTGGGAGAACGGCTCCGAGTCGGCTCCAAAGGGATTGAAGCCGAAGCAGGCTCGAGAACCACCGCAACCTCCTTCGGCGCCGACGACCGTGGAGTTGAAGAAGCCGACCCCGAAACAGACAAGACTTCCTGCGGCTCCGAGACCAGTGGAGCCGAGAAAGGAGACATAGTCTTAGACAGTACCTCCTGCAGCTCCGAGACCAGTGGAGCAGAGGAAGGAGATATAGGTTTTGACCTTTTCTCCGGAGGCTCCGATGAACTAGCCGGAGCCGGAGACTTCTTTTTAGCCTTAGACCTGGATTTCTCTGAGGGGGGAGAAGACGCTAAAGTTTCCTCAAAGGAGGGTTTAATCAAACCCTTAAGGATAAGCTTATTTTTTCTCACTTGTAAAACCCTGGAAGAGAAGGCATGACAAACACTGCAGGATTCCTGCAAATGTATGGCACCAAGACAATACACACAGATGGCGTGGCCATCAGTCAAAGACATTTTATATGCACATTTGGCGCATTTTTTAAAGCCAGATGGCTTATGTTCTTTTTGTTCCTTGCCAGACATAAGGAAACATGACTGCATACTCAGCAACACAAGGAGGGAGGGTGGAAAGGGCTCTAACTTAAACGCCCGAACACTAAAGACACAAGATAGGGCAAAGGCCCTCTAACTTAAACAGGCCTAGCCCGCCAAACAGAAGGATTACCACACAAAAAACCGCAATCAATCACAAAAAGGGAAACAACAGACAACGTAGCTATTAAAACAGCTTTTTGGAAATAATAACTCGATCAAACAGTTATTAAAGTAAAAAAAAAAGAGGGTACTTAGCCACAGCCAAGTCGAGACCATGTCGTTACTCTAGGAGTGGCAAACGAGATCTGGGGGTTTGGGCATGGTGCAGCCTGGGATACAGGGTTAGCCCAGCCAATGAGAGACTTCGTGCTAGTTATAGCAGCCAAGTCGGAGCCGATTCTCGGCTCCGAGCCCGTCAGTAATGAATGTAGGCGAAATAGGATCACATTACATCTGTATACCTCATCAGATGAAGAACTGAAAGCACAACTGCAAGTTGTCAAAACTTTTTCAGATGATATAAGAATGTTATTTGGTCTTGATAAATGTGCAAAACCTTTAAAGCAGGAAAACTGCAGCTTCAAGAAAACACCAGGTTGGGACAAGAATGTGATATAAAAGAACTTGAGCAAGAGGGAGTGTATAAATATTTGGGAACTGATGAAGGATCAAAAATAAGACATGAACAAATGCAAATAAAACTTAGTGAGGTATACTTTAGAAGACTTAAATTAATCCTGAAAACAGCATTAACATCTAGGAACAAAATTCAAGCTATAAACCAATTTGCTCTTCCTGTCCTAACTTACAGTTTTGGAGTGACTGACTGGCCCAAAAACGTGTTGGATAGATTAGATAGGAAAAGAAGGATGCTTCATGCTCACCAAATGATTTATAAGAATCAGTGCATACCAAGATTACATATTCCCCTATTGCATCCTTGAAATTGATGACCTGTATAGATCTGCAAACATAGGACTGTACACATCTGCTGAACTCACAAGACCCAAACAAAGTGAAAGTTTTGAAACATGAAGAGAATAAATGTAAGAAGACTTCCCTGCTTAGTCTAGCAGAAGCATATCGGTGTCAAGCATGAATGCAAATCAAACTAGAAGTAGATAAAAATCAGGCAGCAACTGAATGTGCCAAAAAACAAAAAAATATATAAGGTAAAGGACCAGATAAGAAGGCAAGAAATGTGGAAAATGCCTAAATATAGTTGCAAGTATAGAAAACTTCTGGAAGAACTTCAGGTTGATCAGGATCAAACGCAGGAGTGGTTAAGGAGAGGCAAATTCAAACCAAGAGATGAAAGGTTAATACTGGCAGCCCAAGATAGTGGGCTACGTACTTGTTGGTTTACAAAGTCCATTGAACATGTGGGAGAAAGAGACAAATGTAGGTTTTGTAAAACAGAATTGGAAACAGATGCACACCTTTTTGCTAGTTGTGAGATACTAATGGCAGAAGGACTGCATACTGAAAGGCATAATAATGTGACAAGACTGTTGCACTGGGGACTCTACAAACATTATTGTACTGAAGTGGCTGAAAAACACTGGAAACATAAGCCACAAAGCATCACAGAAAGTGATGAAGTCTACATCATATGGTATCACCCATTACCAACAGTTCAAAAGACAGATGCTAGAAAACCAGATATAGTAGTCAATGAAAAGAAGACAAAAGTAGCATTGATCATTGAAATCGCCACACCCAGTGACTACAGTGTCTTGCATACAGACAGACAGTGTCATAAAATATCAGGATTTGCAGGCAGAAATGAGAGCAATGTGGAAGAAAGATACCCAGACAGTTCCAATAGTAGTAGGCGCAATGGGTCTTATAAAAAAATAATTTACAATCGTATTTAGATAGGTTACAAACACATGACCCCATACGAATTGCAGGAGTCATTATTACTGGGCACATTGTGGGTGCTGCAAAGAGCACTTCTGACTGACATCAAAGATTGAAACTAATTTCATGAACTTTAATCTTACCTTGACTTAGGAATGGGGTCCATTCCCATCATGGTATTAGAAACCCAAATGACTTGGAGAAATTAAAAAAGTTGCAAACTAAATTACAATAGCAAATCCTGCAAAAATGAGGCATCAAAAGAGGTTCAAACATCTGGAATCACAGCTGAGGCAGTAAAGTTTGATGAAAGTCTGGAACAATGACAAGTAGGCATGGCACAAATCACTTGAATCCAGAAAAGGAAAAAGCAATGGCCCTAGTGGAACTGACTTTGAAAGCACCATTTCCAGTGGGCAGGTACTAATCCACCAAGAAAAAATTGCTTAGCCAGGACAAACCTCTCTTCTTGGAGTGGAGGAGACAAACAGATGCTTGTGTGAAGGCTGCCAGCCCAGCTAGCTAGAAATTTGTAAATAATCCTGTCATTTGTAAATATTAATTTGAGCAATAGGCTTGTCTTACAAATGTAAATACACTGTATGCTATGTACTGAGCTTCAAGAATGTAACCACAGTGTATCCTGCTGGAAAACAGCAGAAATGTGCATAAACTATATGCCTGTGCAAATGTGTTTTGATGGTAAAGACTGGAACATACAGAATTAACTTGCAAAACCTCAAGAAAATAAGCCAAAATTGTTTATGATTATGTTATCTCTCAGTTTCAGCAAGAAGACAAGGTCTACAGCTAGAGTTTTTTTTCTATTGTCTTAAGATAGAAATAATTACTAGGTTTAAAATGTAAAAGTGTTAATTGTTTTACGATTTCCAGTTCTAGCTAAACGTCTGAGAGAAGTATTTTTCACAGAGAAATGTTAAATTCTGTTGGTATCTGTTTAGCCTGGGAACTAGAGGCAGGTGTCAAATAGTGATGTCATCTAACTAACCCAGCACTTGTTGTACCTTTCGGCTTTTCCCAGTTAGGGGTCGCCACAGCGGAAATCCGGTCCGCTAATGATTGGCAGTTGATTTTTACGTACTGGCTTGCCAGGCCTGACGCACAACCTTCAACGAAGGTACGCCTATTCACGCATGTCTCCACGCAGAAGACGCTCTAGCTGAGAATCGAACTGGACAGCGTCTTACTGTGAGGCGACAACGCTACTGCAGCACCACCACCGCGGGTATCTAACTAACCCAGCACTAATGTGTATTATTAATTTAAGAACTATCTCAGAGAGAAAGTCTGTGCAGTTCGTATCTTGTCTTGGATCTGAACACATCCATCTTTAGCACTTCTCATCTGTATTTGCCTTGCTCTGTAAGTAAGACTTAGATCATACAATACGTTTCTTAGAGATAGATAGGAATTATAGTAAGATCAGTCTAGATATTTTGTGTATTTATGTGAGACTGTCCTGTAATGTTGTTTAAAATATTTCCTGTGATTCTGAATGATGTTGTCACTGTATTGAGTTACTGAGTGTTGTCATGTTCTTTTATTAATTATTAAATATATTTAAACCTTTTAATTGTGGCTGGTTTGTTTACAGATATTTAAGCTCTTGGTGTGCTTGCATATGTATTTGGTGACACTGTATAGGCCACTCCTAAACAGCCTTAAAAGTTTGGTCGCACTTACCATTTGGATAATAGTAACATTACACAGTATAATGGATCACCCTTTGGGAAGGGCCTTATACTAGCTGAGATAAAGTGTTATTGGTGGCAGTGGTTACTACCTTATAGTCTGGGGAGAAGGGGGCATAGCTAGTGAACCTGTGCCAACCTTCCCCAGTAGTGTCTTTGTGCTTACAAATAAATCAAATCTCAAAGTGTGTGTGTGTGTGTGTGTGTGTGTGTGTGTGTGTGTGTGTGTGTGTGTGTGTGTGTGTGTGTGTGTGTGTGTGTGTGTGTGTGTGTGTGTGTGTGTGTGTGTGTGTGTGTCAGCTACTTGGGCAGGGACTCAAAACACTGGTTGGACAGAGGGTGGAGATTTTGGCTTGACCACTTGGCTGAGACCTTAACCCTATAGCTGTGTCAGTGGGGAGTCTTATTGGGGATCTGGAGAGAGAGGGAGAAACCAGCCCCAGACTGACTGCAATCTCTGTGTACTCAAGGGAAATTGTACTTTACTGTGTGTGTGTACTTGTCATCCTCCCAATGTGCACGTTCCTCACTGGTGCTAGTGGTGAGGATTGAGGCTCCTTGATTACTGGGCCAATGCAGGGGCGTCATAGCTTGGTACTCCTGAATTCATGCACTTTCAGGTAAAATGTGCACAGATAATACACATTCAGTGTATAAACACCTCATTATCACCTTGTCTTGTGTCCCCTCATACAAACGCAGGAAAGTGAATGAACTAGTTTAAAATTGTGGGTGTGACAGCATCAGCTACTATTACTGGAGGCTTCATACAACTGTAGAAGAGATGGCCTAAGAGGACGAGGAGGAGGACTCTTTCAATACAGGTTTCTTCACTGGAAGTAATTCAAAGATGAAATAGTGCAAACCTGGTAATCTACTCTTTAATAAACATCTTAAGGATAGACTGATACCACCTTTGTGTAAAAAAAAAAACTGATTTCGTAACCAGGAAAGGGCCCCTTGTAATCTAGAATCATGTACATCAATATCAGTTTGAAACCATGATTAAAGCTATACTTGCAAAAAGATTATCCATCCAGATCAGTGTGGGTTTATTCTGGGCAGGGAAACTTTTGACAACATAATAAAAACCAATGAAATATCAAGTGGCCGAGAAAAAATATACCCTTGATATTAGTCAGGTTGGATGTGAAAAAAAAAAAACTTTTGACTGGGTACACTGTGAATTTTTGTGGATAGTAATGGTTCAGACAAGGGATAGTATACTAATTTATAATGTAGTTAAGATCTAAAAGAATTATATTTGCAGTAGTTAAACTGGGGTGCAGATTTTCAGAGTTTAAGATACAGCATCATACACTAGTCTAACACACATACATGTTCTTTACCCTTTATCTGGCACCATTAACACAAAAGAAAAAATGTCGCAGGATTTGAATGCAATAGTGAAGAATGAAAGTTGGCATTGTTTGGTGATGATGTAATTATTTAACAGACCCTGATAAAGATATCCTTAACTGATTTAAGGTACAGTATTGACTTGCAGATACTTCAGGTTATAAAGTAAAACAAAATTATTGTAGGAAATTACTTTCCTGCACATGACTAGGTAAAAATCTACCCAAATCTTCTAGGTAACCAAAAGATCAAGTATCTAGGAATACAGATTGCAAAGAAGGCCACCGATTCTTCCAACAAAAATTGAGCAGAAGTTAAAGATAAGGTAGTATCCTATAAAAAAAATGGAATACTAGAAATTTGAATGTAGACCAGAAAGTTCAAGTCATCAAGATGTTTTATAGTCCTTTAATAATATACACTAGGCAAGCTTTTATTTACAATCCTAATAGTAATTTGTGGGGAAAAGTTAAAAAAGAAATCAAAAAAATTATATGGGGGTGGGAGAGAAAGGAATAGTTGGGAAAAAAGATTTTGCCAGTAGAAAAGGAGGGATTATCTGTACCCTACCTAGAAGGCAATCATGCAGCAACTCAAATAAGATTAATCTAATGTTTCCAGAATAGCGTCACTAATTCCAAATGGAAAACTTTGATATTTATGCAAGATGGGACAGGGTAATATCATCTAAAAATATAACATACAATTCTTAGCATTAACAAAGGAAAATCCAGACGATTATACAAATATTATTTACAAAAAACTGTAGGGATTAATGAAAAAAAAAAAAAAAAGTATGCCCCAAGGAAGTTCCAAATTTGGCCCCACATATATCAGATGAATATCATACACCCGGGAGACTTCCTGGCAATCTTAATCACCTTTGAGACTCTGTCTGGGAGATTTTGCAAGAGCAAAGAATTAATGCCAGCAGACAGGGCAAGAAAATCAACCAAATGTGACTCCAACCAAGTGAGAACCTCCTTAGCTTGTACTGCAATAGTTTAATTCAATTCATGATACAGTTATCTTAAACTGTACCTTTCTTGGTCACTCCAGTGTAATGATTTTAAGTATAAACTTTCTTCTCTGAATTCTGAGATTACACACTGAACCAAACAGAACACGGGAAAGGCATTCCTACACTAGAATAAAGTACAGTTGTGTGAAAACTCATCGTGATAGCAGATGTTTGAACAGGATTACTACTACAGAAGAATACATTAAATGAGATAATCAGCAACAGGCGAATGATTACTAGATGATCCAACTCCTACAGCGCTCCACTTACACAAGTGAACAACAGCCAATGCACTCCATGTGAAAAGACACATCTTGGATAAAACAGGATATCAATTTTTTTTTTATAACCACATAGCACTGCAGAGACCATGGCCCATTTATGGAAAAGTTGACTTTGTACCAAACAAAATCATTCTACTATTTCCAACAAGAAGTGCTAAGCTTCCAGCAATAGTGACTGAATACAGGTCTATCTTGTGGGGGAAAGTGGAAAGGATCATCTACTTCAACAGGGATCCTACTCAAACACCTGCTGTTATGGTGAGTTCTCACACAACTATACTAAGGTCTGTATATGGGCCACTGCTGCAGTAGAATTTGTTACATACAGGACATAGACTCCCACATATATTTATAAAAGTATGGGGCGTTCTAAGTGCTGCCACCTTTAATTTACTTAACATTATTCTGATGAGAACTACAAAACTATATGTGAATACAAACACACAAACACATATGCATGGGAGAATTAAATATTGTCAAATTCCCCTTTGGTCAACATCTGTTTAGTCAACTACACACATGGTTGGCAGGTGTGTGAGATCGCACAATTCTCAGGGTTGAGAAATATTGCACTTTCCCCAACACTGTGTGATCTCAGAGAAAGAATATATAATTATCAGGGAATGAAAGGGAGGGGGCTGTCTCCTTGCAAAAAATGAAGTTAAGCACTCACCATAATGTTCCATCTGTGTTGTCCATGTTCATTCTTCCTCAACTACTGGGGTTTGGATCCAATCCTCATATCCAACTCAGTCATTTTTACCAGCTCATGGATCACTGAAACTTTTGAGCTCCCCTTTTCCACATAAAGGCCTAGTTCCTAACATACCTCCGATCTCATTTGCTGCCCCTTACATCTGTAGAGCACTGTAGAAAGTTAAAATAACAGGATAAAATAACAAAATCTGGGACTCACACAAAGGTTCCTTCAGCATCTTTGAGCATTCCAAAAGACAATAAGGAGGTGACTGGTGGGATGGAAGTTGAGGAATGATGAAAATGGACAACACAGATGGAATGTTATGGTGAGTACATAGCTTCTTTATCTGATGCTGTCAATTTTCATTCATTCCTCAACTCTTGGGATAGAGTCCCCAGCTACCTAAACCGCAAAAAGACTTTAAAGGAGGATATTCCAGAGTACCTGTGATCCAAAGGTTGATCTTCCCCTAGAGACCAGATCCAATTTGTAATAAGCAATAAGGGTACGAGGATTAGCTCAAGTTGCAGCTGCACAAATATCATCCAGTAAAGATCTGGCAAAAAAAGCTGAAATCGCCATAGAACTGGTGGAATGTGCATTTGGTAGTTTGGGTAAAGGCATGCCCAGTTTACGGCAAACAAAGATAATGCAACCAACCATTTGGCTAAAGTTACTTTAGAGATTGATTTGCCTAATTTTGAATTAGAAAAAGAAACAAACAATTGTTCTGATTTTCTAAAATTTTTGGTTCTATGTAAATAAAGTCGTAATTATCTATGAATATCCAACAGGTGTAGCATATTTGAGAAACTGGGAAAGAAAACTGGCAGGTTGATAGTTTGATTAATACTAGATTCTGACACCACCTTAGGAAAAAAGGAAGGATTAGTTTATAAGGATACTCTATCTTTATGAAAGATCAAATAAGGAGACTTGGAAGACAAGGCCTGCAATTCTGAAACTTGCCTGGCAAAGGTAATAGCTACTAAAAAGGTAGTTTTCCATGTTAGAAATTTTAGCTCAGTTTTAGCTAAAGGTTCAAATGGAGATTGGGTCAAAGTTTGTAAGACTGCAATTAAATCCCAAGGAGCAGTGGGATTTTTTACTGGAGGTCTCAGAAGAAATGTTCCTCTTAGAAAGGCTTGGCAAAATTTGCAGGACAGCACAGATGAGTTAATTACTCTGAAAACTGGAAATGGCAGCTAACAGTATTTAACAGTAGAATAGTTAGCTCCATCACTGAAAACTGAGGCTAACAATTTCAGAACTTTAGGAACAGGAGATGAAAAGGGATCCAATACTTTTTGCTGGGCACACATGACAAATCTTTTCCATTTGCTTTTGTAAAGTTTCCTAGTGGAAGCTTTGTGGGAATGATAAATGAATGCAATGGACTGGAAGAGCCTGGGGTGCCTAGGGATCAACAGAACTGGAGACACCATGCAGTCAACTTTAGGCCTGGAATGTCTGGGTGAATTGTGTCTGTTAGTTGAGACAGGAGATCTGGAGTTGGATCCAGTGTCCACAGAGGGTGAAGATGATGAGGCCAAAGAAACAAAAAACAAATTTGATGAGGCCAGTAAGGGGCAATGGGGATTATTGTGCTCTTCAATCGAGATGCTTTCTGAAGAAAGCTGGGGATTAGGGGTAACAGTGAATAAGCATAAAGGAGACTGGCGGGCCAATCTTAAAGTACAGCATCTCTCGATGACTCCCCCCACTGGGTGGATGAGGACAAAGAACCTGCAGCACTTGTTACTGAGAGGAGATGCAGAGAGGCTGCAACACGGTTGGTGTCATCAATGGAATATCTTCTCCGTCACCTTCAATGTTGAGAGACCACTCGTGCAGCATCAGAATAGACGTGCTCAACTTGTCTGCAATCACATTGGTTTTCCCCGGAATGTGTGTTGCGATCAGAAATCAATTGGATGAGATCACCCATTGCCACACTTTCATAGTTTCTCGACAAATGGAGTAAAATTTGGATCCCCCTTGTTTTTTGATGTACCAGACTACTGACATATTGTATGTTTGAATCGCAATTGTTCCAGTGGGGAGAGCGTCTTCAAATGCCTGCAATGCTTGGAGGATAGCTCTCATCTCTAGGACATTTATATGCATGTTGGTCTCTTCGAGGTACCATATGCCTTGGACTGTACTTCCCAAGAAGTGTCCCCCACCCACCCAATCTGGGAGGCATCCATGGTCACTGTAGCTTTGGGTTGGGGAAGAACAAAGGGATGACCTTCTAGTACTTTGGAGTTTATCCTCCACAGGAGATAATTTTTGCAAACTTAAGTTATTTTGCTCTGAATGGACAATGGACAATGAAGAATGGACTACTGAGTTGCGAGTGTCCCCTGAAGAATTCTCATATTGTACCTTGCCAATGGTACCAGAATGACTGCCGCTGACATGGAACCCAAAGCTTGGAGGATCAGTCCTTGGCCAAAGGAGAGATACTGTCTGAGTGATTATATCGAGACAGGCACCTATGAATTCCAACAATTGTGCTGGCTCTAGAAGAGATTTGCTGTAGTTGATAGAAATTGCCAGGCAGGAGCAAAACTGGAGTACATAACCTCAGGCTAGAATCAGATGATGTCTGGTCAGAAATGTAATTAACCAGTCAATCCAGATATGGAAACACCCAGAACCTTGTCGCCTCAAGTGGGCTGTCACTAATGTCATACACTTGGTTAACACCCTGGAGGCTGTGTTGAGGCCAAAGGGTACAGCTCTGAGTTTGTAATAACTTGCTCCTAGCTGGAAGCATAGATATCTTCTGGATCATCTGTTCATTTTGATGTGATGGTGCGCATCCTGAACATCTATGGAGCATATCCAATCATCCTTGTGTAAAACAAGGTAGACTGGACTGAACTGTAACCATCAAGAATTTTGTATACTGAAATGACTGATTCAGATTTCTGAGATCTAAAATTGGTTTTCAGTCCCCTGTTTTCTTTGGCACTAAAAAGAATCTTGAGTATGTTCTGGACTGTTTCTGGTCTGGGGGGGGGGGGGTCTCTTGGATAAATCTATTTTCTACTAGCTTGTTTATTTTTAATGCTGTTGCTTCCCTCTGACTAGGTGGAACATCAGGAATTTTCTTTGAAACCAATGGGTGTGGACGGAAAATGGCATGATATAACCTCTGGATATTACCCTCCACACCCATGAATCTTTTGTAATTTCTAGCCAGGCTCTCTGGTACAGAGATAAACGACCCCTGACGACTGCAGAGACGAACAGTCTCGCTTCCTTTCAGAAGCACTGGTAGGACCTGTCAGAGAAAGCATCACTAGATCCTTGGAGCTCAGCCTCATGGATGAACTGAAAATGGACTGAAGGGAAGCCAAATGCAAGGCAATAGTGCTCTCTGCCTCAGAGGATATGGTTCCAGCAAGGGATTCGGTAAGTTCCTTAATCAAATTCCTTTGGAGTCTTGTGAAATATCCCAAATAGTTCACTGACCAAACAGCAAAGGTCGCTGAAGCATAAATACACTTCCCAAAACTGTCCAACACCACAGACTACCCACTGGGGGGGTGAACAGAGGAACTTTGTTCCATTAGTTCTTTCAACCGGTACTCCCTTGCTCCAAAAGTTTGTCCTTAGGTGGTGCCAGGATCCTATCTGGTCTCTTGGGGATAGCTTCTATGGTATCAGATTCCTTCCATGCCTGTTGAGAGACCAAATCAATGAGCTCATCGTCAGGCAGTGTCACCATGGAGGTAGCCAGGCCAGCTCCAAAAGCCTCCAGGAATACTGACTCCTCTTGGGAAGGGATGTCAGGAGACCACCCACCCACCCCTTTGCTTTAGGAGTTTCAGAATGTCTCCAAATGAGGTGTCATTGGGTGGTGATCTTGGGAACCCTTCCCCCTCATCAAAATCAGTATATTCTGTGACAGACTCCTGTGTAGAGTCCAGGTGCCTCCTTTTGCAATTTTTCTTCCTGGGAACTTCTTTGGTGAGATGCTCCGGAGAAGTGTTGGAAGAAATCAGTATAACCTGCTGGGTACCCCGGTGACTAACTTGGGCTGGTTGTCCCAGTGATGCAGGTGGTTAAGGCTCAAGACACAGAAAATAATGGACTGGGGTGACTGGAGCCAAAGAAGGTGGAGAGGTCAGAGCTCTAGTAATAGAGAAAGCTCTCTACACTACTTTGAATTCAGAATGACTCGGAGAGAAGGAAACTGATGGCTCTGAGAAGATGTGCTTAAGGCAGAGCACTCAAAGAAGGAGTTGGAGTCAAGCTATCTAATGCAGAGGTCCTGAGGGGAAGATGTGCCTTCGTCAGCTACAAAGTCGACTCCAAGGCCTTGGAACTGGGCCGACGCTATGGCTCTGAGGGTTGTCCAGGGCCAAGGTGCTCGGACCTGGTCCACTCAGAGATACCACTGAAGTTAAAGATACCAGTATCTTCCAATCCGATGTGAACAACTCTGAAATCTTCAGATCTGATGGCTTTAAAACCAGTGGTTGGATCTGAGAAGGAGCCAATAAGGGGGTCGGAGCCTGAAGGACCCCCATTTGAATCTGCATTACGAGGAACTTTCTCACCATCCTGTCCAATCAGCTTCAGTCAGACTTCTGGAACAACATGCCGAAGATGCTGTCTATGAAGGTCTTGAATGGTGATGCCTCAGAGACCGCTCCAAGAACAGGAAGGGTAGTCTAGACGAAACTGGATCCAAAGCCAACAGCAGCGATCAGATCTGAGAAGATTTGCTGTTCTAGTCTTTGGATCCTAAATTTTAGATGATTTTGATGGAGGTTTGGAACCTGGAGTCAAGGAAGTGGTTAGGTCTGGGGAACTCTTCCTAGAGTCCTTTTTATTGGGTTTCTTGGGGGTTTGAGCCCCAGATGATGTTGATGCAGATTTTGAAGGTAGCAAACCTATTCTGTATTAATTTGTTTTTTCTGTCTATAAGGGTCCTAGGGTTAACGGCCTTCCAGATATCACAAATGAGTCCAGATGTGTTGGACTTAAACAATAGACACATTTGGAATGCACATCCTACAAAAGTATCTTGTGGCCACAGGCCGAACATTTCTTGAAACTGGAAGGTTTCTCAGACATTATTTTAAACAGGACAACTATAAATTCTGAGACATAAAGAGTTTTTTTTTTTTTTTTAAAGGAGACAAGAAAGGGAAAGGAATACCAACAATTGTAAAAATTAGATCTACTAAAATTACATTATGAAGAAATACCATCAAATGGTAATTAAAGGTACACAAGTATAGAAAACAATTAAAGGAAAAGGGAGGAAATGTTATAAAGATAAAGGAACTATCATAGTATACAGAATTATAAGGATAGTATAAATTCTAACCCACAATACCAAAAGTGCTAAACTTGAGAGCAAAGCAATAACCACGACCATTCGACAACGCAACAAACAAGATCTGAGGTATGTTAGGGAATAGGGCATTATGGGTTAGGTAGGAGCTTGAGAATTTCAGTGATCCATGAGCTGATAAAAGCGACCAAGTCAGATCCGAGGATCAGAGCCAAACCCTAAGAGTTGAGGAACAGGTGAAAACTGACAATATCAGATGCAGTCTTTTGTTCTATTTTTTTTAAAACATTTTGCATGTGTCAAGACTGTTGTTTGGCACATGTGTAGTAGCATGCTGAAGTTTGCAAAGTCAATATTTTGTGGTCAATATTGTGAACGTCAACATTTGAGTATTTCAATGAAATTTAGTACATCTATATATAGGTCCCTACTAGAAGATAGAATGTTCAAAAGAGCAAACCATACAAGACTAGACTTGGAACATCAAAAACCTGAAAGCTTGAACAAGATGGAAAACACAGCCCCCCTGAACTCCCACACCCTCTGCTAATAATATATACCAACTCAGAGACCAAATTACAGTGGGAAAAGGAGCCATGCTTTGATCCCACACATTGCATGTTTTTTCCCATTCGAGCATATGGACTTTCAATGTTTCTGGCTTGATCTTGTGTGGTTCATTCTTTTGAGCTTATGATCTTCTAATAGGGATATATATATATTGCATGTATGTATTTACATACACATATGTTTATACACTTACACACACTGCCCCTGACAAGCTAGATGAATGAGTTGCTGTTACTCTATCCCTCTCAAAGTAACCATTTTCTTACTGGGTGCATCTCCAGTGCTTGTCTCCAGTAAAGTAAAAGGAATTCCAGCTACAATAATGCAGTTCAGTTTGTTTTGTAAACACAAAAGTGTGTGCATATAAATGCACAGTTTCAAACAGTCCAGATCAGCATTCAGTTGCTTTCACATAAAGTGTACCTCCCTTCTATTTTCCTTATTTCAACAATTTTCCTGCCAGTACTTTTTCATTTTATTCTAACTTGTAAGAAAAGAAAATAATGTGTGTCCCCTTCAGAGGGAGCTTGGCCCCCTGCAAAAAGGAAATTTGTCTCCTGGATTTTCAGTGTTTTTATTTTATTTTTTTCTCGGTGTATTGGCACTAGATGTCACAACTTCTGACATTTTAATAGTTGTACTTAACATAAAAGACCACAGATTAGCTATTGATTATGTTTTTCTATACAAGAGAATGGGCGGCACAGTGGTGCAGTGGTTAACATTGTCACCTCACAGCAAGAGGTTCTCTGGTTTGATTCTCGGCTGGGGTGCCTTCTGTGTGGAGTTTGCATGTTCTCCCTGTGTTCGCGTGGGTTTCCTCCGGGTACTCCGGTTTCCTCCCACATTCCAAAGACATGCATCTGGAGCGTTTCTCCCCGGGCCTCCGCTGAAAACAGGCTCTGTGGAACCTAGTCGGACATTCCCGGTCAACAAATGATAAATAAAAAATAAATAAATAAATAAGAGAACTGCAAATAGGATGGCTTGCTAATGAGCACCATATTGTTTCACAGACAGTTTTTTTCCTGACATTTTAGTTTGCTTGCTCTTGTGAGTAATTCATTGTTATATTACTTAAAGCAACAACATACCTACAATAAATCTATTTTGAGTGTGGTCAAGTGCTTATTTAATGCCAGCATTATTTTTTAAATTGTAACTATAACTATTTTTACATTTAGAATAAAACTACAGGATAACCAAATTATCCTGGCATCCAGTGTTTTAGCAGTGTCACATGATCCTGTGATAACACTGCACTCATATAATAAAGCATTTAATTTCAAAATACTTCATTACGAAGATAGTCTATTATTCTGAAGCAAAATTACAAATACTACAAACATTAGTTCTTAAATCTGTGTTACAGCACAAAAATCTGGTCTGTTATTAAACTTTAAAGCAGGCATGTCAAACTAGTAGTACGGATAAGGGTGTAGCTATCTAACACATTTGCCTCTATTTTTACTTCCTCGTAGGCCTTACACAAATTATGTGGAACAACTAGCACATACATACATACTTAACAACTATCCATCAAAAAGCAAAACCATACTCTTCCACATAATTAACAGCAGCAGATATAACAGCTAGTTGTTTTTCAAAGTAATTTTGTCACCTCTATAAATTCTTTCTTGAACTTAGGAGACATTTTCTATACATTCAAATATTTTTATAAAATCTTGCTGAGAAAAACCCATGCAGGTTGTTTAGTCCACTTAGTTATAGCAGGCAGTGTCATACACAATAATTCATTATCACATTAATCACAAAATTTAAGAGGCACTGCTGCCAAGGCAAACTAAGTGATACAATACTAAAGTGGCAAAAAAAGAAGTTATGTACTCACCATCGCATTCCATCTGAGTTGTTGTTCATTTGTCTTCAACCTGTGGGTACACGGATCCAGCACGGCTCCGAATCGGCCGCCTTTCCAGCATCTGATCTTTGCTCCAAACTCCTCCCCTACCCATAATGCCCCCCCTCCCTTTAGACCGAGTTTGCTACCCACCCAAGCATCCCAATCTGATCCAAATTCTCATCTCATGACAAGGATCTCCCTAATCAAGCAGAGGAGAACAGAAGCATACTCATATGGTGAGCATTCATCATCTATCCAAACCACCACACAGCCTATACAAGGCAGGGGGAAGGAGGGAGGGATGGTTGAAAACAAATGAAGAGCAACAACTCAGATGGAACGTTATGTTGAGTACATAACTTTATCAGTAGTTGTTGTCTTCATTTGCTATTCAACCTGTGGGACAGAGTCCCCAGCTACTAAACACCTGAGAAGCCCTCAAGGAAGGATATTCTGGAGCACGGCAAAGCCAAAGGATGCCCTATTCCTGGATAAAATGTCCAACTTGTTATGAGAGATGAAAGTCTGTGAAGAAGTCCAAGTAGCCGCAGAACAAATATCATCCAGAGAAACTCTGGACCAGAAGGCAGCTGAAGTAGCCATAGATCTAGTGGAATGCACCTTAACATGACCTGCCAGAGTTAAACCTCTAGCTGAATAGGCCAGGGAAATGCACTGGGAAATCCAACGGGCAAAGGTAACTTTCAACACTGGTTTCCCTAAAAAGGGCTTAGAATAGGAAATAAAAAGTCTGTCATTATGAAATGACTTTGTCCTATGTAGGTAAAAACATAGTTGTCTGTGCACATCTAACAAGTGGAGTTTGTGCTCTCCCTTATTTTGAAAATTTGGAAAGAAAGCTGGAAGATTAATCACTTGATTAATGTTGATTTCTGAAGCTACTTTAGGAAGAATGGATGGATTAGTATGCAATGACACCCTATCTTGATGAAATGCTGAATACCTGAATATGGGGGCTTGACCAATAATGCTTGAAGCTCCGAGACCCTTTTAGCAGATGAAATAGCAATCAAGAAAGCCATCTTCCAGGATAGAAACTAAGTCCACTGTGGCTGCAGGTTCAAAGGGGGACAAGACCAGAACTAGCATGAGATCCCTAGGAGGTTTTGGGTCCTTAACAGGTGGCCAAAGTAAGAAGGTGCCTTTCAAAAAGGCTTCACAAAACTTAGAAGAAGCTAGAGAAGCCATGCTGCTGCCTACATGAAAGATAGATACAGCTGCCAGTTGGACCTTGATCGTAGAAGAACTAGCACCTTACTGAAAAATACTTGCTAAAAAATCTAAAACTGGAACCGGAGCAGTGAAGGGGTCCAGGTCAGGTTGAGAGGCCCAAACAGAAAAACATTTCCACTTACTGGAATAAACCTTCCTAGCAGATGATTTGTGAGCCACCACCAAAATTCTTTTGACTGGTGACGATAACCCAGCAGCCAAGCATTGAGCTTCAGACTGACTGGTCTGGATGGGGGATCCTTGAGGGATGAGGTATACGATCTGAAATCGGATCTAACATCCAAAGCGGACACGCAACCTAGAGAGGGGAACCATTCTTGCAAGGCCAGAATGGGACAATGAGGATGACAAAGCTCCCCACCCTGCGAGCTTTCTGAAGAAATTTCGGTATGAGGGGCAAAGGAGGATATGCATACAGAAGACCAAAGGACCAAGCATGAACCAGTGTGTCTCCGGGGGCTTCCACCTGTGGGGGGTTCAGAGGGAAAAACTTTCTGCACTTCGCTTTGGAAGGAGAGGCGAAGAGATCGCAGTAAGGCTGGCCCCCATTTGAGAAAATTCTGTTTCACTAGCAAAGGATTCAGAGACCACTCATAAGGCATCAGGCTATACCTGCTGAGCCTGTCGGGTAGAATGTTGGACCTCCTCGAAATGTGCATTGCCACCAGAAAATGGCCAGTGGAGATCACCCACTCTCATGGCCTATCAACACAGGGAATAAGACCTGTTTCCCCCCTTGCTTGATGATGTACCAGACCAAAGACATGTTGTCTGTCTGGATGGCAATCATCCCTAGAGGAAGATGGGCATGGACAGCTTGCAACACTAGGAGCACCGCCCTCATCTCCAGGATGTTGATATGTCATTGTGTCTCGTAGGTGGACCATGTACCTTGGACTGTCCTTCCCAAGCTGTACCCCCCTCACCCTAGCACCACCGTGGCCAAAGGGGTAGGCAGAAGAAAGGGACAAACCCGGAGAAAATCTGGGGAATGGCTCTGCCACAAAAGACAGTCCCTGCACACCCAAGATACTCTAATAGGGTGAGATAATAGAAGATCTAGCATGGACCATTGAATCGCAAGGGTCCACTGAAGTACCCGCATTTGTAGTCAAGCCATGGGTAAAAGAGTGATCGTGGCCGCCATGGACCCAAATGCCTGTAATACCAATTCTGCCATTGGCGACTGAGCTTGAGGGATACAGTGGACATGTAGTTTCTGAGACTGGATCTTCCCTGAGGTTAGGAAGACCTTGGTTTGAATAGTGTCCAACCGGGCTCCTATGAAATCTAGCACTTGAACTGGGGTCAGTAGGGATTTGTTGAGACAGATTGTTATGCCCAACTGCTGGGCTAAGTGTAGTAGAGAATCCCTCTCTTGGCAGAGTTGATGCCTGGAAGGGGCAGCAAGGAGCCAGTAGTCCAGGTAGGAGAAGACCTGGAATCCCTGTAGACTCAGGTGAGCCGCTACCACTGCCATCACTTTGGTAAACACCCTGGGGGCTGTGGTGAGACCAAAGGGGAATGCTCTGAACTGGTAATGACTGGCCCCCAGCTGGAAGCGGAAAAACCTTCAACAGCACCTGTCTATTTTGATGTGGTAGTACGCATCCTGAAGGTCGACCGAACATATCCAATAGTTCTCCTGCAGGAAGGGCAAGATAGATTGAAGAGTGACCATCCAGAATTTTGTTTTGGCAACTGACAAGATTTAGAATGGAAAGATCCAAAATGGATCTTAAGTCTCCCATCTTCTTTGGCACCAAACAGAATCTGGAATAAATGCTTAATCCGGTCTGGTCTGAGGGGGATGGGTTGGATGACTCGCTTTTCTAGCAGCTTTGCAATTTCCAGTGCTGCTTCCTCCCTTTGCATGGGCAGAATGTCCAGAAGGTGTCTGGGCGGAAGCGGTGATTAGCTGAAAGGGAAAGAGAAGCCTCCAGATATGATTTGCAACACCCAATGATCATTTGTGACATTCTCCCAGGCTATTGGATTTAGCAAGGTGTGTCCCCCGACTGCCTCCAGAGCTGAGTAGCCGGGCAACCCTTCAGGGCTGCTGAGCAGGTCTGTCTGAGAAAGGTTCTCAAGACCCCTGATCCCTTAGACCCCCTCTACCTCGGGGGTGGTGTCTATCGAATACTCCTCTGCCTCTAGAGGAAGGCAAGTTTTGAGCATCCTGGGAGTAGCTCTGAGACTTTTCGGAACCATATCTTCTTTGACCCTCATCGATTCCTTGAAAAGGTTAATTTTGGGGTGGAGAAGTGGATCCCGATGGCAGACCGTCTTCCCGTCCTTCTCACTCTGGACAAGAGTATCACGTACCGACTATCCAAAGAGAGTGGAACCGTCATACAGGGCATTGGTAAAGGATGCCTTAAAGGGTTCCAAGAATGCACAGAGTCAGAGCCAGGTGTGACGCCTGATAGCAACCCCTGTTCCGGCAGCTCTAGTGGCATCCTCAGTGGCATGAGAGAGAAGCCACATAGAGGTATTAGCAATCAACGTGAGGGTGACCATGTGAGAAGAGAAAACCTTCTTGTTCTCCACTGTCATGGACCCTGGGGTACACCCAGAGATCTCCTTGACAAGGTTTCACTGGAGTCTAATTACATGCGCCATATAATTCAGTGCACATATTGAAAACGTGGCTGAAGCATATACCTGCTTCCCAAAGTGATCCATCATACTGGACTCTCAAGTCTGGTGGATGGACCGCGAGCTCCTTCTTTTGGCCACTGCCACTACCATGGTATCTACAGGGGATTCCTTGGTCCAGTGTGTCCAGTCTGTGGGAGCACTCAAAATCTTGGGGCATTTGGAGAAAGGCTCCACCATGTTCAGTTCCTTCCATGCCCGAGATGTAAATAGATCTACCAGTGGATCCGCGGGAAGGGACACCCAGGATGTAGAGAGCCCCGAGTCAAATGACTCCAGGAACACTGATTCATCCGAGTTGGGTTTCTGAGCAGACCACCCCCTCCTCGTTGTTGTAGAGACATCCTTGGGGGGGACTGACTGGGAGAACCCTCCCTTTCCTCCAAATCGGTGTCCTCCATGAGGGACTCTGGTGGGGAGACAATGTGCCTCCTTTTGCACGTGTTTTCGATGTACCTCCCTGGAGGAGTTTCTGGGGAAGACTGGAAAATGTCTGGCTGCTCCTGTGTTGGAGCTTCCTGGGGCAGAAAGGTGGCAGGCTGTCCCTGAGGTAGCAGGATGGCGAAATCCATACCAGAAACAGAGGGAGACAGGGTGGAGTCAGAAGACAAGATAGTCATGGCTCTCAATGGTATCTTGAGAACCCTAAGACAAGACAGTCATGGCTCTCAATGGTATCTTGAGAACCCGATCAACCACATCAAAGGCAGAGAGGGAGCACAGTGAACCATCTGAGAAGGAAGTACAGTCAGATCCGCCACCCTCTGGATCAAACGGGGAGTCAGAACTGAACCTCTAGGCGCTGAGACTCTGACTGGAAGGCTCTGCTCCAAAGAGCTTGGGCGGATCCGAGCTCGTCAGATCCAACCTACTCAAGGTAATGGCCACTGTCAGCCTTTTACAATTAGCTTGTTCCACTTGTCCACCAATTCATGGGGTTGAAGCCCACGCAGATGGAACAGGAGGACTCAAGGTGGGAAACGCTTAAACATACTATGCATAGTGTGTGGCCATCAGCTGGGGAGAGCTTGTGGCCACACTCTGTGCACTTTCTGAAACCTGGTTTTGGGTTCTCTGACACAGTTGCTGCAAGGAGGCCTAACCAGAACAACCCTTATATACACACACAAACACACACACACTTTGAGACAGAAGAAAGATTAAGAAGAAGGTGGTTGTTTTTGGTTTGTTTTTTTTACCGATGAACAGCACAAAGGTAGGGAAGGTAGAAAAATGATAGAAAGGAGAGAAATTTAAGTAAAAAGGAGATAGAAACACACACAAAAAAAATCAGTCACTTATCCAAAGGAAGCTCAGAGCAGCGAATCACGATGCTTATGCTAGCGTGGCAAACGAGATCTGAAGGGAGGAGGGAGATGGGCATTATGGGTAGGGGAGGAGCATGGAGCTCAGATCAGATGCTGGAAAGGCAGCTGAGTCAAATCCGAGTACTCACAGGTTGAAGAGCAAATGAAGACAACTTCAGATCTTCTGATTAATACAAGACCACAATGCCAAACTATGTCTACCTTTGAATTACTGCATGCCGAGCAGCTATGAGAGAAACCTTGTTAATTAGAAGGCCCACTCCAGCAACTGACATCAGCTGTGACCAACTCCTCTCCTCATTCACTGGGTCTACCAGACCCTCCTTAGCCTCCATTTTCTCAATCCAACTTGTCTGGGGCCAGCAAGGAGATTGAGGAAGCAGGTGCAGCATGATATTGTTGCCAGGTAGAGTCTCTTGCCCCCTTCCACCCAGAAGCAGCCTTACTAGGTCCACAATATCTGCCCTCGAGAGGTGCATGTGTACTTCCACACATGTGCAACAACCTGAGTAAATGATGGATGAGCAGATGTCAGTCTCACACTCCCATCCACTAATCCCTCCAGTGTCTGTGCCGTTAGTTGAACATAGATAATCTGAGCCATGGTAAGGGCCTTACGACTCTGCACAGCAAGGACAGATGTAATTAGAAGCGTTTTGGTAATACCGGAGCAAGAGTTAAAGAACATTCTAAATTATGTATAAAAAATTTATTACAGAATACAGAAAATAGCATTTTTCTTTAAGTTTCACCATACTTTGTCATTCTTCAGTGAAGAATCATGATTAGTCCAATAAGATGAATCAAAAGCCTGATTTTTAAATTATAACTCCAATTTCAAACTATATGCAGAACTACTGCTTTAGAAGATAATTCCTCTTTCAAAGACAAAAAAGAGCAAATGTGTCACAACTGAACTGCAAGTGGACTAAACCAAACTTTTAACCAAATAATGTCGGTCTCAAACTCAACCTTATGGAAGGAACACTCAAATTTTAGATGCTAACAAATTTTCTAATAAAAGAAATTAGCTTCCAAACAAGGATCTTAAAAATGGTAGCCAGTTATTTATATCACAGCCTTCTATTACAATATTAAGACTGTTCAACATTTTTTTTTTTACTTTTGCTACATATTGGAAAAGTATAACAAAAAGAAATTGGACAAAAAACTGCCTCATTGGCTTTTAGGAACCATGTCTGCAAGCATAAAATTTCTCTGAACTCTGGTTGTTTCCCATGTGAGCCAATGCTACTTATTATTACTGTTATTATTTTTAATAAAACAATTGGAAGGTAGAGGAAAAGAAAGAAAAAAAACAGGGACGGATTTCTTTTCTTTTACTATCGTCTGTTTGACTGCTCTTTCAATAAAGTTTTTTTGGGAAAGAAAATTGTACATATATTGCTATCCCTCCCCCCCCCCAAAAAAGCTTCCAGAACAGATCACCCCACCCTAGCCTATCACAAGCTTTTAAATATGCTAGTATACAGTCAAAGTAATTGCACATAGTCATTCAATAAGTTGTATGTCCTACAATGACTTGTAAATCAAATATCACTCATAGAACAAATAGCAATGAACATCCAATGATAAATGTCACGGTAAACATGGCACTACAATTTTCCTCAGAATAAGAATGTTTATTATCTACACCTACAAGATCAGCTTCTCCTGAAATGTAGAGTCAGTGGTACAGCAGGTAGTGGGCCCACGGGAAGACGTGTGCAACAGATCAAGAGTTATTTCAATTACACTACAAAAATATGTGGACATTTATAAGTTTGTGTTCAGAAACAGTCTCCAATGGCTAATACAGTCTATCTAGTCCATTCATTAGTTTTTTTTAATAACAAATAGTTTTTACAGTTTATTTAGCCTTTACTACTTTACCTTTAGATCCATCCAAAATGCCATGAAGAAACATGTACAAAGACTGAACTCCCATTTGTAGCAAAAGTTCATAGCCATGATACAAGCTGATGCAGAGGGCAAAATCTCCTTCAACCATACCCTGCTGAGCACCCTAGAAAAATGTAAGCAAGAAAAAGTGATCATGATTTAATCATACCACCATTCATAAGTACGTATTAACATGTCAAACAAAAATATAAATTAGAATGACTGAACATACAGAAAAGAGGAGAGATTAAAACCTAATCAGTGAGCAAAATGGAGTTATGTTTGGGTACCACATCATCCAACTCTACACAATGTCATACATAGTCATTTTAACATTCTGGTGTTTATGGGGTTCATTTTGTCCTGCATATGGATAATGACAAAAGCCAAAATGGAGGTACAAAAAAACAAAATGAAAAAAATAGGAGAAGAGCAAGGAAGAAAAACATTAAAGCTACACTAGCAAGTTAGCGCAGTGAATTTGACAGTCCAAGGTTGATATCAATCAAGAGGGGCATAACACCATCAGTGTCAAGCTTGAATACCCAGTCCTGGACATCGATGCAGAGAGAACAGATACACCTAGAGTCAATGCTTTGGCAACAAGCTCTGAAAAGTACAGTTTTGTACCTACCATAAATGTAGATGTTCGAAGATCCACATTGCTGCAGTCCTTACACTTGGGTAGTCCGCTGTCCTCGGTCGGCCCGAATATCAAAGTATAAGGCTGACGTCGGTCAGGGCGCATTTGTCTGACGTCAGGACGTCAGGGTACAAATTCGCATGACCGACGTCATATCCTCAGTCTTTTCTTGCCCCAGATGTCAGAAGACCCTAAAAATAAAGGTCAAAACCAAAAGACAGCAAACAACCAATCAACCACCCTTGTACTAACTATATGTACAATATATACAATATACACAAAATGTACAACCCAACCCACACAACCACCTCTAACTACAGAGGGAAGGAGGGAGGTAATTGGACTGCAGCAATGTGGATCTTGAACATCTACATTTATGGTAGGTACAAAACTGTACTATGTTCTTCATCTCACATTGCTGCAGTCCTTACACTTGGGTAGAATCCCAAAGCAGAGGTAAGGGAGGATG
This sequence comes from Protopterus annectens, assembly GCF_019279795.1. Lineage (NCBI taxonomy): Eukaryota > Metazoa > Chordata > Ceratodontiformes > Protopteridae > Protopterus > Protopterus annectens. The sequence continues at coordinate 596,466,046 of NC_056737.1, forward strand.
GCTAACTACAAGGAAGCAGGAGCTGCCAAAATGCCCTGCAAAACAGCAGTGGCAAAACCAGCCCTGGACTTAGAGTAAAGTGGCAGGTGATAATGCCTAGAGAAAGTATGCACAGAACTCCAAGTAGCTGCCTCCAAAATATCCTTGGTTGCCACTCCTCAAAAGCTGTTGAAGTGGCAGTAGCCCTAGTGGAATGAGGCCTAATCCCAGCTGGAATCTCCTTGCCATGATGGGAATAACAGAAAGCAATGCAAAACCCAATCCACTTAGAAATAGTTTGTTTTGATACAGGCTTGCCCTGAGAACTCAAAGCAAAAGAAACAAACAACTGCTGAGACTGCCTGAACCCTTTAGTTCTGTCCAAATAATAACGCAACTGCCTGTGGACATCTAAAGTGTGCAAAATCTTTTCCCCTTTATTTTGGGGATTTGCATAAAAAGTAGGCAAATGAATAGTTTGGTTCAAAACCACACTAGAAACCACCTTAGGCATAAAGGAAGGATTAGTACGTAATGATACCCTATCCTTATGGAAAATTAAGAAAGGCTCAACCGCCATAAGGGCCTGTAATTCAGAAACCCTTCTTGCAGAGGTAATGGCCAACAAAAAAGCAGTCTTCCATGATAAATATTTCAACTCAGCAGTAGCTGCAGGCTCAAAAGGTTGTAGAGTGAGTTTCTCCAACACAAAATTGAGATCCCAAGCAGGAGTAGGAGCTCTTCGTGGGGGTCTTATATTCTTTGCCCCTCTAAGAAATTGCTTGAACAAAGGATGAGAAAACAATGGTGGGTTGCAATCATAGTGAGCTGAAATTGCTGCAGCATGAACTTTAATAGAAGAGAAAGACAAACCTTTGTCTAGTAACTCAGTAAGATATTGAAGAGCCACACACAAATTAGGCTCAGAAACATCAAAACCTTTTGCTGCACTCCAAAACAAAAATCTCTTCCATTTGTCTGCGTACACTTTCCTTGTACTAGGCCTCCTAGCTTCCAAAATAACATTCAAAACTTGCTGAGGAAGTGGAGGCCCACTATGGCTCAAAACAGAATATGCCAGGCTGTTAGGTGCAGAGAGTGAAGCTTGACATTTAGCAAATGGCTGTCCTCTTGCGACAACAGGTGTGGAATCAAAGGCAAAGGCCATGGAGGCTTCCGTCAGACTTCTCAGTAATGGGTACCAGTGTTGTCGAGGCCAATCCGGAGCTATTAAGATCATCCTTGGCTTGTCCTGTCTGACTTTCAGAAGTACCTTTGGGAGGAGAGGCAGAGGTGGAAAGGCATACACATGAAGATTGCTCCAATTGAAAGAAAGAGCATCCACTCTCCAAGCTGTGGGATGAAACCTTTTGTGCAAAACTTTGGCAGCTGATGGTTTAGTGGAGAAGCGAACAGATCTATGTCTGGAGTTCCCCATGACACTGTCAATTTCTGAAATACATGAGGATCCAATTTCCACTCGTGGGGATCCATAATTCGCCTGCTCAACACATCTGCTAAGGAGTTCTGTGCTCCTGGCAGAAACCTTGCCTGAAGATTGAGCTGTAAACTGAGAGCAGTCTCCCACAAAATCATTGCTTGCCTGCATAGAGGATAAGAATGCGTTCCCCCTTGCTTGTTGATGTACCACATGACAGTTGTGTTGTCTGTTAGAATCAACACCTGCCCTGGAAGAAGTAATTCCTTGAAAGCAATTAATGCAAACTGGACTGCTAACATCTCCTTCATGTTGATATGTAGATGTTGTAGTCTGACAGGCCACTTGTTTTGTATCCACTTTCCATTGAGATGAGCTCCCCAAGCTTTGTCTGAGGCATCTGTCGTTAAAATCTGACTCGCCTCTGGCCGAGTCACAGAGAGTCCCTTGTTTAGGTGACATTCCTGAGCCCACCACAAACATTCCTTTTGAATGCAAGGTATTATTTGAATGACAGTGTCCAGATCCTGGCAGTGCTGTGTCCATACATTTTTGAGGTACCATTGTAGCTTCCTCATACGCAGTTTGGCATTGGGAAGCACCAGAATACAAGATGCCATGAACCCTAAGGCTTGAAGGACTGTCCTTGCAGTCAGCCCGGACTGATGAGATAGTTGATGGAAGTAAAGGGATAGACTCTTTTGTTTGTCCGGGGTTAAAAAGCCATCTGGGATGTTGTATTCAGTCTCACACCCAGAAAGCACATGTCTTGAGAGGGTACTAGACTGGACTTTATTTCGTTCACAGAATACCCTAGGCATCTTAGCACTGCTATCACATATTCCAAATGATGAAGGAGCTCTTCTCTTCCTTGAGCCAGAATTAGGCAGTCGTCCAAATAAGGATAGATCTGTATTCCTTTTAGTCTGAAGAAAGCTATCACTGGAGCCAGAACTTTCGTGAACACTCTGGGCGCAGTAGATAAGCCAAAGGGCAATGCAGACAACTGATAGTGAGAATTCCCAGCCCGAAAACGCAGATACTTTCTGCAACTTAGTCTGATAGGAACATGAAGGTAAGCCTCCTTGAGATCCAAAGTTACCATCCAATGATCTTTGCCCAGCAGAGGTAAAAGCTGCTGCAACGTCAACATTTTGAACTTGGGAATGTCCAGATAAGTGTTGAGGATAGATAAATCCAAAATCGGTCTCCACGTGTTCCCCTTCTTTGGTACTAGGAACAGGCGAGAATAAAATCCTAGGCCCACTTCTGGCAGAGGGACCTGCTGTATGGCCCCTAGTCGGAGCAACAGAGAAACCTGTTTGTGAGCCTCTATTCTTTGTTGAGGAGGAATGTCTGGCATGCCTTTGAAAGGAGGCAAGGTATGGAAATAAAACCTGTAGCCGTGGTGTATGATATCCAATACCCATCTGTCCTGGGTAATTAAACTCCAATTTTCTTTGAAAAGTGCCAACCTTCCTCCCAAAGGTGCTGCCAGACGAGCAGGGTCTGGCAGCTGAAAAGGTAGGTCATTGGGTCTGCTTATGAAAGGACTGACCCCTGCCCTCACCCGAAGCCTGTGCAGGAGAACTCCCTGTTCTAGGCCTGAAAGAGCCCTGGGCTCTGCCCTTACCACGTCTAGATCTACCCCTAGACTGTGAATCATAAGAAGGATACGTCCACCCTTTAGTAGGCCAATTTCTACTAAACTTTGGAGGCTGGACCTGCAAAAAATCTTTAACAGTCTGCATAGACTTAGCCTTGTCCTCCATTTTCTTTAAAACTGTCTCAACAGGAGGACCAAACAACACGTCAGATTGTAAAGGAGCATCTAAAATCCTTGTTTTAACATGTTCAGCCAAATTCTGATCCCTCAGCCAGGCGTGCCTGCGAAGAACTGACCCAGTGGCAGCCACCCTAGACGAGGCCTGTACAGCATCAAAACCACATTGCAAAGAATGCTTACCCACCTGTTCAGAAACATGCACTAAATCTTGCAACTCCTTACAATCCATACCTACTGCCAGAGCATCAACCTTAGACTTCAACTGTGAAAGGAGATAATTTTGGTATTTCAACGTGAAACTGGCAATTCAGAGCCCTCATAGCAAGAGTGGAAGAAGTATAGACTTTCTTTCCCCATCTATCCAAGGCCCTAGCCTCTTTGTCTGCAGGAACCGGATTCTTAACAACAGAAGCCTTAACACCCTTAGGCCCCTGGCTAACAGTTTCTGGGTCCGCCCTAGGACTCTTAAAAAGATACTTATGAGCTTCAGGCACCCTGTAATACCTATCCGGCTTAACAGGAGCAGGAGGCAAAGAATCAGGATTAAGAGAGGCTTCTGTAAAAACATCTTCCACAACAGCCAAAACAGGAGGTATAGCCAAAGGCCTATGCTGGGGTAAAAACAGAAATTCCCGAAGCCTTTTCCTGGAATCAGAGAAGTCCTGACCTTCCCACTTAAAATGCTCCCTCATGGAATGAAGAGTTTCTGAAAAAGAAAAATCCTCAGGAGGAGTAGCAGAAGGAGTAGAATCATCCACATCAGAATCAGAATAAGGAGAGTACTCCTGCAAGTCTTCAGTCAAGACTCTGAAACATCTGAAGCCTGCTCAAAACCCCCCAGCTCAGGCTCCACCCTAGGCCTCTTATCAGGAGGGGGCATAGAACCCCTAATCAAAGTAATCAAATCTTCTGCCATTTTAAGCATATGCTTCTTGGGCACAGTACCTGAAGAGCTAGGGGTAACACCAACTGAAGCTAAACCTGGCCTGCCCCTGGGGGAAGCCTGTGAAACAGAAGGAGAGGGCCTAGCCACCTTAGGAAGGGAGGGGAGTATAGGAACATGAGAAGCCCCCTCAGCCTGACTAGTCTCCTGAGAGGCCACATCTTGTAATAATAAGGTCTCACCCTGGGAACATAAAGAAACCTCCGGTGGAGCCACCGGCTCCACCGACACCTCTAAAGAACCGGCGTCTGGTACAGACGGTTCTTCCAGCCTAGGCTTAACTGCCTTGTCCTTGCGCTTCTTCGAAGAAGCGGGCGTCGGAGCATCCGACGGCATTTTATAGTTGCACCGCTTCCCAAAGACTAACCTTGCACAATCCAACCTTCTCTTTATAGTGCGTTTATTAAATCTAGCACAAGAGCGACAGCCAACAACGTCGTGCTCAGGCCCTAAGCAAGGAATACACAAAGTATGATAATCTCTATGCGGTATCTGTTTCCCACAAGAAATGCAATTATTAACTTTTTCTGACATCCGGTAAATGACTGAGGCAAGAAAAACTAAAATATTCTACGGGTACTTAGCCAACTTTGAACTCGCTCTGAAACTTCTAAATCGAAAAATCTCAGAACGCCAACCGGCACTTGCAATACTGCTTCTGCATCGAACCATGCGGCAAAAAAGACTGAGGATATGACGTCGGTCATGCGCATTTGTACCCTGACGTCCTGACATCAGACAAATGCGCCCTGACCGACGTCAGCCTTATACTTTGATATTCGGGCCGACCGAGGACAGCGGACTACCCAAGTGTAAGGACTGCAGCAATGTGAGATGAAGAACATCATGAAAGCTAGCCAACTAATTCTCATCTGTTACCAATACAGCTTTCACCAAAAGATGCACTTGTTTCTGATGACTGTCTAGTAGGCACCTAAAACATGTTTAAACCTGTCTGATGTTATTCTGTTGCTTTGTTTGTAAGTGATCTTGCTTGGCACCATAGCCGCATTTTCAAGCAAATTGCCACATATCAAACATTGTGGCTACTGACTGCCTTGCTTATCAAGAAATGTAAATTCATAATCCAAAGAACTGTCTTGATGCAGTCTCAATTTTATTTTGCTGCTAATTGCATTAGTATTACCCTCCTTCTCATAGTTAATAACCTTGTTGTTTCACTGCAGTTAGGCGTTTGCAGGCTAAAATAAATGTATGTTTATTATGAAAAAGTTATTTAACAATTTTAACATACTATTCAAATGCTTTCATAAGTATAATGATACATAACCACTAGACTAGTGCCACAGATCTACCTTTTTTTGGCTTGCTGAATTAAGTGTTAGTACAAACACACACCTCTCAATCTCTTAGAACAAAAAATTTGGAGAAAGCCAAAAACTGAATATAAAGATCCAAAAATGAGGCAACTTTTAAATAACACTTTTAAAAACTTAAAAGGTTGTATAACAGATTTGTGTTAGCATTCATTTTCTGAATGACAAAGCCTGAAACTCCCTCTCTCACAGCAACTCCAGTTTTCAATGATCTGCCAGAAAACCACAAATTGCATGAGGAACAAACCAAAAATATAAGGCAAACATCTGGACATTCAGAGAAAAAAGAACAGTTTTGTACCTACCATAAATGTAGATGTTCGAAGATCCACATTGCTGCAGTCCTTACACTTGGGTAGTCCGCTGTCCACGGTCGGCCTGAATATCAAAGTATAAGGCTGACGTCGGTCAGGGCGCATTTAACTGACGTCAGGACGTCAGGGTACAAATGCGCATGACCGGCGTCATATCCTCAGTCTTTTCTTGCCCCAGATGTCAGAAGACCTTAAAAATAAAGGTCAAAACCAAAAGACAGCAAACAAATAACCAACCACCCTTGCACTAACTATATGTACAATATATACAATATACACAATATGTACAACCCAACCCACACAACCACCTCCAAGTACAGAGGGGAAGGAGGGAGGGTAAATTGGACTGCAGCAATGTGGATCTTCGAACATCTACATTTATGGTAGGTACAAAACTGTACTATGTTCTTCATCTCACATTGCTGCAGTCCTTACACTTGGGTAGAATCCCAAAGCAGAGATAAAGGAGGATGGCTAACTATAAGGAAGCAGGAGCTGCCAAAATGCCCTGCAAAACCGCAGTGGCAAAACCAGCCCTGGACTTAGAGTAAAGTGGCAGGTGATAATGCCTAGAGAAGGTATGCACAGAACTCCAAGTAGCTGCCTCCAAAATATCCTTGGTTGCCACTCCCCTCAAAAAAGCTGTGGAAGTGGCAGTAGCCCTAGTGGAATGAGGCCTAATCCCAGCTGGAATCTCCTTGCCATGATGGGAATAACAGAAAGCAATGCAAAACCCAATCCACTTAGAAATAGTTTGTTTTGACACAGGCTTGCCCTGAGAACTCAAAGCAAAAGAAACAAACAACTGCTGAGACTGCCTGAACCCTTTAGTTCTGTCCAAATAATAACGCAACTGCCTGTGTACATCCAAAGTGTGCAAAATCTTTCCCCCCTTATTTTGGGGATTTGCATAAAAAGTAGGCAAATGAATAGTCTGGTTTAAAGCTACACTAGAAACCACCTTAGGCATAAAGGAAGGATTAGTACGTAATGATACCCTATCCTTATGGAAAATCAAGAAAGGCTCAACTGCCATAAGGGCCTGCAATTCAGAAACCCTTCTTGCAGAGGTAATGGCCAATAAAAAAGCAGTCTTCCATGATAAATATTTCAACTCAGCAGTCGCTGCAGGCTCAAAAGGTTGTAGAGTGAGTTTCTCCAACACAAAATTGAGATCCCAAGCAGGAGTAGGAGCTCTTCGTGGGGGTCTTATATTCTTTGCCCCCTAAGAAATTGCTTGAACAAAGGATGAGAAAACAATGGCGGGTCGCAATCATAGTGAGCTGAAATTGCTGCAGCATGAACTTTAATAGAAGAGAAAGACAAACCTTTGTCCAGTAACTCAGTAAGATATTGAAGAGCCACACACAAATTAGGCTCAGAAACATCAAAATCTTTTGCTGCACTCCAAAATAAAAATCTCTTCCATTTATCAGCGTACACTTTCCTTGTACTAGGCCTTCTAGCTTCCAAAATAACATTCAAAACTTGCTGAGGAAGTGGAGGCCCATTATGGTTCAAAACAGAATATGCCAGGCTGTTAGGTGCAGAGAGTGAAGCTTGACATTGAGCAAATGGCTGTCCACCTGTGACAACAGGTGTGGAATCAAGGCAAAGGCCATGGAGGCTTCCGTACTAGACTTCTTAGTAATGGGTACCAGTGCTGTCGAGGCCAATCTGGAGCTATTAAAATCATCCTTGGCTTGTCCTGTCTGACCTTCAGAAGTACCTTTGGGAGGAGAGGCAGAGGTGGAAAGGCATACACATGAAGATTGCTCCAATTGAAAGAAAGAGCATCCACTCTCCAAGCTGTGGGATGAAACCTTTTCGTGCAAAACTTTGGCAGCTGATGGTTTAGTGGATAAGCGAACAGATCTATGTCTGGAGTTCCCCATGACACTGTCAATTTCTGAAATACATGAGGATCCAATTTCCACTCGTGGGGATTCATGATTGTCTGCTCAACACATCTGCTAAGGAGTTCTGTGCTCCTGGCAGAAACCTTGCCTGAAGATTGAGCTGTAAACTGAGAGCAGTCTCACAAAATCATTGCTTGCCTGCATAGAGGATAAGAATGTTCCCCCTTGCTTGTTGATGTACCACATGACAGTTGTGTTGTCTGTTAGAATCAACACCTGTCCTGGAAGAAGGAATTCCTTGAAAGCTATTAATGCAAACTGGACTGCTAACATCTCCTTCATGTTGATATGTAGATGTTGTAGTCTGACAGGCCACTTGTTTTGTATCCATTTTCCATTCAGATGAGCTCCCAAGCTTTGTCTGAGGCATCTGTCGTTAAAATCTGACTTGCCTCTGGCCGGGTCACAGAGAGTCCCTTGTTTAGGTAACATTCCTGAGCCCACCACAAAAATTCCTTCTGAATGCAAGGTATTATTTGAATGACAGTGTCCAGATCCTGGCAGTGCTGTGTCCATACATTTTTGAGATACCATTGTAGCTTCCTCATATGCAGTTTGGCATTGGGAAGCACCAGAATACAAGATGCCATGAACCCTAAGGCTTGAAGGACTGTCCTTGCAGTCAGCCCGGACTGATGAGATAGTTGATGGAAGTAAAGGGATAGACTCTTTTGTTTGTCCGGGGTTAAAAGGCCATCTGGGCTGCTGTATTCAGTCTCACACCCAGAAAGCACATGTCTTGAGAGGGTACTAGACTGGACTTTATTTCGTTCACAGAATACCCTAGGCATCTTAGCACTGCTATCACATATTCCAAATGACGAAGAAGCTCTTCCCTTCCTTGAGCCAGAATTAGGCAGTCGTCCAAATAAGGATTGATCTGTATTCCTTTTAGTCTGAAGAAAGCTATCACTGGAGCCAGAACTTTCGTGAACACTCTGGGCAGTAGATAAGCCAAAGGGCAATGCAGAGAACTGATAGTGAGAAGTCCCAGCTCGAAAACGCAGATACTTTCTGCAACTGAGTCTGATAGGAACATGAAGGTAAGCCTCCTTGAGATCCAAAGTTACCATCCAATGATCTTTGCCCAGCAGAGGTAAAAGCTGCTGCAACGTCAACATTTTGAACTTGGGAATGTCCAGATAAGTGTTGAGGATAGATAAATCCAAAATTGGTCTCCACGTGTTCCCCTTCTTTGGTACTAGGAACAGGCGAGAATAAAATCCTAGGCCCACGTCTGGCAGAGGGACCGGCTGTATGGCCCCTAGTTGGAGCAACAGAGAAACCTGTTTGTGAGCCTCTATTCTTTGTTGAGGAGGAACGTCTGGCATGCCTTTGAAAGGAGGCAAGGTATGGAAATAAAACCTGTAGCCGTGGTGTATGATATTCAATACCCATCTGTCCTGGGTAATTAAACTCCAATTTTCTTTGAAAAGTGCCAACCTTCCTCCCAAAGGTGCTGCCAGACGAGCAGGCTCTGGCAGCTGAAAAGGTAGGTCATTGGGTCTGTTTACGAAAGGACTGACCCCTGCCCTCACCCGAAGCCTGTGCAGGAGTACTCCCTGTTCTAGGCCTGAAAGAGCCCTGAGCTCTGCCCTTACCACGTCTAGATCTACCCCTAGACTGGGAATCATAAGAAGGATACGTCCACCACTTAGTAGGCCAATTTCTACTAAACTTTGGAGGCTGGACTTGCAAAAATCTTTAACAGTCTGCATAGACTTAGCCTTGTCTTCCATTTTCTTTAAGACTGTCTCAACAGGAGGACCAAACAACACGTCAGATTGTAAAGGAGCATCTAAAATCCTTGTTTTAACATGTTCAGACAAATTCTGATCCCTCAGCCAGGCGTGCCTGCGAAGAACAGTCCCAGTGGCAGCCACCCTAGACGAGGCCTGTACAGCATCAAAACCACATTGCAAAGAATGCTTACCCACCTGTTCAGAAACATGGACTAAATCTTGCAACTCTTTACAATCAATACCAACTGCCAAAGCATCAACCTTAGACTTCAATTGTGAAAGGAGATAGTTTTGGTATTTCAACATGTGAAACTGGCAATTCAGAGCCCTTATAGCAAGAGTGGAAGAAGTATAAACTTTCTTTCCCCATCTATCCAAGGCCCTAGCCTCCTTATCTGTAGGAACCGGATTCTTAACAACAGAAGCCTTAACACCCTTAGGCCCCTGGCTAACAGTTTCTGGGTCTGCCCTAGGACTCTTAAAAGATACTTGTGAACTTCAGGCACCCTGTAATACCTATCCGGCTTAACAGGAGCAGGAGGCAAAGAATCAGGATTAAGAGAAGCCTCTGTAAAAACATCTTCCACTACATCCAAAACAGGAGGTATAGCCAAAGGCCTATGCTGGGGTAAAACAGAAATTCCCAAGCCTTTTCCTGGAATCAGAGAAGTCCTGACCCTCCCACTTAAAATGCTCCCTCATGGAATGAAGAGTTTCTGAAAAAGAAAAATCCTCAGGAGGAGTAGCAGAAGGAGTAGAATCATCCACATCAGAATCAGAATAAGGAGAGTACTCCTGCAAGTCTTCAGCCGAAGACTCTGAAACATCTGAAGCTTGCTCAAAACCCCCCAGCTCAGGCTCCACCCTAGGTCTCTTAGCAGGAGGGGGCAAAGAACCCCTAATCAAAGCAATCAAATCTTCTGCCATTTTAAGCATATGCTTCTTGGGCATAGTACCTGAAGAGCTAGGGGTAACACCAACTGAAGCTAAACCTGGCCTGCCCCTGGGAGAAGCCTTAGTAACAGAAGGAGAGGGCCTAGCCACCTTAGGAAGGGAGGGGAGTATAGTAACCTGAGAAGCCCCCTCAGCCTGACTTGCCTCCTGAGAGGCCACATCTTGCAATAATAAGGTCTCACTCTGGGAACACAAAGAAATCTCCGGTGGAGCCACCGGCTCCACCGACACCTCTAAAGAACCGGCGTCCGGTACAGACGGTTCTTCTAGCCTAGGCTTAACTGTCTTGTCCTTGCGCTTCTTCGAGGAAGCGGGCATCGGAGCATCCGACGGCATTTTATAATTGCACCGCTTCCCAAAGACTAACCTTGCACAATCCAACCTTCTCTTTATAGTGCGTTTATTAAATCTAGCACAAGAGCGACAGCCAACAACGTCGTGCTCAGGCCCTAAGCAAGGAATACACAAAGTATGATAATCTCTATGCGGTATCTGTTTCCCACAAGAAACGCAATTATTAACTTTTTCTGACATCCGGTAAATGACTGAGGCAAGAAAAAACTAAAATATTCCCCAACGGGGTACTTAGCCAACTTTGAACTCGGTCTGAAACTTCTAAATCGAAAAATTTCAGAACGCCAACCGGCACTTGCAATGCTGCTTCTGCATCGGACCATGCGGCAAAAAAGACTGAGGATATGACGCCGGTCATGCGCATTTGTACCCTGACGTCCTGACGTCAGTTAAATGCGCCCTGACCAACGTCAGCCTTATACTTTGATATTCGGGCCGACCGTGGACAGCGGACTACCCAAGTGTAAGGACTGCAGCAATGTGAGATGAAGAACATCTCACTATTTCAGAGGCATGCACACACACAATTATGCAGCTCACAACCTTGTACCTCAATAATCAGGGATAAATCCAGAAATAGTCACTACTATTAACTTGAAAAGTTGGCAGAGTAAGAATCTACATACTTTTCAGTCTACTGCCTTCTACCATCATTTAGTAATCACAAGCCAAAAAGCAAATGGCAATACACTCCCATATTATATCACTAGCAACAACAGCATAAAAAACATTCTATGTTGCAACTAAGAAAATGTTTTCTATGTCCATTTTCTATGTCAGGCTCTTTCTGTAGAAAGCTTCAATCACCCATTTCTCCTAATTATGAATATATTCTGTTTACTGTATGACAATCACGGACTACGATTATATACATTTTGTTAATGGGAATGTAAACTTGACATTTGAATAAAATGTAGTATTCTGGATATAATTATTATGGAAGTGTCTGAGATAGTTAATGTATTATGATTAGAAAATTGTTTATCCAATAAACTGGTTTAATTATTTTTTTTAATGATACCTTCATTGAATTATCTCCTGTGACATAGGTAAACTTACATTTATATAAAAGAAAACAAACAATATTTACTTGTTCATAGTTACAAACATTATACATTGCATGTATTCGTTTGTACAATGTAATCAATCCAACATTACATAAATTTGTCAAATTCTTGCCTTCTCTTAAACCTCATTCCTCATCCAAAACATTTTATTACATGCACTGTTCTCACAATTTCCTTTTTTTTCCTGTGTCATTTGCTCCTTTCCACTTCCAGTTCTTTTGTCTCTGTTACAATATTCACTGCTTCAAATACAGTTGGTTTAGACTTTTGACAGTAACCAGAATTAAACTTAACAAGGCCTTCTTATGTCTAAGCAATTCGGGTCCTGTATCCCAGCCACACCTCTCAACTGTCCAGATTTTCACATAATGTCCAGATTTATCTCATATTTTGGTTTTATTCCTCATAAAATTTTGTTTTACCGGCCATTCTTTGGCAAATCATTGTGGACTGAAGTCAGAAAATATTTTCAGACATTTGAGTCTCAGAGTTCATACCCTTAAAAAAATTATGCTAATGCAAAACCTGTTATTCTATCAACTTTTTAATTTTGTAAGAGCAATATCTAAAAATTATCCTTATTTTTGGGCCTCTGTCCCCCACTATTTTTGTTTTTCAAGCCCCCTCCCAAAAAAAATTATTTCCTTAAGTTGCATCCATTAGCTCATCCAGCATTTCTTCTTGACGGCATACAAATCCCTCTATAGGTGCAAATGAGATGAGCTCATGTGGATACCATTGTGCATGAAAATTGGAATATGTTGCGATCCTTGCTCCTTACACCTCTTTTTCTTTGCTTGTGTTTGCACCACTGTATAATTTATAATGACTACTCCTGTGCATTTTAAATATACGGAAAAACTGAAGTAAAACCCTCCTTCCCCACAGACTGGCAAATCATGTCCTCATTTAAATCCTTATAAATTTGACAGAAAAAAAACAACACAAATATTTCCCTACCACTGCTACTCCATTCCTGCATTTAATTCAAAGAAGGTATTACTTACAATGTAAATACTTCAAAAGCTCCAAATAAGGAATATCCAAATGAGAGGATACAAGTTTGTTTCTATACTGCTTTACCTATTTAAGTGTTACCACATTAAATGCACATACCTACCCATCTGTACTATCGCAGGAAATCCAGCAAAAACCTTACTCTGCATCATTAAAGCAATACACATTTTGACATAGAGTTAGGAAGTAATGGAGAAAGAGCAAATGGAAAAAATGATTTTGTGGACACTATTATAAATAAAAAAATATACAAAAAAGTAAAGGAATCGGAGGATAGAAAATATGAATAAGTACACTGGCCAGACATTTCCATGCACATTTAAGGTAATGTTTAGTTGGCATGATTTTAATTGAATAATAATGCACACTCATGATTGTGCATCAGAAATAACACAGGACACTGCCCTCTGTTGAAACATGGTTATCCGATGCCCAATTAATACTCAACCCAAACAAAACTAAACTACTCTTCCAACCCACCAAACATACTCAAAACAACTCTCACTTTAACATCACAGCAAAAGACAACACCACTATATACCCAACTGAACACACCAAATTGCTAGGAGTGGAAATAGACAATAAACTAAAATTTGACATTCACATATCCATGACCATAAAAAAAGTCCACAAAAAACTAGGAGCATTATACAGAAATAAACAATTTCTCACCAAAGCAGCAAAGATTTCAATAGCAAATTCCCACCTTATCTCCACCCTACTTTATGCCTCTCCAGTATATACCAACCTAAGGCAATGTGATCTAAACAAGCTAGAGACCTGCTACAACAAAATCGCCAAATTGGCCACAGGGCATCCTACCATAGTCACCACTGTCTCTCACTTGCTGAACTGGGCTGGCTTGAACTCCCTCACCTCCTTCAGTGGTATCAACTCTCACTCGCCCACAAACTAGTAAACCATCCACTAAATGTCCCATCCCTCCAGAATCTACTCCAACCCTATCGCACCACCAGACCACTAAGATCCAGCAACAAAAATCACTTGCAGATCACTAAAGCCAATAACTCTGCTGGTGAAGTACTATTCTCTTGCGCCATAGCCAAATTATGGAACTCACTCCCACCCACAATTACCTCCGTACCATCATGCACCAACTTCAAAACTATTAAAAGCGCACCTAAAAACATGCTGGCTATGCCCTTGCAACTCCCACTCTAATATCATCCACCCCATCCAACTACTACCTTTCTTTCACCTCCACTAACTACCTTGATGATAGCAAGCTCAGATGCTCATAAGCCTAGTACTTATTATACAGCAGGTACTTCTCATTGTTACATTTGTTAATGCCTGTTATGTACTTCACAGATAAAGATTCTAATTGTCTACTGATGTACTATGTTCTTCATCTGTAAATATGTTGTAAGTAATTTCTATGTTAAATTGTTAATCGCTATGTAATCCAATGTAACTACTGTCTGCTTATTTTACTGTGGAGCTTTTCTCCCCGGGCCACCGCTGAAAATGGACCCACGTCCAGTCGGACACTCCCGGTCAACAAATTTAAATAAACAATAAATAAATAATAGCATTCTCAGACCAGGCCCATGTTCAAAAACACCAAGTTAGAGAGATTTCCCATGCAGACCCAAACAATAATGTGCCAAAAGACATCCATCAAGTGAAGCAAACCCAAAGCCAAAAATGCATCCTGCAGCAGCAGGGACAGGACCAAATGCAGAATCACCACTTGGAAATGTGTGCATACAGGATGTGTTAGTTGAAGTCACTAAAGGCAAGAATATGACAAAAAACACCGGCCCTTTTGGAAGCAGGAAAAAAAAGAGCGAGTGAAAACAGTGCCTTTGTTCCCAGTAAAGAAGAACCATTATGGACTTTCAGCAGTAAACTATGGGCTTACCCCCCAAGAGCTCTACTACAGTAGTCTGGTCGCTCTTCATAACTCTTTCCATGGGAAACCAAAACTTCAAAGTTGTGGGCAAACATGACCATGGCTAAAACCTAACAAACCTTGGTAGTATCTCTCTAAACTTGAGCAAAGACATAGCAGCCCTCCTCAGTATTTAAGCAGACAACTCCTATTTTAGGACTGACTGAGAAAGAAAGAGGAATATCCACCTCTCAAGGAGAAATCGGGGCTTTGCCAATATGGAGATCTGCCACATGAGGTCTCAAATTGAGTGATATGTTTTGACAAATGCATGCGAAAAGGAGCATTATACTTATGGGTTTAATGAGAGAGGAGTAAAGGGGAATTAAGGATTCTTTGGCTCTAGATGAGACCCTTTTGGAAATGAGGTGACAGATGAAAGTTTTAGCAAGCTACTGCATCGATACAATGATCAAAGAGATAAGGAATTATCAAGACTTCCTAGATCCCAATGAAACTGCTTTGTCTGCTGGGAACATTACAATGTGTAGAGACTGGCTACACAGAGAAAGAGACTAATGTGAAAAACGTGTACCTGTCATACCAAGTACAATTCACTGATTGAAAAGTATAGTGATAGTGGCTGTAGTTCAGAGACATGCACGATTAAAGAAATTAACACTAGGTTTTTCTTATATCCTGCTGGTCATTCTGACAGGGTAGCCCAGCTGATTTTTTGGTATAAAGAGGGATATAATAACCGGTGAGGAATGTAAAACAAATGGTCCCTGAGTGCACTGTGAAGGAGGAGGAGAATATTTAAAAAAAATAAAATAAAGATGACTGATGTGCGTTACGAAATGGGTATATCAACTATGCTCTACTGACTGCAACCTGTAATTTTGCTGGTTGTATTCAGGAAATATGGTTGGAGAAATGATGCCAAGTTTCCTTACCCTGTGTTGGTTATTCTGATGGGTAGCAGAAATTACATTTTTATTGAAAAATGGTCAGTACATGAAATCAAACAAATTTAAAACAAAGTCCATTTTCTCAAAAGGCTATGGAACATGAGATTTATTACAATGTTGCCCTGTAGGTTAAACTGCAAACTGAAAAAGGAAGAAAAAAGACCACGTTACATGACACACTACTGAATAGTGCAGGCAAACAGATAGATAAAGGTTATAATTTAAGGTGTGAAATGTTAGAGGGCTGTATTAGTAATTTCAGCTTAACACTGACATATGGCAGTGATTCCAAGATGGCTGCACACTGATCAACAGCATGACTTTGGCTCTCCCAGTATGAAAACAGAAACTGAGAATATGCAGCCATATTGTCAATTTGAAATTCAGTTACTGGCTAGTAAGTACACTGTCTGGATGCCTGCAAAGAAGAAAAAGAGAGCCTGAAAGAAAATAAATTAGAAAGGGTGAAGAAGAAAAAAAACACTGACTGGGAAGAATCTTGCAACTGTTAGCAAAAAGCAGTTCAATCTCCACCATTGCTGCAAGAAATGGCATCCAGTAATCTTGAGGAAAAAATAAGTCAAATGTGCTCAGAGATGATTAAAATAAATGAAACAATGAAGGAGCACATTGACTCAAATAACAAAAGGCTGTAAAAAAATGGAAGAAGCTTTCAACAGGTGCAGTGGTGCAGCGGTAGTGTCGTTGCCTCACAGCAAGAGGTTCTCTGGCTTGTTCTCGGCTGAAGTGCCTTCTGTGCGGAGTCTGCATATCCTCCCTGCGTTCATGTGGATTTCCTCTAGATGCTTCATCTTCCTGCCACGTTACAAAAACATGCATCGGGAGCTTTTCTCTCCGGGCCTCTGCTGAAAACTGGCTAGTTCCACGTTGGACTTTCCCAGTTAAAAAGAAGTTGCATAGTCACTGTAACATTCCATGTTTGTTGACCCATCTCACCTTCATTCTTTGCTGGTTGGGTTCGGAACAGAGAATCGGTTCCAATTCAGCGTATACTAAAGGTCGAGAGCTTCCACTGGTGCGAGACAATACCCTATCCCATCATGCTTAGGGATATTACCCAGATCTTGTTTGCAAATACTAAACAGAGTAACAGTTATACACATATACATATAACAGTGCATGCATAAACATGTGCCACCTAAGACTAAGGGAATCAGAGAACATGAGTTTCAAATCCAATAAAGACCTCTTGATCCTTCAGGATTGAAGGCTGGGGGAAGGTGGGTGGGACGCAAAAATGAAGGCGAGATGGACAACAAACATGAAACGTTATGGTGGGTACATAACTTCTTTATGTTATGTTGTCCTAGCTCGCCTTCATTCTTTGCTGGTTGGGACAGCGTCCCCAGCACCTTCTTTCTTGGGTGGCTCAAGGGGACAAACTTTTCATAACAGTGGATCCAAAAGAAGCCCTGTTCTGGGAGGCCACATCTACTTTGTAATGAATGATAAAGGTATGTGGTTTTTTCCACATCGCTGCAGCAAAAACTGAATCCATAGGTAGCCTAGCCTGAAAAACAGATGAGGTTGCAATGGCTGTTGTTGAATGACCCTTTATTTTTCCAAGCAGTTGTCTATTTTGGGAAGTATATGAACAGGTAATGGCAACAGTAAGCCACTTTGACAGAGTGACTTTTGATATTTGGGCGCCCTTCTTTTTTATCTGAAAAGGACACGAACAGTTGATCAGATTTCCGAAATGTTTTTGTTCTGTCCAGGTAGAAACGTAATTGCCTGCGTACATCCAATTGGTGTAATTTATATTCTGCCTTGTTGCCATAGATAGGAAAGAAGGAAATTGATTCAAGTTCGTCTCTGAGCAAACTTTGGGTAGAAATGATAGATTAGTTCTCAGGGAAACTCTGTCTTTATGGAAAACCAAGTAGGGGGACGTATAGACAATGCTTGGAGTTCTGATACCCGCCTAGCCGATGTGATGGCCACCAAAAAGACTGTTTTCTATGCTAGGAACTTCAGATGACAAGATGAAGCCAGTTCATATGGTGGCAGGATTAGAGTGGATAATAACAAATTGAGGTCCCAAGGAGCTGGTGGTTCTTTTACTGGGGGCCTTAGCAAAAAAGCTACCTCTCAAAAAGGCCTTGCACAGTCTATGGGACATAATTTTGAATCCCATTTCTCCAATATGGTAGTTTGATATAGCAGCCAATTTAACTCGTATAGTAGCCGCTGCTGCAGCTTCTTTGAAAAGTTTTGTTAAAAAGCCTAAAATAGAAGTTACAGGAGCTGTGAAAGGATCAATGTGATTGTTGGGAGCCCAACAGGAAAACCGTTTCCATTTGCTAGCATAAAGCTTTCTAGTTGTCATCTTACGGGATGAGATCAGAATATGTTTCACAGCGGGGGATATATTCGGAAACCTGGCTAGGAGTGGAAGTGGAGCAGCCAAGCTGTCAGTTTGAGGGTTTTGACCGAAGGATGGAGCATTCCTGATGGATGGGTCAGGAGGTCTTGAACTGGGTCGAGAATCACAGATCCTCTTGTAGATAGGGCCATAGGAAGGGGAACCAAATTTGATGAGGCCAGTATGGGGCAACGAGTATAAACCTACTTCTCAACATGGTGGCTTTCTGAAGGACTTTGGGGATGAAGGGAAAAGGAGGGAAGGCATAAAGGAGACCCGGGGGCCAACTGTGTACAACTGCATCCCTTGGTGACTCCACCACAGTTGGGATCAGGGCAAAGTAGCTGCTGCATTTGGCGTTCATGGACGTGGCAAAAAGGTCGCAGCAAGGCAGGCCCCACTTGTGAAAAATCTGTTTCGCAATTTCCTGTTTCAGGGACCAGTCGTGAGGCATTAGAACAGCTCTGCTGAGTTTGTCTGCCATCACGTTGGATTTCACTGGGATATGAGTTGCTAATAAAAAGCATTAGGAAGAGACTGCCAACTGACATACTCTTTGAGCCTCCCGACATAGGGGGTAAGATCTGGTTCCTCCTTGCTTTTTTATATACCACACGACTGACATATTGTCTGTCTGGATTGCAATCGTTCCTAGTGTAAAGGAGTTGTGAAATGCCTGCAATGCCAACAGCACTGCTCTCATCTCTAGGATATTGATATGCAAGTGGTTCTCGTATTCCTGCCAAACTCCTTGGACAGTCTTCCCCATATAATGACCCCCCCCCCAAATCTGGGAAGCGTCTGTGGTCACTGCAGCTATTGGTTGTGGGGGAATGAACAGTCTGCCCAGAGCCACCTGAATAGAATGAAGCCACCAGCATAGGTCCCTCTTGCAGGATTCCATTATGATAATCTTGTGGGACATGGGCAGCTCCTGCATGGACCATTGGGTGAAAAGTAACCACTGGAGAACTCTCATGTGTAAGCATGCGAGAGGTACCAAGGTTATCCCTGCTGCCATGGTACCCAAGATCCTTAAAACAATGTTTGCTTGAACTTTCTTCTTTGTCAGGAGGTTTTCTACTTGGTGGCATAGGGTTTGTATCCTGTCAGGAGGAAGTTTGGCTACCATTTCTCTTGTGTCAAAGTCTACGCCTATAAATACAATATGTTGTGATGGCAACAAGGCAGATTTTTCAAAATTTATCGTAATGCCTAGTTGAGAGCATAGGTGGATGGTGGTGTCTCTTGCTCTGGTAAGCAGATGCTTGGTAGTGGCAGTTAGGAGCCAGTCATCAAAGTACGGAAACACCAGGAATCCTAGATGCCGCAAGTGAGCTGTGACTACTGCCATGCATTTGGTGAACACTGTGGGGGCTGTAGTAAGACCAAAGGTCTGAGCTCGGAATTGGTAAGGAATGGCTCCCAGACGAAACCATAAGTGACTCCGAGATCGCCTGTCCATCTTTATACAGTAGTACGCATCCTGGAGATCTATAGAGCACATCCAATTGCCTCTCCCCAGAAAGGGGAGTATTGACTGCAGTGTCACCATCTGAAACTTTTATTTCTTTACAGACTTGTTTAGTCTGCTGAGATCCAAAATGGGCCTCCAGTCCCCTGTCTTTTTTGGAACTAAAAAAAACCTTGAGTAAGTTCCGGATCCAATTTGGTCTGCAGGCATGTTTTCAATGACTCTCTTTTCTAGCAACCTTTGAACTTTTAGGGTTGCCTGGTTCCTCTGATTGGGTGGAACATCCGAGACTGATTTCTTTTCTAAAGGGGAGAGGAAAAGTCTATACAGTAGCCTCTGGATATGATTGCTTGTACCCATTTGTCACGTTTAGCCAAGCATTTTGGTACAGTAACAAGCAACCCCTGACTGCCTCCAGAGGTGGACAGACAAGCCTCCTTTCAGGAATGCTGGAAGGGCCTACCAAAGAATGTTTCCCGGTCACCCTGATTTTGCAGACCTCCTCTGCCATGAGGTCAGCGTCTTCCATTGCTGTTTCCCCCACTCCCCCTGGGGGTAGAATCTGGAAAGGCTCTCTGGGACTTGTGGAACCACATTTTTCCCCCCTTCTGGCCTTTGGGGTGAGGTCTGCTAGGGAGGGAAAAATGGACTCCCATGGCAGAAAGAGTCTTTCCCACTTGTTCACACCTGGTCAGAGTCTTTCACTTTTGGCCCGAACAAGGACGAGCCATCAAATGAGGCACTGATAAAGGAAAACTTGAAGGGCTCTGCAAACTCGCATAATCGCATCCAGGAATGCCTCCTTAGGGAGATTCCTGTACCTGCTGCCCTACTCACTCCATCGGCCACATAAGTGATAAGCCGCATGAAGGTGTTTACCACAGAATTTAAAGTAGAAAGCTGAGAGGTCACCTTGTCTGAAACCCCCACACCTGTAGAACCTCGGAGGGTATCACCAAACTCCTTCAGGAGATCCCTCTGAAGCCTAGTAAAATGTGTCAAATATTTCAGCGACCTAAGAGTAATGGCTGCTGAAGAAAACGTACGCTTTCTGTATATGTCTATTGTATGAGATTCTTTAGCCGCTAGACAGATGAGGAAGTCTCAGACCATTCCTTTTTGGTGGCTGCCGCCACCACCATAGCATCTACCGGGACACCTTTTGTGAGGAATTCCTTATCAGATGATGCTGTAATAAATTTGTTCAGCCTCCTCGGAACAGGTTTCATAGATCCCGGAGAGCCCCATGCCTTTCAACTGACTATGTTTAGGAGTTGATCGAAAGGCAGAGTCACCCAAGAGGTGGAGGGGCAAGACCCAAAGGCCTCCGGGTACATGGACTCATCCTCAGAAGGGTTAATGGACTTCCAGCTACCTCTCTGCTTAAGGATTTCTAGGATGTCCGCAAAGGAGACATCCTCAGAGGGTGACCATGGGGACCCTTCTGAATCATCTAGGTCCGTGTCTGAAGTGACAGACTCCTCGGGGGATTCTAGATGTTTTCTCTTACATGTCATCTTCCGATGGACCTCTCCAGATGGGTACTCGAGGGAGGTCTCAGAAGAGATGAATTCGCCCAATGGGGCTCCCTGGGACTTTGGATCTCCACACCTGAGGGGAGGGAGATGGTAAAGAGGCATACTGTAGCACTTTTGGGGGAAGAGTGCTTGGATCCATGAGTGGAGCCATCGGGGTGATAGCACTCTCCTCATGACCTTGAAAGCACCACGACCCTGCTCAGAGGGAGCCTCCGGCTCTGAAGAGCCAGGAGACTGCCCTGGAGCCAAGGCGCCGGGTTCTGAGGCCGATGTAGGCAATGAGCTCACCAGCGCCGAGGCCCCGAGAGGTAGATTCGGATCAGATAACTGTCCAACCCAACTCTCCTCCCCGGACCCGACAGGGGAGCGTCAGCCCCTAGACCCCTCAAAACACAATGGCACTAAGGAGGTTAGAGCGGAAGTCGGGACTGAAGAACCTGGAGCAGGTCTCGGCCCTGAGGGTTCCACTACAATCAAATCTAAGCACTCCGACTTCGAAGCCACAACATAGGAAGGAGAAGGAATTGAAGGAGGGGAAGTGATGGTTGTCGGACCCGAATTCTTTTGTGCTGGGCTCGATAGGATCTTGGCCAGAACTGGCGTCTGTAACAGACTCGACCATCAGCTCCACATCGTCGTCCGAGAGAATCCTGGAGGACTGAGAGGACAGGGTTGAGAATCTGATGGATTGTAAGATAGGCGAGTGAAAAACTGAGAAGACCAGTTCCAGTAATGGGGACCGCTCTGCATATGGTACTCTGTTGGTTCCAAGATAACCAGTGGAGCTGAAGATGTAGTTTTTTCGCGCCCGAAAGCCTCCGGGTCCGTGGATGAATCCTTTGTTTTTCTTTTCAATGGTTCTGATTCTGGACCCATGGAAGACCACTTCTTAGAAGACTTGTCTGAAAGTAGGGGATTGAGACTGGTGGGAGAATTTCAAGGAACTCTGTTTTCCTTCTAGTGCCTCAGAAAAAGGAACTTTCAGTAATCCCTTAACATTCAATTTGTTTTTCCTCTCCAATAACACTCTGGAGCTGAATGCAAGACAAAAAGAGCATGTCTCTTGCAGATGGACAGCACCTAAATAGTACACACAACTGGTGTGTCCATCTGTCAAGGACATTTTCTGGCTGCAACTGTCATTTTTTAAAGCCCGAAGGCTTAGCCTCTTTAGACATAACTTGCTACAGTATAAGGCAGACTATTCAACAATCAGAGACCAACAACCTTTTTTTAAATCAACACCAGAAACAACTACAAACAAAGCAAAGGGAAGCCAGAGGAGAAGTCTCTAACTTAAAAGACAATCTCCTCTAGCCAGGGAAGTTTCCAATTAAAATGATGACTCCTCACTGGAAAGAAAGCAAGGCAAGAGGGGGAGCCCTCTAAGTTAAACGGGCTGAAAGGGAGCCCTCTAACTCAGACTACCTTACGAAATAGAGAAAGGGGAAAGAAGATAGTTTTTAAAACAACAAAGAACCAAAACTCCCCAATTCAAACAATTTGGAGATTGAGATAGGGGTGGGCAGATAAACAGCCTAGCGAAAGATGATGGCCAGCAACAAACAGTACAGAAAAATCGCAACGGATTTATAAAAAACATGTGTAGTACACTAAAACAACTAATTCAACAAATAAACCAAATATTTAGAGCCAAAAACAGTATAAAAGAAAATAATGATTCCACTTAGCCTGGTGCCTAGTAAGAAGCACCCAATCTAGTTTAGCAGCAAACGAGATCTGGATAATCTCCCTAAGCATGATGGGATAGAGTACTGCCTCAAGCCAGTGGAAGCTCTCAAGCTTTAGTATAGGCCGAGTTGGAAACGATTCTTGGTTCCAAACTCAACCAACAAAGAATGAAGAAGAGATAGGACAACATAACATCAAATGTTAACTAACTAAATAGACAGATGAGCTGATAAAACTGCAAAAATCAGCAGCTGAAATGAATAAAAGTTGGCTTGAGTATGACACTACTACTCAAGAAGAGATGCTTCAAAAAATGGTAGAATTAGAGAAAAAAGCATACAAGGAAAATCTGAGATTTCCTGCTATAGTACTGCAGTGGTGGTGCTGCGGTAGCGTTGTCACCTCACAGTTAGACGTTGCCCATTCGATTCTCAGTTAGAGCGTCTTCTGTGTGGCGACATGCGTGAATGGGCGTTCCTTCGCCGAAGGTTGTGCGTTAAGCCCGGCAAGCCAGTACGTAAAAATCTACTGCCAATCATTAGCGGACCGGAGTTCCGCTGTGGCGACCCCTAACCGGGAAAAGCCGAAAGACACAAACAAACAAATCAGGAAAAACTAGAAGAAACAGACTATTAATTTCACGAAGACAAAATAAGCAACTGTTTGGTATTCCACAGCAGGAAATGTTAACTGAAAGAACACACCATGTGTAAAGCTCAAAATTTGGCCATGAGAAAGCAGACAAGACTTTTACTAGTAAAGATGTAAACATACCAGCAGAAAGAGCTGATCCTGACAAAACTGTGGCAAAAGGAGAAAAAAGTGTTAAAAGTTGGAGACAGTAGAGTGTTTGTGGAATGATTGATTGACTTGCTTGCTGTACTCTGCCTGAAAATTGCTGGTCTCTGTCTGCATTTTATTTTCCCATTCAAACTGTTGTTGTACTCTTAAACTTGGTGGCTTTTGCATTTGCCACCCCTACTATAAATCGGATTTTGGACACTCCTTCCAGTCCCACCTCATCAACTCATTGTACTGAGTTACAGGGAGATCATTTGGGAAGACCCACTCACTTAGTTTCTTAACTTTGAATTATCTTCCATTTCCTCCCTTCCACTTAAAAATTTCACTTTTTTCCGCAACTTTTAGTGTATGTGTGTTCTTTTTACTTTCACTATTTTGCTTTTACTGCTTGTTATTAAAGGTGTCTAAATGCATTTATTCTGCTACATTTATTACTGCTTGTTAGTAGCCTGATTAAATTGTAACCATTATTCTAAACCTTTTAGTTTTGGTTTAAGCACCTGTAGTTCAAGCCAGTTATTTTACATTACAAATGTTTGTGTTCTACACTCTTGTGGGAGGAGAGGGTAGCTTTTGCCCTGGGAATTGCTGGTAAAGGCTTATTGTGGCTGTTGTTCTAAGTGTCTTTGTTCTGGTTTAAGCACTTGTGCTCCAAATCACTTATTTTACCTTAGGAAGATTTGTGGTCTAAACTCTTGTGGCAGGAGAGGATAGCCTACACCCTTCTAATCTGGGAATTGCTGTTGAAGGCTTACTATGTCTGTTATTCTAAGGGTCTTTGTTCTAGTTTAAGTATTTGGGTCCCAGACCAGTTATTTCATACTGGGAAGGTTTGTGGTCTAGACACTTGTGGGAGTATTCTATTTAAACTGTTGTTTGCTGTTGTGACTATGATTTTCTGTAGTTTGAATTTCTAGTACTTCTACATTTTATAGCATAGGCAAGATTCAGGCTTGATGAATCTAGACAGCTTTGTTATCATCTGAGCACTAAAGAAAGCCATCTTACATTAAAAAGCCCCCCCTGCACCCTTGTGGCATAGGTGTGCAGCAAAGGATCCATCTGAGTTGGGGATTGCTGAAATAAGTCTCAGTCTTGGGCTTTCCTTTTGGTTACTGTGTTTTGAATCTTTTAACTTTGCATGTACTTAAGTGTCGTGTTTGCACTCGGTTTACAGGACCGGCTCAGAGACTGGTGACCTTAGCCTGAGATCTGGAGTGAACTGGAACTAAATCCAAGGCATCCATTGAAATCTGCTGAAAAATAAGTATTTTTAAAGTCCACACTGCACTTTGAGAACAGTATTCTACTGAATGCTGTTTTATTTAAACTATTCTTTGCTGTTGTGACTGTGATTTTGTAGACTTTGAATTTCTACTACTTCTGAATGTTACAGCACAGGCTAAATTCAACTTTGCTGAATCTAGACTGCTTGGTATCACCTGAGCACTAAAGCCAGCCAACTTACATTAAGAAGTCCCCCCCCTGCACCCTTGTGGCAGAAGTGTGCAGACTAGAACCCATCTGAGCTGGGAATTTGTAGAATAAGGTTCAATCTTGGGCTTTCCCATTGGTTACTTTGTTTCAAAATCATTTAACTTCAATTGTATTTAAAACTTGTGCATCGTACAAAACAGTTTAACACAGCTGTGTATAACTTTGCATAGAAGCAAATGCCTAGAAATAATTTTCCCTAGATATCTGCTAGGGAACCCTCCTAAGCTGTCCTGCTTCACTGTGTGCAACACAGATGTGCACTGCTGCCCTGTAAGCAACTCAGCTGTGCTTTGTGAAGCACTGATGCAGTTTTCTATCACTAGCCCGCCACAGAATAGTCACTTTCTTGTTAGTCTTACAGCAAACCCCGGGTCCATGTAGCCCACTCCTCACTAGTTACTACAGTATATACCTGCCATAATGGAGGGACAGTTTCCCACCATTTCTCCAGCCAGTCTGATTGACATGGGCATCTTGAGATAATGAAGCCATTGCCTCATGTTTACTGGCAACCAATTACTCCTAAAACAAATACATGTGAGAGATGTACCTATATACTATTAATTTGGAATCAATTCTCTCACATAATAAACCAGATATCAAACAGGCCATCAAGCACACACACTTCACCTCTTGCACATAACCTCACAACACATAAACCCACATACGAGGAGGTACTCGCTAGAAGCCAACCTAAAGATTAGAGACCTCCCAAGCCCAAACCTATTGTGCACACAGCAGACCCAACAGAAACCACTACACACAATAGTGTCTCAGCCAATAAGCCCCTAAGGCAAAACACCTCAAAACCAAATGTCTTGGTCATAGGCGACTTCATGGTGAGACACACAGATGTCCCTCTCACCAGGCTGGACAAGGAGAAGGTCACGGTCAGCTGCCTGTTAGGTGCCAGGATCCATAAGATCACACACGCACTCAAGTCTCTCAACAACAAGTACAGTTACGACTCTGTCATAGTCCATGATGGAGTGAATGACTTGAGATATACCTCACTAGATTACATGGAGAGAGACATGACTGAACTCTCAGAATGTGTGCCCCAGGCAGGTATGTTCCTAGCCCTAAGCAGCATTCTACCTTCACCCAGGATGATGCTTAAATATAAACAAATAATTAATGACTTCAACAATTGGCTTAGCTTCTGGTGGCAATCCAGGGGAATCCAGTATCTATCAGCCTGGGAAGATATGGTCAACAGACCATGCTGCTATGCCAGAGATGGTCTTCACCAGTCACCTCTTGGCTTTCGGTTACTGGCCAAGTTACTTGCCTCCCCCACAGTACCTATTTTAAGAAATGTCATAACAACAAAATTCCTGATGTAACAAAATCCACTAGAGACAAACTCAAGGTTATGCTGATTAATCCTAGAAGTCTTTGTTAATACAAATACTCTGGAAAAGATAGTCTGCACCCCCACAAGGGTCTCAAATGTCCTAGACTCAGTATTCACCAACATAGGAGGCCTCTGCACTACCCTCCGCGTCCTGCCCTCCCTGGTAAGGTCTGATCATAAATCAGTCTCGTTTGAAGTAACGTTAATTCCTGACTCCCCCCCTCAAAGGCAAAAAGGATGAAAAATGTCTCCAAAACAAACTATAGTCTCCTAAGCCATGGCATAAATACTTTCGACCCCCTGCTACCACTGCCTACAATTACCCCTATATATACAGGTGTACACAAATGCCCTGTATAAACACCTATACACATGTATAGACTCAGCTGTACCTGAATGGATCAAAATAAGTTCTTCACAAAAAAACAAGACACCCTGGTGGACATAAAGCATAAATAGGTTATACAACAAGAGGAAGAAACTAATGTCCAAGAACAAGAGGGAACTGACTCAGCAGAGTAAGGACACCCTCCTCAGCTTGAGCAAGCAAATCAAATATCCTGTAAAGTCCTCTAAAGCTAATTAAGAACCTAAACTAGCATCCCTAGCTAAGGATAATCACAAGGCATTCTTTAGCTACATCAGAAATATAAAAGGGAAGGACTAGCTTTGTGCTCAACTAGCACTGGACAGCACCACTCATACTGACCCTGAGAACATCACTAACCTGTGATCAGACAGATTTGGTGCAAACTTCATTCCCCTATCCCTACCAGACATACTCCACAGCACACCTATCACCAGTCTTCTACCTAGTATCTCCAAAGAGCAACTCATAACTGCACTCTCCATGGCCAAAAAGATAGAGTCTATGGTACCAGATAACATCTCAAACTGCCTACTAAATGGTCTAAAACAGGACCTAGCAGAACCACTTAGCACTCTCTGCAACTACTGTATTGGCATTGTCCCAGCTGAGTGGAAAACAGCAACAGTAATTCCCTTGCACAAAGGGGGTCCATCAACAGACCCTGGGAACTACAGACCCATAAGCCTAACCAGTCTTATCTGCAAGCCCATGGAGAGAATCATCATGGGCCTTATCAACAAGTGACCTTCAAACTCTTAACCTGACCAAATTTGGCTTCATTAAGGTAGATCATGCTTATTAAACCTAGTGGACTTCTTCGAGAATGTCACGAAAGTCCTGGATGATGGCAAAACAGTACATACAGCCTATCTTGACTTAGCCAAGGCTTTTGATACAATTCCCCCCTCAGGCATCATTGAGATACTCACCCAGCTGGGAATTAACCCATATGCCACTAGATGGGTAACCAACTGGCTCACCGACAGAACATATACAGTTAAAGTTGGGGATTCCACCTCTACCAGCAGACCAGTTACAAGTGGTGTACCACAAGGATCTGTGCTGGGCCCCCTACTGTTTGGAATCTATTTCTCAGTAGTCCAGATGATAATAGACGGCCTGTGGCTTACCAGTTTTGCCAATGACTGCAAACTGGGTGCAATCGGGGATTCCCTCAACAAGGTTGCCATACTACAAAAAGGGCTTACACTGACAAATGATTGGTGCCAAAACCACAGACACACTAAATGCAAAAAAATGAGTCATCATCCCTTTCAGTAAAGGGGAAGTCCCTGAAAATTACAATATTAACAGTATCCCCCTTAGGTCAAAGTGGTGAGAGATTTGGGAGCACAAATTGATAGCAACCTTAACTTCGATCACTACGTGTCCACAGTGGTAAGGAAGGCCTTCTACGTTGCACATCTCATAAGTAAGGGCATTGCATCCACAGCTAAGGATGTTATAACTCCCCTGTACTCATCCCACATCAGACTACTAATAAAGTACAATGCTTCCTTCTGAATGTACCTCACCAGACACTTGCAGCAACTGGAGAGACCTCAGGGGTTTCTCACCAAGAAAATTCAGGGCCTTCAACACATGACCCATATGGACAGACTGAAGGCCCTGTCACTGTACTCTGTATCTTACAGGCTGCTGAGAAGTGACTTGTGCCTGGCCTACAGAGCAGTCTCGGACTCTGCCCTAATGGAAATGCTGCACATCTGCAAGTCTAATGGGACAAAATTCACTCACTCTAGGAATCTTAACCTAGCCTGTGACATTAACAGTACATGCTGGAGACACAGATGCATCTCCCACAGACAGCCACTCCTCTGGAACAAACTGCCAATTCAAATAAAACAAAGCTGTTCAATGACCCTACTTAAGTGCAACTTAGACAACTGGATGGGAGTTCATAAATTTACCCTGGGGGGTGTCACCTATATCCCTCTTGGATAAGGGTAGTCAGTGCTGATCACAGACTCACACTGCAAATATAGATCATAGAACTTTGTGAATAATGGAACAAGGGTATAACATGTCTAAGCGTATAAAGGCCCTAGGGCCAACAGCCTAGTAAAGTCCTGTGAACCTATGGAAAATGATTATTTACTGTACACCAGGCAGAAATGAAAATTTTATACCAGTAATCAGGGAATGTAAAAAGGCAGGTGTGAGATTAAAACTTCTACATCTAGCTGTCTTCAGAACAATTTTTTCCTGAAGGATCAAAATCATTCTTTGATACAGAACAGGCTAAGAAGGAAATGCAAAAGTCTGCCCAACAAAAAAATGAGCCATCAAACAGGAGACTTATCAGAAGAATGAGAAGCACAAAGCACATGGAGACACTTTGCCAGTGAAACAGTTTCTACTGTTCCAAAGGAAAATGCTTGAGACACAGAGAAAAGCACTGGAGTTCACCAGCAGCTGAGCCATTTACAAAATCCCTGCGCAGCCAGATTTATAGCTGTACAGAGTGAGCTGTGCCTACTTGCATTAAGAATAAGAAACTCAAAAGACAAGCCACTCTGATGGAATCCTATCAATTGGCAATGCAACAAAAGAAAAATATCATGACCAAGCGAAGCAGGAACAAATCTCAACATATTAAAATCTAAACTGGCAGCTAAGATGGTTAATTCATATTTCAAAGGCTAAATTTGAAGAAAAAGAAAAAAATTCCTTCTCAGGCAAAGGGCAACTACAATGCTTTCTACAGCTATGTCTGTAACCTCAAGGGTAATATGCAACTATGTGCAGAACTTACTGTAACTGGCATCACCAACACTGAACCGGAGGTCATTGCCAACCTTTTGGCTGACAGTTTCAGCTCAAATTTCTCCTCCCCCCATGATAGTCCAAAGCAAATACTATATACCACAATCTCTCCAACAATTGCTAGGTAAAAGGTCTTCCATGCACTTTCCACAGCCAAAAAACACTGCATCAATGGACCTCAGTAACATTCCAGGATGCTTACTAAATAGCATGAAACATGATCTCTCTGGTCTACCTGAATCACTTTTCAGCTGGAGCCTTCAGTCAAGGTTTACTGCCCAAAGAATGGAACATGGCTACAGTTATTCCCTTGCACAAAGGAGGTCCAACCACCAATCTGGGTAACTACAGGCCCATAAGTCTTAACAGTCTCATATGCAAGAACATGGAAAGAATCATCACGGACATGATAAATGAGGACATAGGTAACCTGCAAATGCTGCACAGTCCGGCTTTGTTAAAGGAAGGTTATGTCTATTAAATCTGGTGAACTTCTTTGACAGGGTCAAAGCAATGGATGAGGGCAAGACTGTGCAGCACACAGCTTACTTCGACCTGGTCAAGGCTTATGATAGAACACTCCAGTTAGGCATTACAGATAAGCTCACTAATTTAGCTATAAACCCTTTTATCACCCACTGGATAACAAACTGGCTCGCTGATAGGACCCAGGAGATCAAAATAGGTGAGGCCACCTCCATCAAGAGGCCAATCACTAGTGGAATCCCCCAGGGTTTGGTACTGAGCCTGCTCCTTTTTGGCATCTATTTATTTCTCTGACGTGAAAGCAAATGCTAAAGGTTTATGGCTATCTATGTTTGCAGATGATTGCAAGCTGGGGGTTATCATCGACTTCCCTGCTGACACTAGCATTCTTCAAGAAGGCCCATCTTTGATTAACAAATGGTGTGGAAGCTATGGTCTTAAACTCAATGCTAAGAAATGCATACTTGTACCCTTTGGGAAGTCAAGCATCCCGGGTAATTAACATGTTAATAATATGGCCTTAAGAGTCGACCTAGTGGTCAGGTATCAAAGTACACACACACAGACAGTAGCCTTACCTTCGACTACTATGGGACTACAGTGGTGAGAAAATCCTTTTATGTTGTCCAACTTATAAGTAAGGGTATCATATCTAGGTCCAAAGAGGTCATTACCCTGCTGTACTCTGCCCTTATTGAACCAATAATAGAGTACAATGCACCCTTCAGTATTACCTGACTAGACATATGCAGCAACTAGAGCGACTGCAGAGGTTCCTTACAAAAAGGATATAAAGCATAACAAACCTGCCTTAAGCAGAGCATCTTAGAGTCTTTTCCCTCTACTCAGTCTCCTATGGACTGCTGAGGAGCGATATATATCTGGCTTACAAGGCATCCGCAAACCCCACACTTATAAATCTCCTGCATATTTGTAAGTCAAACAGTACCAGATATACAAGGTCTAAGGACCCAAACTTTATCTGCGACTTAAACAAAATATGATGCAGAGACAGATACAGCCATGTGAATCTGAGTTTATTATCCAGTTTAAGCACACCCTAGACTGGTGGACGAGGACTAGGAAATTTACACCAGGCCTGGCCACTCATGTCGCTTATGGACAAAGGTAGCTTATAAATTCCCGGTCCTCAATGTCCTAATTTGGATACAGGGAGTCATTATTCTTTCAGGAAAACTTGGCTAAGCTTAGAAAGGCCCCATGGGTTGTTGGCCT
This sequence comes from Protopterus annectens, assembly GCF_019279795.1. Lineage (NCBI taxonomy): Eukaryota > Metazoa > Chordata > Ceratodontiformes > Protopteridae > Protopterus > Protopterus annectens. The sequence continues at coordinate 596,497,349 of NC_056737.1, forward strand.
ACTAACTATCTATTAACCTATGAAGACTCAGAAGCACCATGGAATTGAACTGGAATGGGGAGACAGAGATGAACAGGAAGAAGGCCATCAAGAGAGAATGAATCAATGTGAGACTGCAAACCATCAATCACATTTGGAAATACAGTTGTATAAGAACAAGTGCAGAGAGTGGACTTTTGTTGACTCTGTTAAACTTGTGAGAGACTAAAATGCATTTGCCTCACTTCATGTCATTAAAGTTTGGAAGGACTCTGAGCGGAGGGGAGAAGGAAGGACAAAGGTAAGTAAAACAGTGCTTTCTTAACAGTATTTCCACAAAACCTTTCATAATATAAATTTCATATTTTATAGTAAAATATTTTTAATTATTCTTGTATGTGATAAAGTTATTAAAGTAAACAGATACCTTTTTCTTTACTCTTCTCTTTTTCCCTTCTTTGGTATTAAGAAATGTAGGCATTACAGAGCAAAAAGAGAACAAAAGCTGGACAGAAACATAACAGGCTGGAATCTTGATTTGTTGAGGTGGATGTAAAAATACAGAGCACAATATATGTAGAGCTGATGCCCTTTTCCTTACTTTTGCATAGGTGAATGTCTGGATTAAGACCCTTGGTTTAGTCAAATAATAAATTCGAACTGGAAACAAGTAAACACGAAAACACCAAACATAATGAAAACATTTCCTTTAGTAATACATGTGCCAGCTGGACTTCATTTATCTTTTTTTCTCTTACTTTTCCATGGAGACAAGGACAGCAATTAAAGACAGAACACCGTTTTCTTCATGGCTAAAAATTTATGATTTCTGAAAGTAGACGCATCATTTTTACATCTGGGGAAGTGGAATAAAGATTTAAAAAAGGAAAAGACGCCAATTAATTTAAGTAGAAGCACAGGCATAATATGCTTAGCATGGATAACCTCAATTTCAGGTTAACTAGGGCCTGTGTTTGCAGCTATTTGGCACAGATGTTACTATTAGGAGGGTTAAACTTCATTATTTGAATATGGGTGTTCATATTAAGTTAACAGATTATGGGTAGGGTTTTTTTTTTTGAGGGGTTTTAGTAAAACAAAACATCTTGTAAAAAGTGACAGGTTTCACTGTTAAGAAAAACTGTATAAAGGATTAACCTGCCAAACATTGAGTGCATGATTCAGAAAAGCTAGAATTAGACATTTAAAAAAGTTATCATGCATAATAGGTAGGCATAATGATGTTTTACCATAATGGCGACTCTTTCCATATTAGCTTGGGATGTTAATAGTCTCACAGGTATAGACAAAAAGGAAAGAATAATTAATTATATTAAGAAATGCAGAGTACAAATACCAATGCTAAAGGAGACACATTAGGAAAGTACAAAGTATATTAATTTGATAAAGAAAGGATTTCAGGATGGATATTATGCAGAATGTGAGGGACAAAGGAAGAGAGGAGCACTTACATTAATTGCCAGAGGAGTTCCAGTAGTGATAGAAGAGGGAAAAAAAGATAATAATGGCAGATTTACTGGCAAGGGATGAGGATTAAACTAGTATATTTCTATTCTACCTAAAACTGCTAGTTTGAAGCTTAAATTGTTTTTGGGAGAAATACACAGCTTTCAGCAGGGAATATTACTTGTAGGTGGGAATGGAATTTGATTTGCAACAATGAGAATGTACCCGGTGAGGCCTAGAAGGGAAAACATAACAAAAGAGGGTAGATTTCTGAAGAAATTTATGAAAATATTTGGTATGAAAGACGTGAATTCAGTAGAGAGTTTACATATTATTCCCCAATGTACAATAACTGGGCTAGACTTGACAAATTATATTTTACAGGAACATGTCCATTTAATTGAGAACTTTGATACGCATCAAATAACTATTTCAGATCAAGCGCCGATAATTACTTACTAATATAAAAATGTATGGTAATGAGATAAAGATGAGACACTGCTGCTTCCCCATTTACTTGTTAAAAAGAGAGGAATTTATGGAATGGGTAGTGTGAATTATTAGGAAAGATAGAAAGTACTCCAGACGTTATAGTTAGTGAGTGGGATAAAATGAAAGAGGAGTTTAAAAATTGGGTAGAAATAGAAGAAAAACAGACATGATTAAGAAGTAATATGAATTATTTAGAGGGCTGACAAAGGTTCAAGTGTTTCAAAATAATGGGAATTTCACAAAACAACAGGAGGAACAATTGCAAACTGCTAAAGAGAAAATAAGTGAGTATCTAGAGATATGCAAGGGTTTAGAAAAACTGCTGTTAAGCAATTTTTTTTTTATAACTACTGATCACAAAAATGTTTGGCACAATGACTTGGGCAGCAGAAATTAGAAAGGGTTGCTGCCAAACTTGGGCAGCCTACAACAAGAAAAAATATCCTATACAGGTATTAGAGATATTTCAGAAATTTTATGAAAATTTGTATAAAGCAGGAAAGTGGGAAAATCAAGAAAAGCACAAGCAGAAATATTTATGGAAGACTTGCATGCCATGGTTAGAGGCAGAGAAGGCTCAACAGCTAACAGTTAAGAAAGGAAGAGATGAGATAAAATTATGTATAACCAAGCTACAGGAACATCTCCAGGAGAAGATGTTATTCCAGTGGAAGTTTGGAGGGAGGAACATGATAAAAATCTGAAACATTCTGTTTAACAGTATTTTAAAATGAGGGGAGGCACCAGCATCTCAGAAAAAAAGCTGTGGTGCCCAGAGTCCAGCTTTGTGTGGGCCCCTCTTGGTTTTTAGCAACAATTGTGGGGTGTCGGTGTCTGCTTCGGCTGACAGAGTGGCAAGGATGATGCCACTGTTTTGGATGTAGACCAGTGTTTTTTTTTGGAAGAGGCAAATACATTTGAAAGCACTGGTGGAGTGGCTGTGGTGCAGGGGAAGGTGGGGGATTCTGGGATGCATTTGATGCAGTGTTTAGGAGGGGTTGACCTTGTTTGCAGATGATGTTTTGTGTCTGGTGGAGCCGGAAAAGTTCATCTCAGCATTGTGGAGTGTTCTGGGATGGTTCCGGGTTTTTTCGGGATATGGAATTATTGAGGATGGAACAAGGGCTCTGGTTGTGAAATGTGGGACCATACATGAAATGGTCCAGTGGTGCACATATTTCTGGGGACATGGTAGACTAAAGTATTTGGGAGCATGGACTGAAAAGGATTTGGTTGTAGTGGCTAGGGATACATGAGACGAGACCAGGTAAGGGATGGTGCAAGGACTGGGAGACTGGAAGCTCTTGCCTGTGAATGTGGATGGAAAGATGTAGGCGGCAGGGATGTTTTTGGTTCCTTTGGTTTTGTACATAGGTCAGGCATGTTTTTAACAGCCGAAGGAGAAGTTGCAACAGGGATTAATGAAAATTTGGGGGAGTTTTGTTTTGGGAGGGCAGGAGTCTGGTGGGGAGCATTGGTCCTCCTGGCGAGAAGGTTTAGATTACCTGCTTTGAAGGGATGTTTCTGAGCTACATAGTTTGACGCTCTTGTACATGGCACATGCAGTGAGCTGCAGTATGAGGTGGAGAGAAATAGTGGTAAAGCAGAGCAGTAGTTCAAGAAATGGGGAGAAAATGGGGTTTTGGACGGAAATCCTTGGGGAGAATGGCCACAGTCATGCAGACTATTATATTGATGGAGTAACAGAAAGTATACTGACAAATGGGCCAACACGGGAGTGGAGAGGGGAGGTTCTGCCGATGGGGATGGCTGCATTTAGTGGCACAAAAAGTAGGCATGAGGGGGCTGGTGTTGGGGGTGGGTATTTGGAGAAGGAGGTATGGTGGAGTGGGAGGAGGCAGACAAGACATTTGGATCATGGGCTTGGGGTTGCCTTCCTTAAAGTGGATTGATGTCAGAGTGCAGAAAGGGAGAGAGGGATGGGGGAGTCCTGAGTGGAGGGCTTGCACTGGTTGAGATTTTGACTGGATCTGGAGCACAGGCTACTACTGAGGTGAGAATAACTGGTGGGGGATAGTAAGTGTTGTATGATGGGGGAGTCAATTGGAGGTGAACGGGAGGAAAGACTGGGTGTGTGGTTCACAGGGAGGATGCGTGCATCTCCATGGCAGAGTCTCGTGGATTTGGGATTTTTGCCTGGAGGTGTCTGCATGGATACTTTTGTATCCCAGGCAGACTCCAGGTAGTTTTTCCTCAAGTAGATGGCAGGTAATGGGGAATGTGTGGTGAGTTGGCAGACTTTGAAGGTTCCCTGCAGAGTGCTTGGTGAGTGGATGAGTGTGGCTGTGGGGAGGTGTTCTTTTTTCTGAGCTGGCATGCAGGATTTGGGTTTCCTGGACACAGGTGGGGCCTTGGTGGGTTTGGTTACGGTGGTTGCCCGGAGGGCAGTTACCGGAGGCTGAGATCTGGACCAGTTGTGCTTCAGGTGGTGAATGTTGTGGCAGAGATGGGGAGATGGGATCTTTGGGGGGGGGGGTGAACTGCATGGAGAGGTAATGAGGTTGTGGGAACGGTGCATCTAGAAGGGTGTTTTTGAGGAAGGATGGAGTTTAGGTGGGGGCAGGAGTTTAGGGATTTGCGTGTCATTGCTTAGTTTGTGCATAGCATGTGTTGCTGTATGCCCTGTGTTGTTTGTGGGTGTGAACCTGTTGATGTGATTTGATTGCTTTTGTGTAGATGTGGGCTTGCCTATGTCACAGGTGATGATTCGGTGGCGGTATCTTGGAAAAAAAACACTGACATATGACAATGTGACAGGCACTGATGTCAGATTGCCAATGTAGGGTCTTTGATAACGTAGCTAAGAGCACACCAGGATGCGTGCATCTCCATGGCAGAGTCTAGTGAATTTGGGATTTTTGCCTGGAGGTGTCTGCATGGATACTTTTGTATCCCAGGCAGACTCCAGGTAGTTTTTCCTCAAGTAGATGGCAGGTAATGGGGCATGAGTGGTGAGTTGGCAGACTTTGAAGGTTCCCTGCAGAGTGCTTGGTGAGTGGATGAGTGTGGCTGTGGGGAGGTGTTCTTTTTTCTGAGCTGGGATGCAGGATTTGGGTTTCCTGGACACAGGTGGGGCCTTGGTGGGTTTGGTTCCGGTGGTTGCCTGGAGGGCGGTTACCGGAGGCTGAGATCTGGACCAGTTGTGCTTCAGGTGGTGAATGTTGCGGCAGATATGAGGAGATGGGATCTTTGGGGGGGGGGGGGTGAACTGCATGGAGAGGTAATGAGGTTGTGGGAACGGTGCATCTAGAAGGGTGTTTTTGAGGAAGGATGGAGTTTAGGTGGGGGCAGGAGTTTAGGGATTTGCGTGTCATTGCTTAGTTTGTGCATAGCATGTGTTGCTGTATGCCCTGTGTTGTTTGTGGGTGTGAACTTGTTGATGTGATTTGATTGCTTTTGTGTAGATGTGGGCTTGCCTATGTCACAGGTGATGATTCGGTGGAGGTATCTTGGAAAAAAAACACTGACATATGACAATGTGACAGGCACTGATGTCAGACTGCCAATGTAGGGTCTTTGATAACGTAGCTAAGAGCACACCATTATAAGTAAGAGATTTATGATTAACAATACTTAAAAAGGGAGGTTACAGAATTTAGTTATGAGAAATGTTTTAAATTAGCATTAGGTTAAAGACAGTGACACTGTGGTGGTTGTAGAGAGACTTGATATGTTAAATTACAGATGCAGCTTTTACCTAGATGAGATCAGAATTGAAGGGGAAACAAAAATGTTAAGGTTATGTCATTTCTTTCCATAATAAATACAATCAAATTGACTAAGTATTCCCGGGAAAATACAGAAATAAGTTATTAAAATAAAAGGAACAGTACTACATGGATAAGATTAATGCTGTTATTAAGAATGATAAGAAATGTATATAATGTGAAATGGAAAAAAGTTTTACCAATATAAAGGGAAGAAGATATTTTTAGTGATGACTGATCAGCCATTGGAGTTTTATGCATAGGTGCGCCATGCATGTAATTTGCACAAGAACATATGAAGTTAGTATCCTTTTTTGCTTGTATGATCAAAGAAGAGCTTCTTCAAAAAAAATCCATACATTGAAACAGAGTTGATCGTTCATTCACCTGTACCACTAAAGAATCTGTCTGTTCCCACACCAAGTGCAAGGCTAGTAATGAAGATGCAAACCAAAGTACTTTGGTGTGCCCAAGTACAGCATCCACAATGAGAAGTTATGTACCTACCATAACGTTCCATGTTAGTTCTCTTCTTCTCGCCTTCTTTCTTGCTGGATGGGTTCGGAGCCGATCCTCAGCTCCAACTCGGCCTATACTAAAGCTCGAGAGCTATTTTTACCGGCTCGAGGCTACCCTGCATCCCACAATGCTAGGCGCTAACTACCCAGATCTCGTTTGATAGATAACACCATAGCAGTTCTGATCACAGAACAAAGGAGAAAGAGGAATACCTATATATATAACATACCCAGAAAAAGGGCAACCATGGGAGTCCAAGCTGGGATTAAAGAAGGCCCAGAAAGATCCTTTCGGTCTGTCCAGGCTAGGGGTTGGAGGGTGGGACGCAAGAAAGAAGGCGAGAAGAAGACAACTAACATGGAATGTTATGGTAGGTACATAACTTCTCAATGTTAAGTTGTCAATCTCGTCTTCATTCTTGCTGGATGGGACCGCATCCCTAGCATCTCAGCCCTGGGTGGCTCAACGGAACAGACTCTTGAGGACGGTGGAACCAAAGTTAGCTCGGCTTCTGGAGGCCATGTCCAGTTTGTAATGAGAAATAAAGATATGAGGAGAGGCCTATGTGGCTGCTGCACAAATGGAGTCTATAGGTAACCTAGCCTGAAAAGCTATTGACGTAGCTAAGGTTCTAGCTGAGTGGGCTCTAGGTTTTGAAGGAAGTTCTTGACTCCTCAGTTCATAGATGAAAGTAATCACAGAGGCCAGCCATCTGGAAAGGGTTACTTTGGAAACTGGAAGGCCTTTCTTCCCTTCCGCATAAGACAGGAAGAGCTGCTCAGACTTCCTAACTTGCTTGTTTCTATCCAGGTAGTAACGGAGTTGACAATGAACATCCAAAAAATGCAACTTTTGTTCCGCTCTGTTGGAGTAATTAGGGAAGAAAACTGGGAGATCGATAGTCTGGTTTAGATTTGCCTCAGAAGATATCTTGGGTAAAAAAGATGGGTTAGTTCTGAGAGATACTCTATCTTTATGGAAAACCAGATAAGGAGGATGAACGCAAAGGGCGTGAAGCTCTGAGACTCTCCTCGCGGAAGTTATGGCCACTAGAAATAGAGTTTTCCATGAGAGTAACTTCAAGGAACAGGAAGCCGCAAGTTCAAAGGGAGGGAGAATCAAAGAGGTTAAAACCAGATTCAAATCCCACTGTGGTGGGGGATCTCTGATTGGGGGCTTAAGTAAAAAGATACCTTTAAGGAAGGATTTACAAAGTTTATGGGACATAATAGTGGAGTCCGACAGGCCAACATGAAAATTTGAAATGGCCGCTAACTGAACTCTGATAGTGGACGAAGAAGAACCTGATTGAAAAAGTTCAGCCAAGAAATCTAGGACTGATTGGATAGGTGCCGTGAAAGGATCCATGTTTCTAGTCTCTGCCCAGAAGGAGAAACGTTTCCATTTGCTAGCATAAATCCTCCTGGTAGAAGATTTGTGGGAAGCTAGAATGATGTCACGCACCAAATGGCAAATAAAGGGAAGCCTGGCTAAGGTTGGATGTGGAGCAACCAAGCTGTGAGGTTGAGAGAGAGGAGGGAGTGGTGCAGATCGCCCAACTGATGGGTCAAGAGGTCTGGCACTGGGTCCAGATGCCAGGGCTGCTCCAAGAGGTAACGATGCAGGAACGGAAACCAGATTTGTCGAGGCCAGTAAGGGGCAATGAGGATCATTGTGGATCTCAATGCGGTAGCTTTCTGAATCAGCTGTGTGATTAATGGAAAAGGGGGAAAGGCGTACAGAAGACCCCGGGGCCAATCGTGGACTACAGCATCTCTGGGGAGGTGGCCAGGAAGAGAGTGAAGAAGTCGTGGCACTTGCTGTTTTGAAGTGTTGCGAAAAGATCGCAGCAAGGCTGACCCCATCTTTGGAAAATCTCTTCCACTACTGACTGCTTGAGAGACCACTCATGCGGCATGAGAATGGCTCTGCTCAGCCTGTCCGCTATTATGTTGGACTTCCCGGGGATATGCGTTGCTATCAGAAACCGCTGAGAAGAGATGTGCTTCTCAACACAAGGGGTAGGACTTGGTTCCGCCCTGCTTGTTGATGTACCACACTACGAACATATTGTCCATCTGAACTGCAATAGTCCCTATGGGAAGAGAGTCCTGAAGGGCTTGCAACGCTAAAAGTACTGCTCTCATCTCCAGGACATTTATGTGCAGGTGGCACTCAAAAGGTTGCCATGTGCCCTGGACTGTCCTGCCCTGAAAATGCCCCCCCCCCACCCGATCAGCGAGGCGGCCGTTGTCACCGTAGCAACCGGGGGGGGGGACAAAGGGTCTGCCCTGAATGACTTGAAGGGAGATCATCCACCAAGACAGGTGTTTCTTGCATGATTGGGTGATTAAAATGCTGTGTGAGCTGTTGAAAAGACCACTGGGAAAAGAGCATCCACTGAAGGATCCGCATGTGAAAGCGAGCTAGGGGAAGTAACGTAATGGCTGCAGCCATGAGACCTAAAGTCTTCAGTACAAACCTGGCCTGGATTCTGTTGCTCTAAAGAAGGATGTGAATGTGTGCGCGAATATCTGAAATTCTCTGTGCGGTTAGTTTTGCGGACAGTTCGGCTGTGTCCAATATGACGCCTATGAAAGTAATAGACTGACAAGGCAGACTTTTCAAAATTTATGGAGATACCTAGCTCTTTGCAAGTTTGAATGGTGTAATCTCTGGACTGAAGACGTTGACGCCTGGTGGTGGCGGTAAGGAGCCAGTCGTCCAGATATGGAAACACCTGGAATCCTTGACATCTCAGATGAGCCGTGACCACTGCCATGCATTTGGTGAACACTCGGGGGGCTGCAATGAGACCAAAGGGCAGTGCCCTGAACTGGTAGTGACTGGCCCCCAGCCGGAAGTGGAGAAACCTCCTGGGGTGCCTGTGCATCTTGATGTGGTAGTACGCATCCTGAAGGTCTATAGAGCACATCCAATTGTCCTGGCAAAAAAAGGGTAGAATGTACTGTAGCGTGACCATCCGGAACTTCGTTCTTTGGACAGACCTGTTTAGCCTGCTGAGATCCAAAATTGGTCTCCAGTCCCGTCTTTTTTTTGTACCAAAAAGAACTTGAAGTAGATTCCGGATCCTTGCAGGTCTGCTGGGACTGGTTGGATGGCTCTTTTTCTTAGCAGTTTTGAGATTTCTAATACTGCTTGTTCTCTTAGACCGGGTGGAACATCTGGAAGGGGTCTTTTTGGCTGTGTTGGGGTGTGGGCAAAGGGAATTTCGTAACCCTCGGATATGATTGACCGTATCCATCTGTCTTGGGTGAGGGAAAGCCAGGCTTCTGGGTACAATGATAATGTTCCCCCGACTGCCTCTGAAGGCGGACAGTCGGGCAGCATCTCAGAGATGCTGGAAGGGCTGGCCAGAGACAGCTTCTCTGGTACCCTGATTCTGCAGACCCCCTCTGCCCCTAGGGCGGGGTCTGTTATTGTTCCTCCCCCCTGCCTCTAGAGAAGAACTCACCTCGTGCGTCAGGCGCGACTCCCTGTGGTTTGCGAAACCACATTTTTCCACCCTTCTGATCCTGAGGGTATGGTCTAGACGGGGTGGAAAAACGGACTCCCACGGCAGAGAGAGTCTTGCCATCCTGTTCGCATCTGGTCAAAGTATCCTTCACTTGAGGTCCGAACAATGCCGAACCATCAAAGGGGGAGTTAGTGAAGAACGCCTTGAAGGGGTCAGCAAAGTTACAAAGCCGCATCCAGGCGTGACGCCTTAAGGCCACGCCTGTGCCTGCAGCCCTACTCGCCCCATCGGCCGCATAGGAAATAAGCCGCATGGAGGAGTTAACAATCGAGTTCAGGGTTGCCAGCTGGGAGTTGATTTTGTCTTGAGACCCCGCAGCTGTTGGATCCTGTAAAGTATCACCCATTTCTTTGAGCATGTCTCTTTGAAGGAGGGTGAAATTACTTAAGTAATTCAGCGACCGCATGGTAAAGTTGCTGAAGAAAACATCCGCTTGCCGTACCTATCCATAGTCCTAGATTCCTTATTAGAAGGATGGATCGGTACTGAAGGATCAGCCAGTTCCTTCTTAGTGGCCGCCACCACCATGGCATCAACAGGGACACCCTTGGTTAAAAACTGCTTATCAGAAGGGGCTGTGATAAATTTTGAAGGCCTCCGTGGGGTAGGTTCCATCGTGTCAGGGGCCGTCCATGTCTTCCGCGCCACCACTTCTATGAGGGGGTCAAAGGGCGGAGACACCCAGGAGGTGGAAGGGCGAGAACCAAAAGCCTCTAGGTAAACAGACTCGTCCTCGGAAGGACTGAGGGTAGACCAGTTCCCTCTCTGCTTGAGGATCTCAAGGATGTCAGAAAAAGAGACGTCCTCAGAGGGACACCGTGGGGACCCGTCCGACTCATCCAAGTCGGTATCGGATGTGATGGACTCAGGAGAGTCCACATGCTTCCTCTTGCATTTCCTTTACCAAGGGGGCGCCCCTGACAGATCAGGGGAGGCCTCGGAAGAGGAGGATGCTCCCAATGGGGGCACCTGAGGCGTTGGATCTCTGCGGTTGTGGTCGAGAGGATGGGTAGAGACCGTAGCAGGCACAACAGTGGGAGGAGCTGAGGGAGCTGACCGAGGAGCAGGCACAGGGGCCAGTACACTCCTCATGACCTCAAAGGCACCCTTATCAGACAGAAGGTCCCCGCTCCGAAGAGATAAGGACCCCTCGCGGCACCAAGAGGGACGGCTCCGAGGCTGATGTCGGGGCCGAACTCACCTGCGCCGAGGCTCCGAGAGGGAGAACGGGGTCGGACAAGGTTCCGATGCCACTCGCCCCCTCGGAGCCGACGAGGGAGTCCCGGCACCCGGATCCCTCCAAGGATGGAACCATGGAAGAGATCGGAGCCGACGACGGAGCCGAAAGGTGTGGTGTCGGCTCCGACGTATCGACGGTCCCGGCTCCCACGAACTCCAGCTCCGAGCTCAGAGGAAGAGTCGGAGGAGGAATCGACGATAGAATGGGGATAGCCGCTGTCTGTTGAGAAGGGCCCTGAAACATCTGGGCCAGTGCCTGCTACTTAAGGAGTCTGCTAACCACCCTCTCGAGGTAGTGTTCCGAAAGCCTGGAAGACCAAGAGGAATGGGACCGATGGCTCCGCTCTGAAAGCAAAGGAGATCTCTGAGCCGAATGGACTGACTCCAAAGGAGGAGGCCTGGAGCGCTTACGGCTCGCAGACGGTTCTGACGCAACGATCGAAGCCGACTGAGTCTTGGGAGCATCGGCTCCAGCCGGAGCCGACGTAGGAGCACTAAGAGCACCACTGGTCGAAGGCTCGGTTCTTGGAGCCGACGGTTTTGTGGGCTTCGCAGGTTTGTCCAACGAAGACTTGGTCGGGGAACCTTCGGGTTTCAACAAGCCTTGTAAAATAAGCTTGCTTCTGCGTTCCTGCAGGACTCTTGGACTGAATGCATGGCAGACAGAACAAGAGTCCTGCAGGTGCAGAGGGCCCAGGCAATAAACACAAGAAGTGTGACTGTCTGTCAGAGACATCTTCTGACAGCATGAGTCACACTTCTTGAAGCCTGAAACCCTGGAATCCTTAGACATCCTGACAGGAATGACAAGTCACACACACACACAAACAAACACCCACACTCAAACTTACTCAGTCTAGTCACACACGCACACACAAAGACTGAGACTATTTAGACTGACAAATAGAGAATTTTAAACTAAATTTAACTAAATTAAACTTAAGATTAAGCTAAGATTTAAACTAAAAATTAGCCCAAAGGCCTAGTAATCTACGGAGTGGGGTAGGTAACGAGAAGTAGTTAGAAACAAACCCGAAAGGGAACTATCTAAGGTGGGGATACACTAGAGGGGTAAAGTGGATCTAATAGAAAAACTATTACTACCAAAGGGAAGAACAAAACCTTACCAGAAGAGATTTTTATAAATGTAACCTAAGAGCAGGCAAAAACGCAACCTCGCAGCTGAAGCGGCAAACGATATATGGATAGTTAGTGCCTAGCATTGTGGGATACAGGGTAGCCTCGAGCTGGTAAAAATAGCTCTCGAGCTTTAGTATAGGCAGAGTCGAAGCAGAGGATTGGCTCTGAACCCATCCAGCAAGAATGAAGGCGAGATTGACAACTTAACATTTAACATTTACAACCCCAGCAAATGTAATATTCAACTTGTAAGCAAAGAGCATTAGGAACTCTTCTATAAACAGGATTATTTTTGAACAAGGCATTAAATTCTGAAAATTAAAAAAATTCCTTAAGGCCATTAAGCATACCTCAATATTGCCAAACTCAAAATTCAACCAGCAGTGAAATACCCAGACTGAATACTGTATCAGTGTAAAAACAAAGTATATTCAGTTTATCAGCCTTTTTAACTGGAAGATAAAAGTTGCCTATTTATTAAAAAAAAAAAATAGTAGTATTAATAACACATTCAGTGAAACTTTACCAGGTGTACATCGAAAGCTGTACAACATATTGTACATAAAAGGGTACTGTGGGAGAGCTTTATCCTTCCCCACATACACAGCAATTGTTAACTCAAAATTATTGCACTTTAGAAGAACGTGCAAATTCAGTTAGTTAAAAATAGGTTTTCAATGTACAAGTTAATGTTCATAAAACTTAAGTTTTGTGCTATGCTTCAGCTTGTTCCTAATAAAAATACATCCAAAAAAGATTTTCAAGGTAATTACCACTATATTTGAAGGTGGATTTTTTCTGAACTGATCTCGGGCCAGAATAAGTTGATACTTGGTCATATTTGGGACGTCCTTGCGAGGCATTACATTCATTCGAGTCAGACGACTGGTGAATGCTTCCAGAACCTATAAATTAGCAAAAAGGAAGGCTTAACACAGGAAGTAAGCTTTTCTACTTTTCTGCTGCAATGGAGTACCTGAAAGCTACAGTATTCTGTCCTTCTGCTTAACATAAAAATCTGTTTTAAAAATCTGTTTCTGCTAAGAACAGCACAGACTTGTGCAAAACCCAACATGTCCATAACACAGAAATTAAAATGTACACGTTTTCAATTCAAGCAAAAGCAATAGTAGGTTTACAGTAAGCTAGCTTTACTCCAGCCATTTCTGATGGCTACAGTTCACAAACTATTCTGTGGACTTCATATGCTTTGGTTGACCCAAAACAATAAAGGTGATTAACAACAGCAAAACAAAAGTCTTGCAATAAAACCTGGTAATTTTAGCACAACATACATCAGCAAGAGCAAATAACAGTAACATCACCAAATCTGAAAAATGATCCATTAGTTGAACACTGCATGAAGGTAAATGTTCGGAGAATCTATTCATTTTCAGTCAGTTACGCTTCTTCACTGACATGATGCAAATCACAAATATTTTTTCTTTTTTGTAACATTAAATTTAGATCATATGTAACAAACTAATTTCATTCTATGGAAAAGCATGGTCAAGTTCTCTGGACCAAGACTTACTAGCAGATGTTTTGCTGGTAGATTAACCAAAGGCTGTTGACTCTGTCACAACGGAGGGTAAGTTGAATTCTTTACCTAAATCTTAGACCAGCAAATATGTTTATACATTGTTAAGAACGACTGGCCTACAAAACATTCACTATGATAATCAAATGCAAAATTGTGGACAGTATGACACATGAATTTGTGTGCTGCAGTGACATGTTTTAGTGCCAGTATTATTTAACTTTTTTATGACAAATAAAAAGTAGTAAGTTGGTCTGCATGAAAAAAATCTGTATATGACTGCAAAATATAAAGTATCGTCAACATTTTGGTATAGTTTCTGTTTACAAGAAATGCACTGATCAGTTAAGTCAATAAAGATTTTATTCCTTGAATGAAAAACACCCACATTTATAGCCAATTATTCTCTCCAATTATAGGTTCATAGGAGGTTACTAGGTCTAATGGACCTATGGCTTTTACAAGCCTAGCCATGTAATACCCGTATTTCTTAACTGACCACTGTTAGATGGCTTGACTGTTTGCAGAGCAAATCTATGATCAGCACTGCCTGCCCCTGTCTATGAGGGACATAGGTGCCACCCAGGGGTGAATTTACGGTCTCCCATCCAGTTGTCCAGGTTGTGCTTAAATAGGATCATTGAAGAGCTCTGCTCAACGTGAATTGGGAGCTTATTCCTGGGTAGCGGCGGTCTCTGGGAGACATACCTATCTCTCCACCATGTTTTAAGACACAGGCTAGGTTGAGATCACCTGAGAGTGACTCTTGCCCCATTTGATTTGTAGATATGCGGCATTTCCATTATGACAGGATCACAGACTGCTCTGTAGGCCAGGCAAAAGTCACCTCTCAGCAGCCTGTAGGACACAATAGTACAACGACAGGGCTTTGTCTTTCCATGTAGGTCATGTTTTGGAGTCCCTGAATTCCCCTGGTCAGGGACCTCTTTGGTCTCTCCAGCTGCTGTGTCTGGTGAGGTACATGCAAAAGAAAGGAGCACTGTACTCCATTAGTGGTCTGATGAGGGCTGAGTACAGAGAAGTTATGACATCTCTGGTTTTGGATACGATGCTCTTACTTATGAGGTGTACAATATAAAAGGATTTCCTTACCATTGTGGACACATTGTGATCTAAGTTTAGACTGCTATCAACTTATGTTCCCAAGTCATGCACCACTGGGTTCGACCTTGGAGGTGGTGCTGCCTATATATTTGCAGGGGCTACCTCTTTACCAAAGGGGACAACAACGCACTTTTTTCCATTTAGTTTTAGACCGTGGCTTTAGCACCAGTCATTTGTCTGTGTTAACCCATCCTGTAATATGCTAATATCTTTTGGGAACTTAATGATTGCTCCCAGTTTGCACTCATCTGTGCATGCGTCTATGTAAGAACATTGAAAACTGCAAATATGGAACGACCAAAAGGCCGAAAATGCCAGACCCGCTATTGTGGGTGGCTGTGCCCCTCATACTCCCTGCTCTCTCTATATATATCGAGGTCTGGCATTTTTGGCCTTTAGGCCGTTTGACATTTACAGTTTCTGATGTAGAATAGGAACCCTCTGCGAACCTAGTAAGCCATGGGCTGTCTACTTTCACCTGGACTTCCGAAAACTAGATTCCAAAGAGGCCCAGCAGAGAATCTTGTGGTACCCCACTATTAATTGTTCTACAGGTGGAGGTGGAATCCCCAACATTGATTGCATGGATTCTTTCGGTGAGCCAGTTGGCTACCCATCTAGTGACATAAGGATTAAGCCTCAGCTGGGAGAGTTTCTTGATGATACCAGAGTGGGGGATTGTGTCGAAAGCTTTGGCTATGTCAAGATAGACTGTATGCACTGCTTTGCCTTTGTCCAGGGTTTGGTGACATTCTCAAAGAAGTCCACCAGGTTTAGTAAGCATAATCTACCCTTAAAGCCAAAATGGGTTGAGTCAAGAGTTTGAAGGTTGCTTATGTCCTTGTTGATAAGGTCCATGATGATTCTTTCCATGGCTTTGCAGATAAGGCTGGTTAGGCTTATGGGTCTACAGTTCCCAAGGTTGGTTGATGTATCCCCCCTTTGTGCATAGGGATTACATTTGCTGTTCTCCTCTCTGCTGGAACAAAGCCAGTGTTCAGGCTATGGTTAAAGAGAGTGCCAAACTGGATCTGCAATGTCATGTTTTAGGTTGTTTAGTAAGCAGTCTGGGATGTTATATGGTCCCATACAGGCAGTGCTTTTGGCCTTGGAAAGATGGATATGACTTGCTCACTGAAGATACTGGGGAGAGGACAGGTGTCAGGTATGCTTTTGGTATGGCTGGTGGGGACAAGGGGGTGAAGTTTGTGCCAAATGTGTCAGCTAACAGGTTGGCAGTTTCCTCAGGGTCAGTGTATTACCATCCACTATGCATTCAGCACATAACTGAGTATTCCCTTTTAGATTTCAGACATAGCTAAATAATGCCTTATGACTGTCTTTAGCTAGGGAAGCTAATTTAGTCTCATAACTAGCTTTAGAGGACTATACCAGATACCTCATTTGCTTGTTCAAGCTGTGGAGGATATTATTTCTCTGCCAAGTTCCCTCTTGTTCTTAGACATCAGTCTTTTGTTATATAACCTGGTTATTCTCTGGGTCCACCAGGGTTGGCTTATTTATATGGGAGGACTTGGTTTTGATCATGTCAGGTACAGCAGAGTCAGTGCAGTTGTTTAAGTGGTTATACAGGGTGTTTGTATCCTCCTCTGCATAAGAGTCATTGTTGGCTGTGTCAGCAGGGTGCTTGAAACTTTTCAAACCATCACTTACTAGGCTATAGTTTGTTTTGGAGAAGCTTCTCATTTTTATCACTCCTGTGGCGGTGTTAAGTCTGATCATTACTTCAAATGAGACAAATTTATGGTCCAACCTTACTAGGGAGGGCAAAACACAGGGTGTAGTCCAGTGACCCCCCCCCCATATTGGTGAGTACCAAGTCCAGCACATTTGAGCCCCTTGTGTGTGTGTGTGTGTGTGTGTGTGTGTGGAGGGGGGGGGGGTGCAGACTAACTGTTTCAGAGCATTTTTACTAAAGTCCAGAACCTCAGGGTGATTGAGCCTGTGCACGTATACACCGCCTGCTCAATAGAAGGATAGTTGAAATCTCCCATGACCAAGGTGTTTGGCTGTATAGTGACTAACTCAAGCAAGTCCAGGTAGGCAGTGCGCTTCTCGTGGTTCATTGTGGGGGACCTGTAGCTAGCAATGATGTGGTAGGGTGTTTTACCTATAGTTATTTGGACCTGGAGTAGCTCAAGAGAGTCGTAATATTTAACCAGTCTCAAGGTGTATTTGGATTTAATGAAGATGGATACACCTCCATCTTTGGTTCTTTCATGCTCGTTTTGAGATCTGAACATATGGAAGGCATTGTAACCTTGCACGGTCAGGGTGTTCTCTGCTGCCTTGAACCACATCTCGGTGACTGTACAGACGTCAGCATCTTCCAAGGTGTGGAGAGCTTCCAGGGAGAGTAGTTTCCTGTATAGACTCCTAGCATTGTCTGTAGTAGATTTTTTTTATGTCAGATGTTTTGCTATTTTGATATTGCCTAAAAAAAAAGGCACTATGGGGGTGGCAAGCATCTTTGCCAGTATTCAGAAGCCTAGAGAAGACAGGTGAAGACCACCTCTGGCAAAGTAGTGCGGTCTGTCGACTGTGTCTTCCCAGGCTGACAGATACTAGATCCCTCTGGACTGACACCAGAAGCTAAGTCAATTGTTAAAATCAATCATCTTTGTTTATATTATGGCATCATCCCGGGTGAAGGTAGAATGCTGCCTAGGGCTAGGGACATACCTGTGTGGGACACATTCTGAGAGGTCAGTCATGTTTTGCATCATATAGTCCAGGGAGGTACATCTCAAGTCATTCACCTATGTACTATGACAGAGTCATAATAGTAATTGTTGTTGAGTGACTTGAGTGCGTGTGTGACACACAAAAGCCACCATAGCCAGAACTCATCTGTTATCTATACTTCTGTATGCCTCCCCAATCTTAACAAACCTTCACCAAGCAGAACTTTCAAAAATTGAATCATGCTACAACAAAATTGCAAAATTTGCTAATGAAGCCACATATAGGTCCCATCCCTGCCAATCCCTCAGACAACTCAACTGGCTTGAGTTACCCCAAATCCTTCTACTCAACCAACTCACCACTGTCCATAAGCTCTACTACCTTCCTAGGAAAACCCCAGCCTTGCAACAATTAATTCAACACTATACTCCCTCCAGAAACTTAAGATCAACACAACAAAACCACATAAATGTCATCAAGCACAAAAATGAAGCTGGCAAACCACTCTACGCCTGCTGCATTGCTAAAACCTGGAACCTCCTACCCAATCCCCTAACCTCAATATCCTCACCTTCCCTCTTCAAAAAAAAACATAAAATCACATTTTATGCAACACTGGCAATGTCCATGTCTTCCCCCAGGCTAGACCAAACAAGTCACAAACTATTAGTACTCACTTAAACACCATTGTCCTCAACCACTAATAGCTTAGTGACACAAAGCTATACCACCAATTATGCTCTACCATCTTACCCCTTTTGCACAAATTTTAGCAAATACTTCTATAAATCTCAGATCAAACTACTGTTTTGATCCATATTCAACAAACATACTGTACTCTGAGCCAAAATATCCTGTACCTTGCAAATATTACTATTGTAATGTAACTAACTTTGTAACTGTCTTCATGAATACTGTCTCATATCATACTAATGTTAATTAACTAAGGTTCTGTTTAACTGTTAATGTTAACCAAGAGAATGTATTGTAATTATTTGTGGAGCTTTTCTCCCCGGGCCTCCACTGAAAATGGACCTGTGTCCAGTCGGACTATCCCGGTAAACAAATGTAAAATAAAAATAAATAAAAAAAATTTGGCGGCAGCTGACCATGACCTTCTCCTTGTCCAGCCTGGTGAGGGGGACATCAGTGTATCTCACTATGGAATCTCCTATGACCAGGACATTTGGTATTTTAGGGGTTTATTCGATGAGACACTGATATGTGTGTTGTGTGCTGTAGATTTTGGTCATGCTCTGTGTGAGTTGTTTGGGAGGTCTCTGGTCTTTTGGTAGGCTCTTGGCAAGTACCTCCACATGTCGGTTTATGTGCCGAGTCTATCTTCTGTAAGAGAAGTGTTTGTGCAGACAACCTATTTGATGTCATGTTTATTGTTACGTGAGGGGACTGATTCCAGTTTCATAGTTATATCTCTCACATACTGTATTTGTTTGCTATAGCATCAAATGGTTGTCAGTATACATGAGGCAATTACAGCATTGTCTCAGGATGCTCGTGTCAATCTGGTTGGTTGGAGAAACGCTGGGAAACTGTCCATTGTAGCAGGTTAAACCGTAAATACTGTTAGGGGTGGTGCGCAAGTTAGATCAGATTTTGCTCTAGGGTTAGCAAGGGGACTTATTCTATTGAGGATTAGGGATTAAAAAGTGTGGCAATGCTGCTCAGTGCTCAGCTGAGTTGCCCGCAGTGCAGCAGGGAAGCCTGGGAGGGTACCACTGACTGTTCTCCAAGGAAAAAGTTGTAGACTTGGAAGCATTTGTCTGTAGTGCTTTTTCTTTTCATTGTAATGTCAACATCATTAAAGAAAACCCCTTGGTAATATGCAGTATCTTTTAGCCATAGGAGACAAGCAAGTGTGCTAATACCTACATTGAGCTGGACAATAAAGCCAGTGATCAGAGGTCTTCCAAGACGGCTACACACTGATCAGCAGCTTAATTTCAGCTCCCCCAGTGTGAAAGCAGAAACTGAGAAAAGGAGGCAGAGAAACTGTCAATTTGGGTAAAATTCATTTATTGGCTTTTATGTACACTGTCTTGAAGCCAGCAAAGAAATTTAGAGAACCTGAAAGAAAATCTACCAGAACAAGTGAAGAGAAAACACTGGCTGGGAAGAATCCTGCATCTGTTCAGCAAATATTAGTTCAAGCTTCAGCTTTGGTACAAAAGATGGATTCTGGTAAATTAGAGGAAAAAAATTAATCAAATGTACTCAGAGATGATGAAAATAAATGAAACATTGAAGGACTACTATACTAATTCAATTTAAAGTCTGGAAAAATAGAAGGAACATTAACTAGACATTCAAGTGAATTGATAAAAACTGCAAAATCAGAGGTTGAAATGAATTAAAGACTAGCTGAGTATGAGGCTTCTCAAGAAGACCTGCTTCAAAAAAATAGTAGAATTAGAAAACAGAGTACACAAAGGAAACCTGAGAACTTTTGCTGTACCAGAGAAACTGGAAGGAAAAGACTATATTAATTTTATGAGGACACAAATAAGCAAATGGACTAGTGTTCCGTACCAAGATTTGTTCATTGAAAGGGCACATGCAGTGTATGCTCCAAACATTGCCATGAGAAAACATCCAATATCTGTATTAGTAAAGATGCAGTCATACCAGCAGAAAGCTGATCCTGACAAAACCATGGCAGAAGGACAAATATTAAAAATTGGGGACATCAGGGTGTTTGTTGACAATAATTACTCACTTTACAACAAACCAGGGCAATCAGGGAATGTCAAGAGTTAGGGAGGAGTTTTAAGTTGGTATATCCAGTTCTTTTCACAATATTTTTTCTGTAGGATCAAAAATATGTTTGGCTGCAGAACAGGCTAAGGAGGAAATTGAAAAATGTTTACTCAACAAACAGTGAGCCACGCAAGTTGAAGGTGACTTTGCTTCTCACTTTTCTCCGAATAACTAAAGTCCTATAGAGACTTTGCCAATATATAGCTGTGAAGTACCTCTTCAAATCAAGTAACAAAACCACTGTTTTCTGTTGGTAGAATCAGTTTATCCAACTTGACCTTCCCAAATAAATTCCTTCAGCTCATCATCATTCACAACTTCTTCTCTGTTTGATCAAATTATGCCTGATATCTATAAGACTAATGAAACTAAAAACATTTTCGCTGCTTGTATCTTACAGTGCATATCCACA
Source organism: Protopterus annectens (assembly GCF_019279795.1). Lineage (NCBI taxonomy): Eukaryota > Metazoa > Chordata > Ceratodontiformes > Protopteridae > Protopterus > Protopterus annectens. The sequence continues at coordinate 596,518,009 of NC_056737.1, forward strand.
ATCATGAACTTCCAGTTTTTCAGTATCCTATTAGCTTTTATTTAGTTTCTTCCCACATATCCTTAGCTACCATAACAGAATCTTTTTTAATCCATGTGCCTAAATACTTCATCTTATTAGTTCTCCCAGGTATGGATATCACTGAACTAATTCACATGGATACATAAGTTTACCACTACAGTCTTTGTGTTACCTTCATTTATTTTACATCATAAACAAAACCTTGAAAATATCTCAGAATACTCCAGAATAATATCTTATGCAAATAAACCTAAGTTTCCTCAAGTACCATACCAGTCACATCCCTAAATTTGTGACTCCCTTATTCTCTTTGCCAATTGTTCTAAATATAAAGCAAGTTAACAGTGGTAAAGGAAAACATCCCTTACTAATTCCTCTGTACAAATACACTTCATCAGAAAGGGACCCTCATATCCTAATTCTAGCTCTGACATTTCATGCATGTTTCTAATAAACCCTATTATTCTATCAGAGAATGCAAATGCTATCATTATACTTGTCATAAAATTCCAGCTGACTCTACTGACTGCTTTGTCTATCTCAAAACTCAGATACATATTTACAAAGAGCACCCAACACTCTGATCAGTTCTAGACCTGTTAAATGCACAGATGAGTTGCTAATTTAGAGTGGAGGCTAATGCCTGTGAACAAGCAGTGAAGGAAGAGAGCTAGTCCAAGAAACAGGAGAATGCATAGGTTTTCCTTTAAGCACTTCAGAAGCTTGAGTACTATTTTTATTTACGTTTCTGAGCTCTTTGGGTATGTGGCTCTAATTAGAATGGGCTGTTTTACTGAAGCCCCGTTCAGCAGCCGAGATTACAAATGGTGACCTATATACGATCAAAACTTTATCTTCTAGTTCCAGAGAGACTACAGAGAGGTTTTGACTAGTGGTATACTTCCAATTGTGGACAGAAACTATATGTAAAATTTTACAGGTTAAGTGAGGATACAAAATGGAACAAACTGTTAAGAACCAATTGGCTTTTCAGAGACTTAGGCAGAAGTGCTCTAGTTTAGGGGACATGTTGATAAATCTGCATATAGAGTTAGCTACTTGAATTTTGTTTAATTTGCAAAAGGAGCAATGGGAGATTTATTGGGAGAACATAAGCAAGTCTAGACATGAAAACATTCTTAATCAGGGCCTACCTGGCTTTTTTGTTGGGTGACTGGAGAAGTAGGCAGCCTTAAGATAAGTTGCAACTTTTGAGATGGAAAAGTCAGTGTGGGTTTTGAATATCAAAGAAGGGTCTACAATTAAGTCAAGACATCCGTATTTGTCACTTGAAGAAATGGGTTCATTGTTGGGCGTGGGTCTTTTTGGGGGACTTGTTAGCTTGTACTAGGAGCCAAAGAACATAGCTGTTCTTTGTCACATTTAAAGCAAGGTGATTATTAGCAAGCAAATGGCACAGAAAGAGGAAATAATTTTGAAAAACAGTCTGGAAACATGTGAAGGATTACAGTATCAGCATAACTGGTGATGTTAAGAGGTCGGATGCCTTTTATGTTATTTATAGAGAAAATTGTACATGACCAAGAAGAGAGCCTTGTGGTACTCTGACTGAGAAAGGGCCTGTGCTAGATACCGTACCTTTCTGCACCGGAAAAGGTTCTGTTAGTTACGAGGGGTTGCTGAAAAGTTCTAAGCCCGACCTAGGAGAGAATGATGTGGAACCATGAAACTTACAAGTTATTTAACATATTCACCATGAAGTTCAACACACTTGGCACATCATGTCTTAAGTTTTTGTAACGCTGCCAAAAAAAAGTCTGGTCATTGAAATACTGCTCTGTTGTTGCAATCACCTCTGAATCACTCAAAAATTGCCATCCTTTCAAATTCATTTTAAGGCCTGGAAACAGGAAATAGTCACATGAAGGAAGATCTGGTGAGTAGAGTGGATGGTCTATGCACTCAAACCCCAATTTTGTCAAAACACCCATCATTTTTCCAGCCTTGTGAACAGCTACATTGTCTTGCAAAGACAGAACTCCTTTCCACAGCTTCCCTCTCTTTTTTTCCTTCAGTGCCTCCTTTAATTGGAATAACAAGTTACAGTATTATTCTGTATTAACTTTTTAGTCCCTTGAAAGATAGTCATTACAACACCTTCCTGATCTCAAAACACTGTGGCCATGACCTTTCCTGGTAACTTCTGGGTCTTGAACTTCTTTGTCCTTGGTGAACCTGAGTGCAGCCATTGCATGGACTGTTGTTTTGTCTCAGGATCATAGTGGTGTAATCATGTTTCATCAACAGTAACTAATCGTTCCAAAAAGTTGGCAACAACTCAATGAAAATCAGCAAAATCAACTTGGAAGTGTCCACTCAACGTCTTTTCTTGCTGGCATTCAAACATTTGGTCATCCACTTGGCTGACAGCTTCTGCATATCTAGCTGTTCAAGGATTATAAACCCAGCACACTCACTGGATATCTGTAGTGTCTCAGCAATTATTTTAGCCAATATTTGGTGATCTGTCAAAATCAGGTCATGGTCAACAATTTCACGAGTTGATACCATTTGAGGCCTCCCAGACCTTGCTGCATTTTCATTCTCAAAATCTCTGTGCCGAATGCCTGCACACCACTTCTTCACAGTTGAGTAAGAAGGGCACTTGTCACTCAGTGTTTGCCTCATATATTCATGGATTTACTTTGGAGTTTTCTTCTGTAGGAATAGGAAATTCATAACGGCTCAGAGACCTCTTGCTGTGAGGGGACAATGTTAACCACTGTACCACCACGCTGCCTGTGCAGCAGTTAGTATGCTGTATCAGTACAAAATCTGTCTTGTGAACTGGTTAGGAAATGGTATTTGTGAAGATCCATACACTTGTTCATAAATTAGTTTTTCACCTGTGTTTGTGATTGGGTAGGGGATAGATACAGGTCAGTACTCGAGAGTTGGAGGTTGTATGAGTTTTGTAAACTGGAATTATAAGAGAATGCTTAAAGTAGACAGGTATGTTGCCTGTGGTGATAAGAAAGGTTAAAGATCTGTGATAGAGGTTTACCACTTAATAGGAATATTGAATAGTTAATACAGCTTTTAATATAACATAAAAACAATATAAAACAACTCTTACTACAAACAGCCATTCATACATTTTGTACAGTTAGCTTCCTTTTGACCTCTATTCCAGTGTGCAGAACTGACTCTTCCAAAGTCTTAACCTTTTCCCAAGAAAAGCATTATCCTCAAAGAAGGTTAAAAGATTCACATCTGAGTGCATCAAACCAGAGATGATCTAGATCCCATTACCCCTTTCCCCTCTTTTTCAGCTATGGTGTGTACACCTGTGCTGCCTCATTTCTCAATGTCTAGTACCTTTGCAAAATCCTACCATCTTATGTTACATTACTGTATCTATTACACACACACACACACACACACACACACACACACACACACACACACACACACACACACACACACACACACACACATATATACAAGCACTATTACAATCTTATCTCATGCTAGGAAGTAAAAGAGAACAGCATCAGCCAGCAAAGAACAGCAGCAGAATGTAAAACATCTTTGTTTCTGTTTGCTGTCCATGCCTCTCTCAATTGTCCCAGAGTTTGCCTCATATTTTTGCTCTGTCCCTTGTAATTTTTTTGATTTTCTGGTAAATCACCAAGGCTTACAGTTAGTCAGTCAAAAATGCCAGACAGTTTCATAATTCTAATCATTCAAAAACTGCAAAACCTGCTATATTAACCTCTTAAGTGAATAACAGCAACATGTAAAAACTGGGGTCTAGATTAGAAGACCGAAAGTTTAAAATCACGAACCCTCTAAAGAGTGAAAATGCCGGACCTCGAAGTGTTTTTTTTTGAGACTGCAGTACAATGAAGATCAAAATATTTGCCTTTTCCTCACTATAGTGCAATCTCAGAGTTGGAATATAAATTTAGTGGGGAGTGTGTGTGTGTGTGGGGGGGGGGGCACAGCCCCCCACAATAATGATTTCGAGGTCTGGCATTTTCGCTCTTTAGAGCATATGCGATTTTAAACTTTCGGTCTTCTAGTATAGACCCTAAAAATTGTCCCTCTTTATAGCCTTTGTCCTTCCATTGTTTTTGGATGTCAAAAAAAATGTTTAGGTTCCCCTTCAAGCCTCATGTTTACTAACCCCAAATGTGCCCCAGATCTACTAGTCATCCTCTTATCCCTCAGGACTTACTATAGTATTACTGGGGCCATTCATGGAGCCTTGGGGCTCGACTCAGTTATACTTCAATCCAGGGGAAAGGGAGTGCTTTGTTTTATACCTATCAATCCCCCCCCAACTTGTTGACTGCATCTTAGGGTAACTCCCCTCTAGGGAACAAACCTCCCCTTTGGGCGTGTAACAACAAGCTCCCTCCCATCCAGAATTGGCATGTCAATTCCTTCCCTGCCACTTCCTCAGTCACCCAAGCTGCTAATCAGCTGGGTTGTAGTTAGGTCTTTATCTCTCTACCTACCACACCAGACAGGCTGATTTGTCCAGCATTCTTAAGTAAAGAAATTTATAGGAATGCTGCTGCTTGTTTGACAGCACTAAGTGTTCTTACACTTTTCCTCCTGTAACTGGTAGTACATGGAGCAGATAAACCTCCACACACTGCAAAGAATTATGATCATAACCATTTATGTGTTCTCAAAATGGATATCTAGATTCACATCTCAAGCTTTACTCTTCAAGGTGAATTTCTTTGTATCCATATCTAATACACAGTAAACCAATTAAAACAGGAGACCAGATTGTAATTGTCTACACAGTGAAAAGCCTCTCCTATAATATGTGCTCAGGTCTCTGAATAAGGTTTCTCTCTCTTTTTCTACCATACTGAATGATAAAGCTTCTTTTTCATGAATTGCAGACATACTTGTGATCTCTTTGCTGTCTTCTGTGATATATATATTTCTTATTAATACTAAAAGATCTTGCAACACCCCTACAGGTTCCACTGAAATTATATGGCACACCTTCTCGCCTTTCTTTCGCTATCAAATGCAGCCCACACATGAATACAAACAAGCATCACTCCACCCATGATAAGAGAACTTCTGGGATAGCCCTCATTTATGTCAAGCATTTATAAATGCATACTATCATCCCAAATTACTATTTTCCTCTCATCTTTAGCTGTGTCTTGCTACCACAGCAATCTCATTAAATTAAAGTCCATAGCTTCAGTGGCATAGATGGATAATTCTTTGACTACAGAGCAGGTGACCCAATTTCAATCAGCACCTTGGACATTTGATGTTGCTAAGAAGACAGTTTAAGTATGCCCATCCTATGGTAGGGCAGAAAGCAGCAGGAATCATATAGCCACACTCTCTCTCACAGGATGGGCAACACTGTCCTACACATCCTGGGGCAGGCTTTCAGCCCAGCCAAGCCACCATCTGGTGTTAAGCCTTCATTAACAAGTGTGTGGGAGTGTGCATTCACAAGGGAAGGTGCAGCGGGTACCTGAAGTAGTGTGACACCTTGGTCCCCACAGTGGTGGGATTTAGGCCATACAAAGGTCTGCACTGCTTGGACATTGCTAAGATCACAAGCAACGCTCAGAGCTTCCTGTACGATGGCTCTCACTCCTGTACTGTACCACTGTAATTCCCTAGAATGAAGAATGAGTAGGCAGTCTCCAATTGGGGGAAGTCTGATGGCTAACAGGCACTATGGTAAAATGCATCAAGAAAAAAAAAAAGTCTGAGCTCAGTGAATAGTTCAATGCCCCCCCCCCCCTCCATGTGCTATCTAAACTAAAAATATAGGAAAAGATGAACAAAACAGGAGGATTAAGTAAGGTCTATGCCCCTTAAAGTTATTCCCTTTTTCAAAGCTAGTAACCCTGAGTGTCTCTAAAATGTCTAAAATGTACTAAGAGCTCATTACATATACTAAATGCCACTCCATCTAACTTTTTACCTTCCCATTTTTCTGGTACAGCAACAACTTAAAAATAGTATGCTTTAAGAAGCCATACACCCCTGGTAACTACCAGACTGACAACACACCCACTTAGAATCGACCTAGTAGTCAGGGACATGAGAAACATAAATAGACAGTAACTTAGCCTTTGACCATCATGTGTCTATAGTAGTGAGGAAATCATTCTATGTTATGCAACTTATACACAAAGGTATAGCATCTACTTCCAAGGAGGTCATTGCTCCACTGTATTCAGCATTCATCAGACCTATGATTAGGTACATACTAAAAGGGGCACTATATTCTACCAGGCATGTCCAACTAGTGGAACATCCACAGAGGTTCTTCACTAAATGAATGTAGGACATAAATAATGTCCTGTGCGGACCACCTCAAAAATCTATCCCTGTATTCAGTCTCCTATAGGCTGTTGAGGGAAGATCTATGCCTGGCATACAAGGCACTGTCAGACCTCCTGCATATCCACAAAACAAACGGAACCTAAATTACCCATTCTAAAGACTTAAACCTAGTCTGTTATCTTAACAGGACATGCTGCAGAGACAGGTATGCATCCCACAGACTACCCCTTCTCTGGAACAAGTTTCCCTTCTATATGAAGCAGAGCTCCTTCCTAACCCAATTCAAGTGTAACATGGATAACTGGATTGGGAAAAGGAAATCCATCCCTGGTTTGGAGCTTATGTCACTAAAGGACTCATGCAGCCTCTGAATAAAAATTTATAAGCAAGAGCCTGAGAAATGAACCAGCCTCCCAAGCCCCTACTTACACTTATCAAGGGTACCAGAACTTGACAGAGATTTGGGATGCATGGCTAACCTTAAAACGGCCCTTGTGGTCATTAGCATAGTACACACCTATGAACTTATCGTGGTAAGGAGCCAATAATTTAAGTACTGGGACACACATAACCCTTGCAACCAGAGATATACTGCCATAATGTTGATGAACACCCAGACTGTGTGTTACATCTTGACTGGGGATTGAATGTCTTTTAACATCAAGCACGGAGTTTCAGAAAAATCAGTTGGTTCCTCATTATACTCATATACACTATACACCTCTTAGTGGCATGGCTTGGAAATTTTGTCATAGCCATCTAAGAACAAAATTCAAGTCACTTCAACTGGTAACCTGAAGCTCATCCTCTCCCTAACCCACACCATGACCAACGTGGACAGGTATGTCACTCACAAGGTAGCTCCTCAAGACCTCATTTCATCATAAAAGAGATTAAATTTTAGCCTTCTGATATGAGGAGGCAAGTAGAAATATTTTACAAATTTTAATGGTAACAGCTACATGAACTTGACTGTCACCTGCTTGACATTAATACACTGGTAGTTGCCTGCTTGAATCGCTGCTTACACAAAAATAAATGCAGAAAAAGCCCAAAACAATAAAACATAATTTTTCAGTTTGTAACCCCTCCTGCACCTGCAATGTGAGCGTGTCAGCTTTCACATCCATTATTCCTATACATACTACCACCTCAGAGAAAGTACATTTAGAGATCAGGGTTGTATATTTACATCTAATCAAATGTGAACACACCAACAAGAATGCAGCTGTGAGCAATTAGCATATGCACACAGCTTTATGTGACCATCTTATATGCAACCATTTTAATGTCATGTCCTTACAGCTTACCATTCCACAGCTCTTACAATCTTTACAATGTTGTTGTGTCTTTCGGATTTTCCCGGTTAGGGGTCGCCACAGAGGACTGCTAATGATTGGCAGTTGATTTTTACGTGCTGAGTTGCCAGCCCTAACGCACAACCTTCAACGAAGGTACGCCCATTCACGCATGTCTCCACGGAGAAGACACTCTAGCTGAGTCTCGAACCGGTCAGCGTCTTACTGTGAGGCAAAATGCTACCGCAGCACCACCACCGCGGACTATAATGTGCTTTTTGTAAAATTAATGAATCGCCACCAGCAGCACACAGATCAGCTAGCCTCCACCATGGACCCCCTTGGCATGATGTATTCATTTTATACCTATAAAAAACTCTGCAGTTATGAACCATGTTTATTTTACAATTGTCCTTCACAAAGCTCTCAATTCAGCAGCAGGTTCTGACTTGGGTATCTCAATAATTTCTGTGTACTGATTCTCATATCTGTTTTTCAAATACAGGACAGTAGCACCCCAAACCTCCCCAAGTAATTGGGAAGGAAGACCACAAAGACCTTCACAGAGATACCTTAATAATCCTAAAATATGTTTGGTACTTGCCCTCTGCTCTTCTGAAATCTGAGTTGACTGAAGATTACAATGCTATTCAGAGTTGCACATGTAGTCATGCATTTGGTCCACCAGCATTTTTAGTCTTTCCTCTATTTTTCAGAAGCTACCACAGCCTTCTGTTTTCTTACCCCAGATTATGCGCTTTCTGCATCATCAGACTCAGGAGATTGTTGCTGATTTCCTATGGTGGATTTAACATTCAGTACCTTTCTCTATCTCGGATATTTTCTGAAACATGACATACCTCTGGTGTTCTACAGTCATCACATTCTTAAAGGGGGGGGGTGGATAATGTTAAATATGACAGAAAATGTTCCATCAAGACCAACACTAATACAGTATAACAGCTCCACAACAGTTCAGCAAAAGCCACTATGTCAATCTGTGCCACACCAAATGAAGTGGTTGACATGGGTTTCTACAACTTTTCATTAAATATTTTTTTTTTCTGTGATGGGCAACCCCTCCCTCCAAACCCTATGCAGATAGTTTTGCCCTTAACCCACCATACTTGCCATACTTTATAATCAATTTCAAATGTGCTGCAATCCGGTGCAAGGAAACCAGACTCCAGTGGCTGCATTTGACGATTTGGCTAAGTCTGCATTATTGTTCATTTGATCAATGCATATCTGTCTGCCACCATAATATATTAAGTATATGTTAATTTGCAAAGTGAGGATCTAATATCTTGCTATGGACTTTTTTAGTAGTGCAGCCCCTGTAGTATATGCTATATCATCCACCAAGAATTAGCGAACACAAGTTGCAGCACACAAAAATATTAAGCCACATTAGTAGTACTGTAGTACGCAGAATACAAGCCAATATGCAATGTCAGAATCCAGCATACAGTTGTTGAGGCCTACAGAACAACATCTCTAATAACAGCACTATAAGAACACTCACAAACAAGTAAAAACGAACAGAACAACTTACTGATGCATTGGTGAAGGCATAGCTTTATAATACCTACCCCACTTAAACTGTTTTTTGAATATGCTCTCCATATTATCTGCATGATTTTTAGAACGAAGTGCTACTGCTTTGGGATATATACCCACAGAGTTAATGGCGACAAACTATTTTCCATTACTTTCATTTAAAAGGGGAGCCAGTGCTTTCCCTTAAACACCCAGCCCCTTGAAATGGCAGCATAGCTCAGAAGGTTACAGCTACTAGCTGTTAATGAGTTCCATCCTCAAGTCCTGGATTTGATCAATTAAATTTCATTTTCAAACTGTCCATCTCTGAGCAAGTCACATATGGTGTCCCCACGGTCACTTGTATTGATTGGGCTTAACCAGTTAACAAATAAATAAAAATAGGCTAGATGGGTGGTGGTGCCACCTTACAAATGTAATTAACCCAAAACAAAGTTTGCTGATATGGGTGCTGTAGCATATAATGCAACCATCTTAAGTTACACTACTGACATCAGAAAGAGTGCTGGTACAGTAAAGCACAGTTCAGGAGAGTATTAGGTCATGTTAGCCTAGGATGTATAAAACATTTGAAAAAGTTTCATGGTAAATATATTCTATGGTAAAAGACTGCTCACCGCTTAAGATGGAAAACAGCAAACGATATAACTCATGAAGCACTACAAAAAGTTAGGTCCGTCGTTATGTTTGCAGAAAGACAAAATAAATTGCTACAGTGTATACAATTAGTGAAACCCACATGAAGGACTGAGCAGAGTATATGAATGAAAGCAGGTTTGATTTCATTGAATTTGTGGACAAGGGAATAACGCTGCTCGATATAGACATTTTTCAAACATAGCCTGGGAGCAGTGTCTGGTTACGTGACTTAAGTCACACAGTAGACAAATGGAAGTTCAGAGAATCAAACCTTTGACTACAGGAAGCAGGTCATAGCCTTAATCCTCTAAACTGCGGTGGTGGTGCTGCGGCAGCGTTGTCGCCTCACAGCAAGACGTTGTCCCGTTTGATTCTCAGCTAAAGCGTCTTCTGTGTGGAGACATGCGTGAATGGGCGTACCTTCGTTGAAGGTTGTACATCAGGGCTGGCAACTCGGTACGTAAAAATCTGCTGCCAATCAGTAGCGGACCAGAGTTCAACTGTGGCAACTCCTAACCGGTAAAAGCCGAAAGATTCAACAACAAGCCTTAATCCTCTACACCACATGCCAGACAGGTCAATGCAACTAAAATAGGTCGGCAGCAGATGCTGTGAGAGAAGATTCCTGCAATAACATGTATACCACTTATGAAAGCTTAACAGAAACTTTAAAATGCATCAAGATAGCCAACAAGGTAAAACAAACTAGCACTTTTAAAAAAAAGTTTATGAACAAATTGTCGAGATGTCAAATACAAGACGGGTGAAAACAGTAGAGGTAATATAAGCTAGTAGAAAGAGGATGATAAAATATATACAGCAGCCTTCTTCATGAAGTTATCTGGTTAAATCTGCACAGCTACAAGAAAATGTGATATGAAACAAGCAAAAGTGAATCCCTCAGGAAGATGGAAGAAATGTACTGCTAACTGAGATTGCTTCTTAGCTAGTATATGTGGAGGTGGATAAAATGAGCAGCCAAAGTACTGGACTTTGTACACCCAAGATATAAAACATTTGTTGCTTAAGTTTGTTTCTCTCTGCTTCTGATTCTAACCATTCACCTTGTTAAGATCTGGTGGTATCACATATCCCCTTCACACAACTGTGAGCAGCCAGCTGATTAAAAAAAGTGGCTCTTATCTAGTGACAGTGGTTCCAGGAAAACTGCCATCTTCTAAATGAAGCCAGATGGATGGGATTCATCCGTATTAGTGCTGCAAGCATATGTGTAAAGACACCAGATTTATTTATACATTGTAGGTATTACCTTTGTTCTCAAATGATGCAATGCAAATAATCTGCTGGATGTATTCAGAAATGCCTCGAGGAGAAATGAAACACCTTTGGCTCCTCACAAAAGAGTTGCTGTGGCACACAATGTCGAATGTTTCAAACACCATCAACATACATCCACAGTACAGCTTAAAGCAGTAGCTGTCATAGTAAAACCTGCTTCTTAATTCAGAAAGTTGAATTACATCTTAACCACAGACTGCTAACACAGTAGCAGTACAGGTCACAGTTACTGAGCTAGCAGGAAATCTCAAAGAAATTCAACATGCATCAGAAAAGACTGATCTGTTTGCAAATGAAACACAAACAGTAAAAATGTACTTTGAAATAAGTTGCAAAACTAGTTAATATTTAGCAAATAATCTAGAGTCACCAGTTTGAGAGTTATTTTGCATTTTTTTTAATTACAACCAGAATGCATTTTTATAAAAGCAGGAATGCAAACAAGCAAAACACGATGTTGCTTGATGGCTTTCCTGAAGAGTTCTACCTTTCAGCATTTCACTCTAAGTGTGTGCAAACTAATAAAACAGGCTTTTCATTGCTCAAAAATCAATGGAGAGGGAGGAGTGATATTATACAGCTAAAGGTGGGACAAGAGTAAATGGGCAGGCAAATCATGTCACAGGAAGGAGGGAGAGGCAAGCTTTATTAAGAACAGTGGGGAGGGATCTGTTCAGTCAACAACAGTTTGCTCATCTTCCTTAATGTCAGACACTGTATTCACAGCCTATCAGCAGTGCTGAGCCTTTTGCATTTCCGTTCACAATTTATGTAATGCAGAAATAGCTCTCTAACTACTGCACTTCAGTTTGTTTTTCACCCTTCTCTGGCTACACTACCTTATTCTTAACTCATCGATCTGTGCTAACAGTTTCTCATAATTAAAATGGAACGAGAAGGCTGCCTAATGAGCGGTGGTGGTGAAGTAAGTGAGCCAAGTTCTCAAGGTGGCATGATCACTCTCGAGGACCTGGATAACATGCCTGAAGACCAGGGCTCTGATTCTGCTTACAACAGTAACAGCAGCTTGGGAAATGACACGGAACAAATGGAAGAGCAAGAACAGAACAGGCTGCTTACCTACTGGCAGACTGTAGCAAGGGGTCACCAAGTGCAGGTGCCAGACGGTAAGACTTTACACTGTTTCAGTTGTAGCAACAAGGCATAAGCACAGCAAATGTATATAAATAATACAGAAATGTTCAACAACAATTTCTACAGCCTGTCAATTCCTAGAAACTGTATGCATTTGGGGTATATTTCATACAATGTTCATGTTTAGAATGATCAGCAAATGATATCTGAACTTGTACAGAGGCTAGTTATTGCTTTTGATGGAGTTAGGTTTCTAACAATTGCTAACAGCTTCAAATCATAACTGGTGTTAAATTGTTATGAGAAAAAAAATTTCGAGACGTTTATCATAACCAACCCAAAAGACAAGCTACTTGTACTACTACTACTACTACTGCAGTAACAGCTCTTGGAGAGCTTCAGAAAAGCATTTTCTTCTGAAAGTTAACACGCCAAGCTCTGATTTGCACAATGCTTCATGAAATGCAGGCAATGATTTACGTATGTTGCACATATTCCCTTGTAAGCTTCATATAAACTAGTCGGCCCTGTAAAGAAACTGATGAACACTGACTGCTTGGAGAACAAAAGCACAGTGGTGACCTGTCAGAGTAGTGAGATTACAGTACATTTGCCCCCTTATTACCCTTCAAGGTGCATACAAGATTTAGTCAAATTATCTATAAGATTCTTCTGTTACATTTATCTCTACTGCATGAATTAGGTTCCTTTAGCAAGACTACTACCTTCTTACACACTGGAATTCATTAAAACATATTTAGGAGAATAATGTTCTTACATTTAAAGAAGAAAGTTTAACAAAGCAAGACAAGAAACCAGTTATCTGTATTTATCTGTATTCATTTTATTAATTAATTTTCTGATACTCACTTTATTCAGTTCAGGGTCATGGGGAATCTGAAGAAAACTGTGGCATTCAGCACGTTCAAGGCAGAGAAATCGTGGACAGGATGCCAGTGCAGAGTAGGTAATCACATAAATACTAGCACACTACATAAACACCTGTAGGAAATCTGAAACATTGCCAACTTGCATATGGCATGTCTGAGATGTGAGAGCAAATCAGACCAGCAGGGAAACCCACGCACAGATGCAGTGAAACCATGTGCTTACCACACACAAACAGCTGAACTATTTCTTTAAGATTAGTGCTTACTTCTGGAACAGTCTTAACTAAGTGAGCAACATTTAGTCTGAGCACAATTCTCTAGCACTGTAAATGTTTTCTGGGGGAGGGAATCATTACACAAACCCAAATAACACTTAAGTAAACAGATACATTAGTCAAATATACAAGAACTAACCAATAGCACAGTGTAATTTGTAGTGCCCACAGGCGATTCTACGTGGAAAGTGAAAATAATACCTTAATAGAATTTGTAAGTTCATGATATATCCTTAAAGGATCCCCACAGTTCATCAACAGATTAAGCACAACAAATGTCATCCCACTCTCCCAGTATTTCAGTATGCTTATTTCTCACATGCACCATTTGTGTATCTAACATTCAGAAGTCACTTGCAATAGAAGAGGGCAGAATGGGACTACCCGAGTTGAAGGGGTGTGACAGAGCAACACAGTTAAGGCTCCTATACATAGCAAAAGCAGAAAACTATAATTCAAAGTGGAAAGAGATGATGATGAAACAAGGGGGAAGCTTAAGTAACAGGGACAGACTGGGATTTTGGATGCAGACCTTTAAGGAAAACAATAACCATACAGAATATTACATTCATAAAGTAGCAGAAGGTCTTCTAAGAACTAAGCCAACATGGGGATGGGGAAAGGAGATCCTGCCTATAGGGATGACTGCAATTAGGGATACAGACAATAGGCAAGAGGGGGCGTTAATATACTGGAGAAAATTGGCAAAGGCAACAAGGTATTGGGAGCAAATAACTAGACAGGGAAAGGTAACAGAATGGGAAGAAGCCAAGAACTTATTTGGAATGCAAGCTAGAGATTGCCTTCCATATCAAGGATTGATATCGGAGTATAGGCAAAGAGAAAGAAACAGGGGGTCCTAAATGAAAGACCAGCACTGATAGAGTTTTTAGCAGAATCTAGAACAGAAGCTGCCATTAAGAAAATAATAATTAGTACAGTATATAAAATACTGCATGATAACTCCAAGAATTAATCAGAGGAGGTTAGGAAGAACTGGGAAGAGAGATTAGAGAAGCAATTCACAAAGAAACAATGGGGGGATATATGTATATCTCCCAAATATGCAACAAAATCTATGATCTTTGCCTGGAAGTGTTTACATAGGTATTTTTATACCCCAAGCCGATTTCAAAGAATTTTTGCTCAGGTAGACAGCAAATGTTGGAGGTGAATAGGGAAGAACTGGGAACTTATTTTCTGGGAGTGTAATGAGTTGGCAGACTTTAAAGATTCCCTGTAGACTAGTTTGTCGGATATGCTGGGTAAACAAATTGGAGTAACTAGGGAAATTATTTTTTGAGCTATGATACAGAATTGGAATTGCCTAAACATAGTAAAACCTTGCTAAGTCTAATTATGATGCCTGCCAAAAAAGCAATTACTAGAAAATGGAATCAAAGCCTAAACCAACTTTGCTAGAAATAGTGAATATAATAACAGAGATAAAACAACTGGAACTGGGATCTTTAGAAAAGGGTAGGAGCAAATTACATAGGAAAAAGTGGGGAATCTGGGATCAATTCATGCTGAGGAAGAACTATGTTTAAAAGAAGGCAGGATTTAAATGAGCTATGTAATGGTCGACTAACAATGACTGGATATTTTAATTGTTTTGCAGCTACAGTTGTGTCAGTGCAGTTTGGAATGTATAATGTTTGCACCTGAGATATTGTCACTATGGTTTATTTTCATTTACATAACTATAACATGGTTTATGTCATACATGATAATTTAATAAAGATGTTAAAAAAAAAAAACATCCAGAAGCCCCACCACTAGCATATTCAGCTAGCACTTCTAACCACTCATAATGCTTCAATGTTGTTGTTTGTCTTTTCGGCTTTTCCTGGTAAGGGGTCGCCACAGAGGAACTCCGGTCCGCTAATGATTGGCAGTCGATTTTTATGGTGCCGAGTTGCCGGCCCGATGCCCAACCTTCAGCGAAGGCACGCCCATTCACGCATGTCTTTCGGAGGCCACTCAACCGCGGGGAGGACATGCAGACTCCACACAGAAGGCACTCCCTGCACACTAGCTGAGAATCGAATGGGAGAACCTCTTGCTGTGAGGCAACAATGCAACCGCTGTACCACCACGGCTTCACTACTCATAATGCTTCAATACATTTTCACAAAAGTCCTAACACTCGAAACTGTACGTATGGCATCCATAGTGTCAGAATACTCTTCATCATATAGTAGCTTACTCTTTTAAGACAGAAAAATTCATTAATGGCATTCAGGCATGCTCTCACGCTTTTATACTCCTCACTGAGTGCCTTGTATTACAACCTTTCTAAGGTAAAAAGATAAGCATCTTTCCGCTCATTCCATTCTGTTATCCTGATTCTGCACCTGCTGCGTCTAGTGTTGTGAACTACAGAGCTATACAAAGGACTCAATACTATCTCACTCAATCCAAAAGGGCAAAAATAATTTTTTCATAACCATTTTACCAAAGTAATTACTACTCAAGGAATAATATAAAAACATATGTGCATTAAACCTATTTATTTTATACATACAATATGGTTTAACTGCATTTTGTTGGCCAGAATTTTCCAATGACACCAGGGAAATTCACCATACTTTCAGCAAAAGTGCCAGGAGAGACAGATGAGTTGAATCTACCCTTCTTAGGAGCAGTCAACTGGTCTGATGCTCATTCTTGTACCATGTTTAAGAAATATGAATGAAAGGTAGACTCTTGCAGAAGTAATTGCATCATTGCATTCCCCATTACATATTTCATTTTACTGGCATTAGTACAAATTCGATCCATTCTTCTGCATGTAGGAAAAAAAAATAAAAGCTGTTTTTTGCAAGCATACAAATGTTCAGTTCTAGTAAGTGCAATTTGCAGTTAAGTTGCAGGACAGAAAATCAAAGTAGTTAACATATAAAAACTGCTTATTTTTCTTGGTAACAAATATGCAGAGGCCTTTCTGCAAATGGAAAGATCTGAGAAGCTGCCTCAGTCAAACAAGCACTTAATTCTTCAATGGTATTTGTTTTTACAGGAGCAGTTCATTCAAAATCCTCTGGCTCAGGTCAGAAGAAATTTAAGTATGAAACTATACTATTAAAGGGCATGACTGGAGTACCCGATCCAGCCATGATCCACAAAGCCGGTGTAAGATATTTAGGACTGTGAAAGTACAGAACAAAACTGCCAAGCTGATTACAAGCTTGACACTAAATATGTGAGCGCTAACTACACACCAATTATGCTGCCCAGAAAGAGCCAGGCAGATAAACATAATCCTCCTGCTCCAAGTACTTCAAAGGACAAAAAGGACAGTGTGTACTGATAGAAGTAGAAGTAACTACATCCAGAACTACAGTGCATACACTTAAACTGAAGGGAAAATAATGCAGAGAACATTTCTGGATGAGAAAACACACAGGTTCTGAAGCAGATGACTTTTCAGATCTCGGCAGCAGATTAAAAAAAAAGTGCAGGAAGATGATGCGTCTACACACGTTTAAAAATGTTTTTTGCATGGATGATTCTCCAGTTTACTCTCTGAAACCATCACAGCTAATGTGTAAAGAAGCACTGCTGCATTATCTGACAAGTAAGTATACACATCTTGGATTGCTGACCCCTCTTAGACAATAATGCTCATATATGTAAAGGAGGGACAGGAAAGTTTATTTATTTAACAATGCAAAAGTGGTTCCTTTAATTCACTCTATTTTAGACAATACTGTGCAAAATGGTTCCATATTTTAACAGTATCTGGTAAAAACAGAAAAGGAAATACATCTTTAAATTATAGGCAGTCTGGAAAAAAAAAGGTATGACTCTTGCACTGAGGAAACGGCACCCAGGTACACATCTGGCTGGGGAAAAACCTCAGTCCAATGATTGGTACTTTTAATGCGGCCATGGTCATATTAAAAAAATCATAGTACT
The DNA here is from genome assembly GCF_019279795.1 of Protopterus annectens. Taxonomy (NCBI): domain Eukaryota; kingdom Metazoa; phylum Chordata; order Ceratodontiformes; family Protopteridae; genus Protopterus; species Protopterus annectens. The sequence goes on from NC_056737.1 coordinate 596,535,313, forward strand.
GCCCATGCAGGCACATACCACATATCACTGCAAAGAAAATGTGTTGAGGGCATATGTTCCTGTTTAGTGTACAGTGATTTAATGAAGTAACAGGGTAAGTAATGCAGTCTAACTGCAGGCATATTTCATTTGTTTAGTAATGAATAAGGTACCTCATTAGAAGCAGCAGCAAAGACAACAGCAGACTGCACATTACTATGAGGGAGAGATGGCAAGACTGACCCGAATTGTGTTGAATTCTCTGTAGATGTGGCCATGGAACAGCACACACCTATAATGTTTAAAGATGCAAATCTAACTTGGGAACCCACGTCCCAGAACAGCAGACTAAGTCAGCACATTGTGGAAAGACGAGGGTCTTCATTTTTTTTTTTTTTTTTTTTTTTTTGGTAGCTGGGCCATCCTTAATCTCCACTCTCCTTTTCTAACCTAAGCTTCCCAGATTCCAGGGCCATCAGCCTATTTCTAAGCAATGGGACAGATTACATTTTGTTTGCAGCTTGGAACAGATGGAGAAGAGATCAGGTTGTCCTAACTGCAGCATCAATTGCTCTGTCACAGGATTTCAGCAATGAAGCATAACCCTGAACGTGCTGGCTTTATGCACACTATGTGTGAGCATGCAATGGAATACTGTGAGGGGAATGCCCAACTTCAACAGCAGTATCTTAGTCCACATCCACATCCACATGCCTTCCTGACTACTGATCTCCATGCATACCTCTCAAAGTCTATATTTTGGAGGAATGTTCCCATTTTCATGGCTGATTTAAGACGGTCCTACTTTGGGAGGTATGTCTCTATTTTCAGTCTTGATTTACCCCTTTCACACAACTTTTTGAATCTTTTTCATCACGTGTGATTTTTGAAGCAGTCTACTAGTGGCAACAATAACAAACAAAGAGGGCACATACCTTACAGATCCTTTTTTCTGAAGCAAAAATAAATGACCTTTTGTAATAGAACTTTGTGATACAGTTCATTAAAATGTACAGATTTTGTATGGTCTCTGATAGTGTGTTTATAATCTTTCTATCATTTTGCCACACACTGTTTCTAAATGTGTACCTGAGCAGTATCCCACATTCCTACTGGAAGCAGGAAGAGTTGCGTACTATCTGGTATTCAGATTTTATGCTAATTAAAATATCCAGATTTTTAGCTGGATGTTCCTAAAGTTTCAAGGCCCTTTGCTCCTACTTTAATTGTCTGCAGGTTGAGAGGCATGTTTCTATGCTCTACATTCTCCACCAGTGGTACATAATGGCATGACTCCCCTGGATTTTCCCTCCTCCATAAGAAAAGTGAACTGCTAACTGCTTCAGCATTCCTTTCTCCTAACAAGTAAGAACCTCTAGCGTTCAAGGTATTAACTGAATCCATGTCACTGGGGCTGCAGTCAAGATTTCATTAGATACCATGGCCCTAGAAGTTACAATGTCACCACTCTAAAAATGTTAAGGAAATAAGATATTAGAAACTGTACTGACAAACTCAAAGAACAGCTCCGTACATGAGGTCTGAAGCCCACAATAAAGATGTTTAACAGAAACGGAGCAGTGAAAGTTTAATGTGATACTCAAGAAAACAAGTCTTAAACTACACTTGTGTCGCACACAAAGTTTGTTGCATGCCAAAAGTACTGCCATATCAAGTGTCAAAGGTCACAAACATCAGCTGGAAGGCTGGGCAGTTGGGTAACAAAAGGGCCAAAATAAGCTAGTATGAAATTTAGGAGAAAGTACAGTTGTGTCCCACTTACCAATTATACCATAATTATAGATGCTTGAGTACATAAATGTTGCAGTACTAATCCTTAGGTCTTACTGGCGTGCAGCAGCCCACGACTGACCCGATTTCTAGAGTCTTAGCATCATCCTATGGAGAGAGATGCTCAATGACCAATAACCAGATGTCAGGGTATAAGAAGGGTGTCAGGCAGCACCATCTTCAGGTCTTTCTAAGCTGAGAAAAGCAGTTTGATGCCAAGGGACAGCACAAATTCCCCATTTGTCTGTTGTGTATACAAAGAACAAACATAAGTACAGTTAGGAAGAGAGAAAAGGATTATACGTAGACGCAGTAACAGAGATGGCCCCTATATAACTGAGGGGAAGGAGGAAGATGGGGATAAGTACTGAAGTAGTGATCTACCCGGGCATCTAGAATTATGGTAAGAGGGACACAACTGTACTATGTTCTTCATAGTCAGTGTTGCAGTACTAATACTTAGGAAGATTCCCAAAGCTATTCTGTGGAAGGAGGAGATTATTATAGGTTTAGGAAATAATATTTTATAGGATGGCAGAGGTGAACCCTGTCCTGGCCCTAGAGACCTGTCCTACGTTACAGTGTTTAGTAAAGGGGTGAACAGAATATCAAGTGGCTGCCTCTAGGATGGTTTGAGTGGGAACTCTTTTGAAGAAAGCAGTGGTAGTTCCCTGTGGAATGGGCTCTAATGTGGCTAGGTAGAGGCTTTCCATGGTGTGTGTAACAGAACCTAATGCAGTTTGCAATCCATTTAGAGATGGTTTGCTTTGAGATAGGATTGCCTTCCCTTCACTCTGAGAAGGATACAAATGGGTCTATATTACTTTGTCAAAAATTAACTTCAGCGAATGGCTGTTCATTGAACATACAGTACATCAATAAACAGCAGTTCATTGAACGTTCACATCAGCGAACATGTTTCCCAGGGCAATGAGTTATTTGGCCAACATACCGACGGTCACACACACCTCAGTATATTAAACCCACCAAGGTGGGGGTTACACCCCACCCCCTACTTATATACACCAAGTCCGAGATCACACTGCAGTGAGGAAAAGGGCAGATTTCCTAATGCTTGCCAAGTAACTCACTGCCATGGGAAAAATGCTCTCTGATGTGAATGTTCAATGAATGACTGTTCACTGATTTATGTTAGATGAACGGCCATTCGCTGAAGTTAGTTTTCAATGAACTAACACAGACCCATACAAAAAACTGGTCTGCCCTGTCAGTATTCTTTGTTCTGTCCAGGTAGAACCTGACTTGTCTGTGGACATTCAGTGAGTGAAGGATTCTTTCCGCTTTGTTTTGTGGGTTTGGGAAGAATACTGGCAGATGGATAGCCTGGTTAAGGCAGAGCTCTGGGTTGGCATGAATGATAGGTTTATTCTGAGAGTTACCATGTCCCTGTGGAGGACAGTGAAAAGCTCTATACTCAACTGCAGTTCTGAGACTCTTCTAGCTGAAGTGACGGCTATAAGGAAGGTGGTCTTCCAAGTGAGTATCTTGAGTGGTTCAGTAGTAGCCATCTCAAAGGGTGGCAGGATTAGTTTTTCCAATACATAGTTTAGATCCCATACTGGAATGGCATCCCTTCTGGAAGGTCTCAGGTGAATCATTCCTTTTAGAAACAGTTTCACCTGAGGGTGAGAGAAGAGTGGTGGAGTAATCTGCAAGCAAGATGAGATGGCAGAAACATGAACCTTTATGCTGGAATAAGTAAGACCCCGTTCAAACAGGTGCAAAAGGTAAAGCACTACTGAACTGATGTCTACTTGAGATGGGATACTGAGTCGGCTGTGACACCAGGTGGAAAATCTCTTAAATTTGGCCCTGTATGATTTTCTGGTGCTGGGCTTTGTTGCCTCCTTTAAAACAGAAGCATCTCTTTTGGATAAGGCATCGAGGTGTGTGTCATGACCCAATCCTCCAGGCAGCTAGATTAAGAATTGCCAGGCTGGGGTAGAAGGCCGACCCCCTGATTTGATTGAGAAGGTTTATACCCTCTGAGAGCATGTGAAATCTCCCCTCACTGAGGGTGAGGAGGAGAGAGAAAGTACAGTTTATGTATACTTACCATAAATGTAGATGTTTGAGTGATTTCACTGTTGCAGTCCTGACTTATGGGATTTCCTGCTTCGGAAGCCCTTGGTTGGCCGGACTAACAAAGTAAAAGAACTCCCTCCTCCCTGGGATGGCGGACTCCCTACCCTGACTTCAAAACAGTTGGGTATAAAAGGAGCCAGCCAACTCCACATCATCAGTCTTTCTTGCTGTCAGAATCTGAAGCAGTTGTGAGTGCATTGGTCGGTCCACACAGGAGTGAGAAATTCTTCTTAAGCTAAGTACCCTGTTGGGAAACTCTTTTTCTTACTTCCGACTCATCACTTAAAGTTGACAACTGTTTCTGTTGTGGTAACAAATCCCACAAGGACTTTCATAACTTGTGTGTCACTTGTTTAGGCCCAAACCACGACATCCCAAATTGCCGTCTGTGTGGCCATTTCACTACTAAGGACTATAAGGCGTAGGGCCAAAATTCTGTCTAAGCTCCTTAGTCAGTAATCCACTTCCCATCGCTCGATGGCATCCATCAGTCATTCCGGGGTTGAGCTCCCTAAGCAAAAAAAGGTAAAAAGACCCAAACTTAGAGCCTTGAAAAACAACCTTGCTCCGTCCTCCAGTCCACCAAGGCTCATCATCACAGAGGATGAAGAGGTGCTTTCGGAGCTCCCTTCTGCGAGCAAAGTGGTGACACAGGCCTCTGTCGAGACCCTTTCAGAGTCAGACATGCTGTCGGGTCCCTTAACTTCAAATTAGGCCCTGGCGTTCAGTTCATTGGTTGGATTTGGAGTCACTATGCAGACCTCGGCTTCCAGTGAATGATCCTCAACTGACAACAGCCCTTCGGGGCGTCCACCAATGTTGAGTTCTTTCAAGGAGACTGGCTTCAGAGTAGTGGACGTACATAGGCCCAAGGAAAAAGCTACACCTAAAAAAACTTCAACCTCAGTTTCTGTTCCTAAGCCTACCATCTCGTCCCACAGGTTATCCGCATGATTTGGTCAGGTTGGCCAAGGACCATGAGAGTTTTTCTTTTCCAGTGGCAGGCTCAGGAGTACCCCCAAGCAAAAAAAAGTGGGTCAGGGAGTTTCATGATCTCTATCATCACAAACCTTTGGTTGTCCCTCTAGTTTTGGTAGTGGTTGAGGATGTCTTTATGGAATCATCTCTCAATCCAGACTCTCTTCCCTCAGCCCATCATAAGCCAGAGAAGTTTTACAGGGTACTGGGCTTGCATAAATTCCTTTTTAAGAAACCTTCTGCTGACCCAGAGGCTGTCACCACAGGCCCCAAAGGAGTTAGGGACAGTACTTCAAAAAACCCACTGTCTACAGACAAGGAAAGCAGGGATCTTGATAGATTTGGGAAGAAGATTTACACTTTATCTGCCCTGGCCATGAGGGCTGTCAATTCCCAATTTCATATGATAAAATATCAACAGAATATTTTAGAAAAAATGAAGCAAAAGATTTCCACCCTAGAGGACAAGAATACCTCCAAGGAATTGTTGGATCTCTGCCATTCCAGTTCCCAGGTAGCTAGGCACTTCGGATATAATGCCCTAGAGGCAGCTTCCCAAGCAGCTGTCTCTGGCTCAGTCATCAAAAGACATGCTTGACTTAGGGAATAGACATTATTAGCATGTCAGTTCTAAACTGCTAAATGCACCCCTGGATAAGGACTCCCTTTTTTGGACCAAAGGATGAGGCTATGTTAAAAAAGATACAGAATAAAGCACAATCAATGCAAACGGTCAAGGACTTTCTCGAAGTCCAGCCTCCTAGGTTCACCATGAATTTTCCCACTCTGCATTGGTCCTTTCCCTCCCAATCAAAACCCAGTCAGAGGAAAACCTCGAAAGGAATGGCCTCAAAGGCAGCAACAGCAATTGCAGAGAGTAAGGCGATGGTCCTCAGGAACACCCAGACCAGGGAGTTCCAGGCCACAAGGCCCTAGTAGAGATCAGCAATGACCCTCCACCCCCCCCTCCACCCACAACCCCGGACAAGATAGGAGGAAGACTTTCCTTATTCAAGGAAAACTAGCCCCTCATCACCACTGACAGGTGAGTTCTGAAAGTAATCTCAAACGGCTAGAAGCTCACTTTCAAAGAACCATTAAGATTCTCAGGCTACCCTGATGTGCCATAAAAACCAAAGGGCAGAGGCCATTTCTCAGACTCACAACCTATGCTCTCAGGGCTTAGTGGAACCAGTACCAGACCACCAGAAAGGAACATTTTTATTCCAGGCTATTCCTGGCCCCCAAGAAAGAAGGCTGCTGGTGCCCTATCCTGGATCTGTCCATTCTCAATCAGTCCCTCCTAGTTCCAAAATTCAAAATGCTTACTCTTCAAAAGTTTCTTCCCATGATCACACTTCAAGCTCTAATGGTTACCTTGGACCTGAAAGATGCCTACTTGCTCATCCCTACAGAAAAATCATGTAGAAGTTTTCTTCACTTCAGAGCAGGTATCAGTCACTTTCATCTCTCTGCACTTCCCTTTGGCTTGTCTACTGCTCTCAGGGTCTTCACCAAATGTCTGGCTCCTATGACCGCCTTCTGCAGAACAAGAGGCATCCAAATTTACCCTTATCTAGACGGCCTCATTCAGGCAACAAGACAGTCCGAGCTCCTCAAAGATCTGGCCTTCACCCAGACCCTTCTCTCTTCTCTAAGGTTCACCATAAACTTCAGCAAGTCCAACATAAACCCTTCCACCAGGATAGTGTTCCTGGGGCGCTGATGGATTCCTCCCTCCAGAAGGCCTTCCTTTCCCCAAACAGGACTTCCTTCTTAACCCAATACTTCCGAGATATTATGCAGAGGCAATGCCTCTCAGCCAGGGAATTTCTCAGAGCACTGGGGTACATGGCATCCTGTATACTAATGATCCCTCTGGCCAAGCTACACACAAGGAAACTTCAGTGGTACCTCAAGAATCTCTGCTGCCAGCACTCACAGCCCCTAGAGACAGAAATGCACCTAATTCCCTGCCTCAGAGAGGACCTGGCTTGGTGGTCACAAGCATGTGCACAGAACCAGCGTCTCCCCTTCAGGTTCATCCTTCAGGGCCAAACAATAACCACAGATGCATCAGACACAGTCTAGGAGACCCATTTCCAATAACTCCTATCCCAGGGCAAATGGGAAAACCAGTCCAGGCACAAGCACATAAACTGGAAGGAAATGATGGCAGTACAGAAGGGCATGATAGCCTTCAAGGATCACTGGGAACCAGAGGTTCTGCTTATCAAAACAGCACAACAGTCATGTGGTACATAAACAAGGGGGGGGGGTACCCACTCCTACCATCTTTGCTGGCTGGCAATGCAGATCTGAGAGGCAGTCAATGCTATGGGGTTGCACCTGATGGCTCAGTACCTTCCTGGGGCTTAGAACACTTTAGCAGACTGTCTCATGAAGACACTTAATGGATCACCATGCGTGGCAGCTGCATTGGGAAACATTTCTCAGCACAGTCCAGAAATGGGCTGGGCCAGAAGAGGGCTACCGGTATGATGTTGGGCCTGTTAGTCCTGATCTTTGTAAGTACCCTCAAAATCAAGGGTAATGGGGGAAAGGTGTATAGGAACCTGTAGATCCATGCAAAGGAAAAGGCATCTATTTTTCCATGCTCCTTCCTGTTGTGTTCTGGAGCAGAATCTTAGAAGTTATTTGTTATGGAGAGAGGCAAAAAGGTCTGTGGAGGGGATACCCCAGAGAGTGGAGAGATCCAAGAAGACTTCCCTTTTCAACATCCATTTGTTTTGATCCAGTAAGTCTGTATTCAGAGAGTCTACAAGAAGACTGATGTGGCTTGGGATGTACAATGCTATGAGAGTAACCTCCAAGTCTTGGGCCAACATCCAGATCTTCCTGGTAAGGCTGCACAGTATATGTAAGACAAGTTCTCCCCTTGTTTGTTTACATAACATATAACTGTGGTACTGCATGTCCACATTTGCAAAGTTCCTGGCCTTAACTGCTGTCAAAAAGCTTTTATGGCTAGGAAGACTGCTAGCATTTCCTTTAGATTACTATGCATTTTCTTCTGTTGTGGGGACCAAATGCCCTGCACCCTTATGGGGCCTAACTGGGCTCCCCAAGCTATGTGTGAGCTGTTAGTAGTGAAGGATTTGTCTACCTGAGGTAGAATGAAAGTTGCTCCTGGATTCTTTTTGACGCATGGGAGCAAGGGTAGAAGGGTTTCTAGACATTGAATGCTACCTCCAGTCATTTTTAAGAAACCACTGGAATTTCCTCATGTGCAGCTTTGCCAATGGGACCACCAGGATACTTGAAGCCATGTACCCTAAGATCCTCAAGAACTCTCGGGCTGAGATGAGTTTTGTGATTAGGCTGTTTAAATAATTTGTCAGGAAACCTGCCTTGTTCAGAGGGAGAAACGCTTTCCTGTTGGATTGAATCTATCAGAGCCCCTAGAAACAGGATCCTTGTTTGGGGCGTCATCTGAGACTTCTGTATATGTAACATGAAGCCCACCTTTTGGAAGCAGTCTACAGAGGTCTGGAGAGCATCCAGGATCTCTGAGGTGGATCTTCCTTGGATTAGACAGCAATCTAGGGAAGGATAATGTGTAGCCCCAGGGTTCCATAATGTGCTATCGGGGCACTAAGCATTTTATAAAAGCTCGAGGCAATATAGAAACCAAATGGTAGAGCACAAAACTGGAAGTGGGAGCCTGAGGCTATGAATCATAGGGGTTTTCTGTGACTGATTGGTATAGGAACATGAAAGTATGTGTCCTTTAAGTCAATAGTGACTATGGCGGTATCCTGAAAAATCACACGGAGCAGCTTTTGCTATGTAAACATCTTGAATTTTGGGATGTAGAGAACTTGTTTAGCTCTGAAAGATTCAGAATAGGCTCTTTTCTTTCAGAAAGATCCTTGAATAAAAGCCTTTTCCCTCTTGACCTGAGGAAACTGGCTATATGGACCATTGCTGAAGTAAATACTTGATAATTGGGGGTAAGAGGTTTTCTTGTTCTTTTGGAAGTCTTGGTATGCCCAAGGAGGAGGGAGGGGGTGGGAATTCCTGACTAGGATATAGTATCTCTTTTCTAGAATGCTGAGGAACCACTGATCCCTTGCGGTGGTCTTCCACTGGCTTAAGAAGAGGGAAAGCCTTCCTGACAGGGGTCTCTGAGGGGAGGAGGGGGTAGCACACAGTTACAGCTGTTCTATATATTGGGCATGCTCTTTGATGGCACCTTATCTCTGTGGCTACTCTGTTTGCCATCTTCTGTATTGCTTTGGTCTTTTTACACAGGGAGGCCTCCCCTTGTCTCATCTGAGTGGAAAGGGCCAAGGTTTAGAGAAGTAGTTTCTACTGTACCTCAGGGTTGTAGAGAAGTACAATTCTTTGACAGTTTTAACTTATTTTCTTTTTTGTCTAGTATCTCAAAGACTTTTGCAGTTGGAGGTCTGAACAGGAACTCTGTCTAGTGGAGCATCCAAATAATTCTGCTTTAAAATGGTCTGACAGTGGTCAAGCTCTGAGCCACCCATATCTGCAGATAAATGAACCTGTAAGCAGCTGCTCTGCAACAAGCATCTAAGGTGAGATATCCACATTTCAAGGAATGTCTTGCTGCCTGTAGTGCTTTTCTAGCTATGCCCTGCATCTCCCCGTACAACATTCTATCATTTTATCTTGAAGAGATTCCAAGTATTATCATATGGATATGGCAAACTTAAAGCTCTCTTGGCTAGGGTTGCAGAGGTACAAGCTTCCTTGCCAAACCGATCCAGCAGTCTGCTCTCCCTGTCATTACGTAAAGGATATATGAATGGTCCTTTTGGAACCCCTTTAGGAGATTCAGTGGAGACCACAGAGGGATCAGCTTTATGATTTTTGTCTGATTTCCTAGGTGCAGGTGGGTAAGGAGTCAGGGTATAGGGCTATGCCCTCAAAAATATAATTTAGTACAATGTCTACCAAAGGGATAGACAATGGCCTAGAAGTTAAGTTTAATAGTTCCCTGCAATGTGTTTGTGCCTGGCAGAACTCCTTACTTTCCCAGTTAAAAGCTTCTTTCATTTTATGTAACGTGTCTTCAAAGGAAAGGTCTTTGGATGGGGAAGCTGAAGAAAGAGTATCATCAGAGTCTATGGCTGGGTAAGTTTGGGATTGCAAATGACCTGAATAAGAGAGATCTTTTTCATCTTTAGAGGATGAAGAGTCTTCCTCCTCCTGGAAGGCTACTTCACTTGTTCTTTAAGATGGAGTCTGAGAAGCCTCAGAAAAAAGTTTGCGAGAGTACTCTGGATTTAATGAAAGCCATGAATTCCTGTGCTATCTTGACCATATCCTAAACTTCAGTCTGAGATGTGGGAGCAGAGGGTGGAAGTGGGACCACATTTGGGTTTTACAGATCATTTAACAGGCACAGCAGAGGGATGTGGTCATCTGATCGCAACCTCGTAGGAACATCGGTAGTTAGTGGAGACCCAAGGTAGTCTTCTGGAAACACTTCAGCTGTCAGAAGCCGATGCTTGCAGAACAGCATCAGAAACAATTTACATGTGAGCAGTGGTGGTGGTACTCGTGAGTAGGCTGGGGACTGTGGTGGTCTCGTCAGAGGACTCCAACCTAGCATTTACCAGTTCTGGGGGCTGCAAAGGTGACTCACCGAGGTCTTTGGTCAACTTCAAAGCAAATGTAGTAGTTTTTTCTGCAGCCTCAATTTCTTGCTTTTTTTTTTTTTTTTTTTTTTTTTTTTTAAATCTTATTTTTTTTTGGGGGGGGGGTCATACTAGCAGTCATCAGAGCAATTGAATTGCAGGACCTGCAGAAGTCAGAGGTTGCAGTGTTACGGAAGAAGCCAATGAAAAGGACTCCATATGAGCCGAGAGTCTCTCAGCCCTACATTTAAGGGTTGTTGCACAAAACTTAACACAATCAGAGCAGCTAGAGATGTGCTGAGGCCCTAATCAAAATGATTGAAAATCTTTATACAGGATTTGTTTCCCCACAAGACAAATAGTTATTAACTTTTCTGAACATTAATTAGAAAAGAAATTTCTCCAACGGGCTACTTTTCTGAATGCAGAGGACCTCTGGAAACATGAGCTGATATATGGACTAAGTGTATAAAACACACGTGAAGTGTATTGGACTGCACAGCTAGAAAGAATGGAATATGGCGCTGAGAGACTCCCTTCTTATACTCGGACATCAGTCACTGAACAATGTCAGCTTGGGATGATGCTAAAACTCTGGAAATCAGATCTGTTGCAGTTTTTTGCATGGCAGGAATATCCAAAAATTAGTACTACAACACTGACTACAAATAATACATTATTTTATTTATTTGCATTTTATTATCTGGGTTAGTCTCACAAGGCCAACTTGCCTCTTTTCATAACAGACACAAGAAGGTAATCATACTAATTAGGGGAAATTTGGCCAGGACACCAGGGAACTTCCCCAACTCTTGGTAGTCAGAGGAAGAATTTGTGTGTTACACATCCTGACTTCCTGTTTTTTGTCCAGGTGCAGAGGCAGCCAGAAGAAACATGGAGAAAAGTTGCTAATTCAGCTTTTGCTGAAACTGAAGTGAAAGTTGCTGAAAATGTAGTTGAAAAGGTAGAATCGCTACCAGTTTATCCTGATGATGTGTGTGCAGATGACACTGGAGGAAAAGAGATTGTGGCTGAAATAGAGATGAATTCAAAGGAAAACTTTCAGAAGAGATAGTTTGAAAGAGGGACAGTTACCTCTGAAAAATGCATAATTACAACCCTCCAATGGGGGGGTTGCTTATTTGGAAAAAATGGTAAACCAAAGTGAACCAGCAAATGGAGCAGCAATTTCATGGAGCGACATCATGGAAAAAATAGAAGAAAAAAAGTGAACAGACTGCGCCAGAAAAAGTTCCACAGACAAAAACTTATGCACAAACTATTGGAGCAGGAACAAAGAAGAAATAAAAGAAACAAAAAAGAACTATACAGCAAGTGTGAGCAGTAGAAAAAAAAAAAAGCAGCAAAAGAAATCACCCAATGGACAAACGAACCACTGCAAACAAACGGTAATGCTACCCAAATCAAAAGTATACGAACAGTGGAGCAAAGCATGGTATCCTTCATGCACAAACAACTGTACACACTTTTAAAAAAACGAGCAGTATATAATCAGGTTAGCGCTTTCACGACCAAGCCGGTGGCTTCTTCAGACCATATGGTTTTAGACTGAGCAGGCCATGGAAATTTTTTTGGGTGCATATGAACAAAAGAAAATATTTATCCACTGTTAGAATATGTGGTGCAAGCTTTTTACAGGCAAAAAATAAAGAATAATGATCCAATTTAGAACTGAAGTTGAAGCAAAGGAACTGAAAGAACATTTGTTAACTATATGTAAAGAAGTAATGGACACTACAAAAATATATAATGAAAGAGGACTATGGACTGGGGGATGGAAATGTGGAATAATACTGAAAATGATAATGGTATGCATGTGCCTAGTACTGTTAATGTTTATGGTAATAGGGGTTTTGTGAAATACAGGGGTCAAACACTTATTTTTGTGGAAAAAATGATCATTTAATCACTGACTGTGATAAAAAATGTTATTTATGTGGTAAAACAGGGTATACTGCAAAAAATGTGGCAATACAGAGCATTTATATCTAGAATGTGAAATAAATGTGCAAGAAAATGAAAACGAAAATGAAGTTATACAGGAGAAAGAAACAGAAGAATGTGTTATACAAGAAAATATACAAAGATGTGACTGATAAAGGGTTTGTACATTAAGTTGAAGAAAGTAACAAGGAAAAAGAAACAGAGGAGACAAATGAGGAAGAAAGTGACTAGTGCATAGTAAGAAATTAAAAAAAATGATAGGGGAAAAGAGTTAAAAGAAAGAAAAAGAAAATTTAAAAATATAATGCTTAGAATAAAGGAAAAGGATAAACATTTTATTATACTAACTGTCCTTAAAAGCTAAAAATATTAGCTTTCAATATAAATATGGTAAAACATCTTAGGAGGAGAAGAAGTATATGACAATGGGGTGCTGCAGTAAATGCATATTACTGTTTTAGAAGATATCAGATTATTAACAGAGGAAGAAAGAACACAAAATGAACAACTTTGGAATGGTGCTGTAGTTTGGAACATGAAGAAAGAAACATATGCTAGGGCATATGTATATTATGTCAAGAAAGCATTAAAATATTAGATGTAACCATGCTGGAACTAGGATGGATTACAGTAATATACTTCGGATGGAATAAATGTGTGTATAGAATTATATCTTTATACATATGTAACAAAAAAAAGACAGAGAAATGATGTTTAAAAATATTCTTGAATATGTTTGTATAAATATGGACATTATAGTGGTGGGAGATTTTAATTGTAATTTATGAAAAAATAAGGGCAATTGTGATGTTAAAATGGTTAAAGAAATTATGAGAAGTGGAAAGTTCAGTGTATGGGAGAATAACCACTAGACCTACAAAATGAATGAAATTATGACAGAAATTGATTATTTTTCAATATCTGATCATTTAAAAGTTAAACAAAAGGAATCAAGTATGCCTGATTTTGGATCATGTGGCTATATGGGTTAAAGTGCAGGAAAGTGAAGACTATATAGCAACAAGAAAAATAATTAAGATAATTAATGAAAAGGAATTAGATTTAGAAAAGAAAAAAGAACTTATGGAATTATGGAAAAATCATATGAATATCAGAAAGTTTTATGAGAACTGGACAGTTTGGTGGCTTAATTTTAAAGAGAAATCTATAACTGTTTTTAGAATGTATAAGGAAGAAAAGAGAGAGAGATAAGATATTAAAGTTATGAAACATTCAGAGACAGAGAAGAAAAATTCATTTTATGAAAAAGAAAAATATATAGAATGAATCAAATTAAAATTAACTAGTTATATAAATAAAAATATTGTTTACAAGGAAAGAAAGAGGTAGCACCATATTTGAGTAAAATAAAAGCATTAAAGAATAAGGAAGGTGAGCAAATAAGACAGCAAGAAGGAATAGACGAAAAAACTGAATAGGTATTGGAATTATTTAAGAGAAGAAAACGTAGAACAATTTTATAAAGATGAAAATTAAATAAAGATAATGAGTATTTAGAACAAAAAATAACTATGAAATAATTGAATGAAATTCTAAAAGATATTAACATGAATTCCGCAACAGGACTGGATGGAATTGAATATGGTATATAAAAAGAAATGGAGTGGCAAAAATAATTTTTGTAAAAGTTATGAATGAATGGTTAGAAACTAGAATTAAAGAGAAAGAAATATGTATGAGTTATAAACTTTATATTTAAAAAAGGAAATAAAGCAGAGATAAAATTTGTAGACCTATAACATTGAATAATACGGATTCTAAAATTTTCAGGAAAATAACAAAAAGGTTACAAAAAATGGATAGAATATATGACCAAAATGTATTTGGAAGAAAAGGAAGTCAAGGGCTATTATGGACAATAAGAGAAATAAATGAGGATATCTTAAATAAACTACTACAGATTAAAGTGTAGCTATCATTCTAAGCCTTTTAGTTTAAGCACTTGGGCTTCAGACCAGTTGTTTTACGTTAAGGTTTGTGGTCTGCACTGTTGTGGCAGGACAGGTAGCTTACATCCTTCTAAGTTGTGAATTGCTGAATGAAGGCTCATTGCCTGTTATTCTAAAAGTGCATTAGTTCTGGTTTAAGCACTTGGGCTTCAGGCCAGTTATTTTACATTAAGAATGTTCATGGTCTGCACTCTTGTGGGAGGAGAGGCTGGACTCTGCCCTTCTGAGCTGGAAATATCCTGTTAAAGGTTTATAGTGCCTGCACATTTGAACTGTTTCTTACTGAAATTGGTGCGCCTTGTTTGCTGTAGCATAGACTAGATCCAGGCCTGCTGAATCTAGCTTTGTTTGTATAACTTGAGCACTAATCCAGGCCTTCTTTTTTGGAGAAGGTTCCCCTGCACCCCAGTAGCAGGAGTGTGCAGTTAGAACTTGTCTGATTGAAGACTACAGGAACAGGGCTCAGTTTTGAGATTTTTTTTTACTGGTTAATTGGGTAATTTGTTTAAAAGCCTTTCCTGATTGCTTGTAGTCATCTAAAGCTGCTTTAAGTGTATTTTTTTACTGTTTGTAGTCGTTTATAGCTGTTTTAAGTGTATTTTTTTTACTGTTTTTGCCTTATCTTTTTAAAAAAAAATGTCCTGGTTTCACACCTTTCTAAACTAGTATAGTCCAGTTTTCAGGCTAGTGCTGAATTCAGGGCTGTGTTACAATTTTTTCTGAGATGCCCATACCTTACTTGGATAGAGGGAGGTTTCTCTGTTCACCTGTAAGAGAGGGAGCTTTGAGCAGCCATCTGTCCCTGGAGGAGGGGTTCCAACCCAGAAGTTAGTAGTTTACAGGCCATTTTGGGCTAATTTCTCTCTCTTTCATTTCCCTGCTGTAAAAACCATTTTTGCACAGTTTTGCACGTCCGGGCAGCGCCGGTTAGCTAGGGCTAAATTTATCCCGGCTCCACCAAGTCTCCTCTTCAGTTTTTCCCTTGAAAGTAGTCTAACTCTCAACCTAAGCACTTAAAAAGCATCCTACAGTCCAGCACTTGCTTAGACCTAATAGGAAGCACTAATATACCCAGACAATTGATTGCCCAGCAGGGCGAGGCTCATTATTCACCCCTCACCAACCAAGCGACTAAGCAGCTCACCCTACTATTCAGGCATGACCAAAGGGCAATTTCAGGTATACTCTCCAGTCCAGCTGGTGAACCTGGGTATCCTGAGGCAATGTTACACCTGCCTCATGTACACAGACAACCCTCTCCTCCTACCACAAAACATTAATCTATGAGAGAGATGCAACTATATAGCTAAACTGGAGGCTACGCTCTTTCCACCCAAGACTGGAACAGGCAGTCATGAGGAGAAGGTTAACACTTGCACCACACCTCCTGCCTCACATAGACATACTAAACCAGCACTGGCAAAAAATACACATAAATACACAAAATCATACTCAGAGGCTCTAAATAAAAACCTGCAAAAACATCACAGACCTCCAAAGCAGACACCCAAAAAACCTGCACCTCCTGTCACAAACTAGACAACACATAAAACACAAAATCAGTGTGCTGCACAATCACAGCCCTTAAGGCAAAATAACATACCTAACACACTAGTAATAGGCAACTCTATAGTTAGGCACAATGACGTCCCACTCACTAGGCTGGACAAGGAGAAGGTTACTGTTAGCTGCCTGTCAGGAGCCAAAATCTGCCACATAACACAAGCACTCAGGTCACTCCAGAACAAGTACAAATATGACTCTGTCATTGTTCTTGTTTGTGTGAATGACCTGAGATGTACCTACCTGGACTACATGAAGAGAGACATGGAAGAGCTCTCTGATCATGTAGCCCAGGCGGGTATGACCCTGACCAGCATCCTGCCCTCACCAAGAATGATACCGCAGTATAAAGAAAAAAAATATCAATTTCAACAATTGGCTAAGCTTCTGGTGTCATTCAAAGGGGATCCAGTGTCTGTCAGCCTGGGACGACATGCTCGACAAGCCTCGTTGCTTCGCAAGAGACGGCTTGTACCGGTCACCCCTAGGCTTTCGAATACTGGCCAAGGTTCTAGTTGCCCCCATAGTGTCTTTTTTAGGCAAGGCTCAAAAGTCAAACCCACCTCCGTAAACAGCGCAAATAAAAAAATGAGGGTTATGCTTCTCTTAACGCCAGGAGTTTAAATCTCAAAATGTACGCACTCGAAGCACTCCTCGGTATGGAGAACGTTGACATCTGTGCAGTAACTGAAACTTGGTTCAAGGCTCCACAGAGCACCCTAGCACTACCGGGTTACAACTAATACCACACATTTCGGCCACAGAACATGGACCGAAACACAAAAGGAGGGGGTGTATCCATATTCATCAAGGATACCTACACCTCCAGGTTAGTGGCACAGCATGATATCTCAGAGATCATCCATGTGCAACTAACATCAAGAAAATCTGCAATGCAAATTGTAGCCTGCTACAGATCACCCTCCATAACCCAGGACCACCACTCCACCTTTCTGGAGACACTGGAAAATACGAAGGCCCTTCCGAACACCCTGATATTGGGCGATTTCAATTACCCTACCGTTAACTGGGAAAACTACTCAAGTACAGACTCCCAGGTCCAGCGCTTCCAAGAATTTATCAACTCTAATGCCCTGGATCAGCCGGTAAACTCCCCTACCAGAGGTGAAAATATATTGAACCTGGTCATCACCAACATGGGTGACAGGTGTTCCACACCAGAGGTCAACTCGTCACTGGTTAGATCAGACCATAAACTAATAACTCTGGATGTCCACACCACACCACCACCTCGAACCAAGGAAACAACAGTGAAAAACTTTTCTATAGCAAACTTCACCTTACTTACGACAGAGGTAGTAAGTTTCACAGCCCCCACGCTAAAGGATAACAGTGTCCAAGATGCAGGAACCTTTACAAATGCACTCTATGAGCACCTACAAGGATACATGGATCGTGCCATCCCTAGCAAAACCAAGACTCACTCCCCTAAGAGAAGGAAACCAGTCTGGTGGACCCCTGCCATAAACAGGTTATACAATAGGAGGAGGAAACTAGTTCAGAAAAAAAGCAAATTCCAAGCAGGAAAGACATCCCTGATCAGTATCAATATGAAACTAAGGTCCCACATAAAATCCTCCAAGGCTAACTTCGAAAGAAAAATAGCCAAGGATTCGAAAGATAACTACAAAGACTTCTTTAGCTATGTCAAAAATCTAAGTGGCAACTTGCAGATATGCTCTGAGCTAGTGCAAAATAGCGCAAAATATACTGAACCCACTAATACTGCCAACATCCTGGCAGATAGATTCAGTGCAAACATCACCCCCCTCTCACCCCAAAAGAGCCCACAACAATACCATAAAAGAGTAGTGTCCCGGAAATCACAGATGCACAGGTGAAAACAGCCCTTTCAAAAGCCAAAAGCACAGCGTCAGTGGGGCCAGATGGTGTCCCAGGCTGCGTCTTGCATGAACTACAGAACGAACTAACCCCCCACCTAAACACACTGTTCAACCTCAGCATCTCCACAGGCTACATGCCCATAGAATGGTGCACAGCAATGGTTATTGCGCCCCACAAAGGAGGGGTCGCAACTGACCCTGGTAACTATCGCCCCATAAGCCTGACTAGCCTAGTCTGCAAGGCTTGGAGCGCATCATCATGGAACTCATTAACAAAGACATTGGGAACCTCCAAACACTTGACCCGACCCAGTTCGGCTTTGTTAAGGGCAGATCATGCCTACTAAACCTGGTTGACTTCTTCGAGACAGTCACCAAGGCCATAGATGAGGGGAAGGTAGTTCACACAGCCTACCCTGACCTCTCCATGGCTTTTGCCACCATTCCCCACTCGGGAAATATAGAAAAACTCACCAGCCTGAACATAAACCCCTATGTCACAAGATGGGTTGTCAACTGGCTTACAGACAGAACTCACACGGTAAGAATAGCAGGCTCCAGGTCTGACTCTAAACCAGTCACAAGTGGTGTCCCACAAGACTTGGTCCTGGGACCCCTACTGTTTGGCATATACTTCTCAGAAGTGCAGGCAAACACAGGAGGACTATTGCTAACCAAGTTCGCCGATGACTGCAAATTGGGAGCCATAACTGACTCTTCGGCTGACACGGACATTCTCCAAAAGGGCCTTACTGAGACGGACACCTGGTGGCAAAGTCATGGTCTCAAGCTAAATGTCAAAAAATGCAAAGTCATACAGTTTGCATTCTAGGAAGCGCTGGACCTGGGAGTCTGTACTTGAAAAACAAAACACCCATGAATTACCACATAGGTGGCAGCCCCCTTAATAAAGAAGAGGTAATAAGAAATCTGGGTCCCAGGTAGATAGTAATCTCTCCTTTGACAATCATATTGCCAAAGTAGTTCGGAAATCCTTCTATGTAGCGCATCTAATTACTAAAGGGTTTGCATCTAGAAATAAAGAGGTTATAGTGTCCCTATACTCGTCACTCATCAGACCCATCACAGAGTACAATACCCCATTTGGGATGTACCTTACAAGACACTTCCAACAGCTGGAAAGACCACAAAAGTACCTCACCAAGGGGATTACTGGCCTCAAACATATGTCCTATGCAGCCCGACTGGAAAAACTCCAGCTGTACTCAGTTGCATATCGCTTACTCAGAGGTGATCTCTGCCTGACTTACAAAGCCATGTCCAACTCAGAATTGATGGACATGTTCCACCTAAAGAAATCCAAGTCACTGCGAGCCACTTGCTCTAGTGAGCTAAACCACGCCACAACAATAAACAGAACATGCTGGAGGAATAGATTCCTGTCACAGAGACTCCCCATGCTTTGGAACAAAATTTCGGACTACATTAGGCAGAGCCCCTCACTAACACTCTTCAAGGGAAACCTTGACGAGTGGATGGGTAACAGAAAATACACCCCTGGGATCACTTCATTGGCTCTTCTTGACAGAGGTTCAGTTAATCAATCAATAGGGCGGCGATAGCTGACACACTCTGGCTAGGCTTACAAATGCCCTCGGGCAGATAACCTAGTACCTACCTATGAACCTAAAAATGTAGAAATGAAGGTTATGATAGGGGACATAAGTAAGACTTATGATAATATTTAATGTAAATCATTATGGGGAATTTTGCTGGCATATAATGTAAGCAAAAAAATATTTCAAGTAATAAAATCAGGTTATGGAAGGAACTATGTGAAACTAAATGTAAATGCCTGGATTGAGGAAGAAATAATAACAATGTGGAATAAAGTAGGGATGCCCAGCTAATAGTGTGATTGTCTCATCAGTTATGAATGCAATAGTGAAGGAAATTAATAAAATGTTAAGTAGCTGTGGATACAAAATGATGAAGGAAGCACAACTGCCAATAATGCATAATTATGAGAACGATATTGTACTAACTGTTAAAAGCAAGAAAGTATGGATGGAAGAAGTAAATGAAGCATAAATTTAAAAAATTGGTTAAAGTATAAATAAAGAGAAAAGTAAAGGATTTGGTTTTGAAGGTATGATAGGAGATACTGAGGTCAATGAAACTGTACAGCTATATTGGGAATAATATTTGGAAGGAATAAATACAGACAACAATGGGATAATGTACTCAAAGAAGTAAAGGATACGATTGTTTTTTGGAAATCATATAGATTTTCATATAGAAAAAAAATACACCTGTTGAACATCGTGGTTAAAGGAGAAATTGCTTACAATGCCAACATCTACAGGATTCCTATTAAGTATGAAAAAGGAACTAATGATGATATATATATTTTCTTTTATATGGGGCTCTAGACTTAATCCAGTCAAGAGAGGGATTCTATATATGCAAGAAGAGCAAGGAGGCTTGGATTTACTAAACCCAATAGTACATGCAGCATCTTTAATTTTATATAAGGTATTAAAAGGAATTACGAAGAAAAATAAAAACTTGATAGAAATGATACTATACTATAAATACAAAGAACTGTGGGAAGGAATGGAAGTTACAAGAGTTGTGAATGAAGAAATAAAAGAGTACCAAAACAAAACTTCATACTGGAGCTTTTCATCTCGGGTCTCCACTGAAAATGGGCCTCAAGCCCAGTTGGACAAACCCGGTTAACAAATGTCAATAAATAAATAAATAAAATCGTGTTATGGAAGATAAAAAAGAATATATGTGAAAAAATAGAAAGGAACGGTGTACTTAAATATTATGAAAGCATTTTATTGCCATAATGATGAGATATAACTATAAGAAGATTAAAAAATTTAATATTTTTTAATGGAGATTGTCTATCAGAAAATTACCGGTTAAGGCAAATATGCAAAGCAAGAAAAAGCAGATAGAATATATAGTAAATGTGGAGTGTTTGAGACTACTGAGCATGTATTTTTGAAATGTACGAGAGTTAATTTGTGGAAAAAATATGTAAAGATAATAGGGTGAAAAGTTTGTTACAATTTGAACAATTAAATATGGATACAACAGAATTTGGTTATTACAGTGCACAAAAATAGGAAGAAGTGAAAAAATGGACAAAGTAATATTTTGTTTCAAGGACTATATGGAACAAGTGACTAAATGAAATAAAAAAAAACAATGGAAAATGGACTCTGACAAAGATTCTGGAGAAATAATGTTTTGGTTGTGGATAAAAGAGTTGGGGTGCTTAAACTGAACTTAATAATGTATAGAGTTTTGTAAATAATATGCAATGTATATATCAATAAAAAAACTACTTGCCATTGTTGCGAGGGAAAACTGTTTTAGAGGAGCACTTCCTATTTCCATTCTATGTGCAGAGGCAGCCTGGTGAAACAAGGAGGCACATGAAGAGAGGATGAATATTGGAGAGGTGAAAGAAATTAAGGGGAAAGCAAATATCAAGACCAGAGAATGTGTGCAGGATTCTGAAGAAATGTTTCAAAATCTGTTTGATGGAGATGAGTCCGCAAAGGATGGAAGAAGAATTGCAACCCTCCAGTTGAGAGGGTTGCAGGATGATTTATGTAAAGAAATGGTGGTGCAGAGTGAGCCAGAAAATGAAGGAGATGCTTCCTAGGGAGACATTACGGAGGAAATACAAAAGGAAGATGCACAAATGATCCTGAAGAATACTGGTGAGATGGAAAAGAAAACATATGCAGAGACTGTAAAAGAAGGTAAAAGTGGACTAGCAGAAAAGAAGACAGAACAAAATGGAAAAAAAAAGAAATACATGGTAAGGATTCAAAGTAAAGACGACAAAGAAATGCACAGGTATGAAGTGTGGGATGATTTAATAGATCCTTTGGGTGTAAAAGCACATGAGGTAATAGCATTTATTCTTCTTAATGGAGAGAAATTTACTTTTTGTTCAATGTAAAGTCTTCTTGGATAATATGAAAAAGGAAAAACTATAACCCGTGGAATCTTTATGTGATAAAATCTTTTAACGTGGAAACAAAAAATAAAATTTATGTACAATTTCAAAGAGAGGTAGAGAGACTTTGAAGGGACATTTGAAAGCTTTATATAAAGTAGTACTGAACGCAGCAAAAGTTTATAACAAAAGGGGTTGTGTTAAAATTTGAAAGAGAAAAAAATTATACATATACCAAACATGATAAATGTGGAGAGGATAGGGGTGTTGTAAAATACTGGGGACAACCCAAAATACGCTCTTTGCATAAAATTGGACATTTATGGATGGATTGCAAAACTGAAAATTAAGAAGAAGAAGAAAAAAAAGTAAGAGAAGAAAATGAACAAAGATAAGAAATTTTAGTAGTAGCAGAAATAGAATAAAAATTAAATGAAAAAAAAATATAGTAAAGAGGATACAGAAGAAGATTCTGAAATAAATCATGAAGACAACAAACTGGGAGGTAGTAAAAAGAAAAAAAAAGAACTCTATTGGTAAAAGACAGGAAAAAAATTAGAGGGATAAGTACAACAGAAAAAGGAAAGGAAATTGATGAAAAAGAATACATGCAGCTAATGGTTGGGGCTTGTTATAATGGTTAAGGTGTTTGACTCACTGACACAAGGTACAGTGTTTGATTCTCACCTTGGAGAAGGAAATTGGCCAGGCTTAGAATGGCTTATTAAGAAAGCTAGCCTAGTAATTAGCTATGAACTTATGAAACCATGAATTTAAGGAAAAGGGAAAATGAAAATTTTAGAGTGTTTCTGTATATGTGAATAGCACTAAGAATATAGTAAGCATAATAAGAATTTTGGAGTGGTGTAATACATGTGATGTAGATATAATTATATTAGAAGTCAAGATTTTTAACAAAGATTACAAATGGAGAAACTATGGGAAGGAAAGATGGGAAATGAGATGTTTTTTTAATAGCCATATTCTGTAGAAGTACATTAAAGATTTTAGATGCAACTTTAGCAAAAGTGGGTACAGTAACCACTGTATATACAAAATGCAAAGAACCAGTATGCTTATCCTAACTGTAAAGGAAAAGCTTATTTCAGCAGATTTTAGACTATGAAGTGAGAAATAAAAACATAATACAACAGAATACTTTAATTGTGATTTAAGAAGCAAACATAAAAAGAAAGGAACAGATATAAGAAACATGTCAGAAGTTATAACATATGGTAAGTTAAAACTGGGACAAAAACTCATGGACTTACAAATGGGGTATGTATAGAAATGAAACAGATTATTTTATAGTATCAGAAGGTTTAGTTATAGGAGAAGGTAACCAACATGATTTCCTGATTATCTTGCAATATATTTAGAGATAAAGAAAAACAAGGAATACATAAAAATAGATAAAGGAATAAAAAGGACAAATGAAAGTATGGAATGACGAAGGAACAAAATTAGTAATACAGTTATGGACAATCATATTACTTTGAGAACATTTTATAAAAACTCGTCTGAACTGTGGATGCTATTTAAGGAAAAATATAAAAAATATTTTTTAGAGTGGCAATATGAAGTGAGAAAAATAGAGAAAGAAAAACATAATGCATTGGAAGATTTAGAATATGATAGAACACACTGACAAAGAAAAAGAATTACATGAACGCAATAATTGTTATATAAACAAAGACATTTTTACAATGAAAAAGAGAAGTATCAAGTTCGTTAAGCAGGGGGCGTGGCCATTAAGAGCACTGTGTAGCAGCACTTCTCTTCAGCTCTGTCTCTTCAAACTTTTTAAGATAGGATTTTCAGAAAATATCTATCCAAACTGTGGATATTTTTTTAGCTTCTGACTCTTCTTGTTATATAAACGGATAGTATATAAATTTTTTTTGAAAATTATAATTTTTCCTGTCAGAAACTTCTGTGATACTCTGATCTCTATTAGTCAAAAGAATGAGTTTCTCTAAAACTACACATCAGGATACGATCTTAAAAAAGGAAATACAACCTTGCTAACTAATATACAAGAATTAACAAACAAAATAGACAGAATGGACTTGAAACTGGATAATTTCAAAGACAGATGTACACAACAAATGGACACTATTCGTGTAGACCTAAAACATCAGAAAGAACAAATCTCGGGAATTCAAACAGTTCTCAATGATATGAACACCAGAATCCAAGAAAGTGAGCATAATATTGAGTTTCTTTTAAAACAAAATACTCCACTGCAATCAAAGGTAGATGATCTTGAAAACAGATCTTGTCATAATAATATAAGATTTTTTGGATTGCCTGATAATATAGAAGAAAACAACATGGAAAAGTTTTTGATATCTTGGTTGCCGGAAATCCTGGAACTCCCTGAAGTCCTTTCCTATGGTACTGAAAGGGCACACAGATCTATGGTCTCATCTAAAAACAGCAAAACTAGCTCTACTAAATCTGTGATTGTAAAATTCCTTTCATCACATAAGGAAATATTACTGAAAACAGCCTGGGCAAAATCACCAATTAAAATAAAAGACAATATAGTATGTTTCGACAATGATTATTCTCCTGTAGTAATATCTATGAGAAAGATCTTCTTGCTCTTAATAAAAGAACTTATAAAGAATCAAATAAAATCCCATTTATTATTTCCTGCAAGACTGAAAATGTTCTACCAGAATACATCTGAAATTTTTGAAGACTCAGACACAGCTCTTTCATTTGTTAAAACAAACTATTAGACAAAATTGAAGACATGGAATGGGCTAATGCAAGTTTAGAGACTACCAGAGAACAGAGCACGGAAACCCTTAGAACAAAAAAAGAAACAGAAAATAACTGTTATTGGATACATTTTTATTCACCCTCATTCTCATATATTTTTTTTTTTACTTGCTTCTTTTTATAGTTGCAAGTGACCCAAAAGTCCAGGGAGATGAAACTGCATCAACAGGTAAGAACTGAGAACATATTTCTGTTCACTGATATTTTATTTTTTTTTCTTGCTGGTATGTTATTATAGTTATTGTATTAAAATTTGAAAGATTCATTGCCTATTTCCTTCTCATAATATATTTAGTCTGTAATTAAGTAATGGTGTTCAGTTGATTGATGTATCTATGATATTGATTAGAAGTTTATTTTGGTTGAAACTTAATTATACTATTTAGTGTTTATTTGTTTGATTCCTGTCTTATCTTTGTTGCAGCTTTGGGTATGTGAAGTAGGAATGCAGCTCTGAGCTGTAATGCCTTTAAGGTAATGACTTGGTTGTACTGTGTTGAGCTGGGGCTGAAACCGTTTAGGTTGGTATGAAATAGTGCTAATTATTCCTTTCACTTTTTTTGTATTTTGTTTATTTGTTTATCCCTTTTCTTTCGTTTTCTATGTTTGCCCGTATTTGCTAGATGAGTGAAATGTGTTGCTTTTCTGCTTAATGGGTTGTGTTTTGGGGCTGTGCTTGTGATAGGGTTGTTTGGGAGAGTTTCCTCTCCCTTTTGCTCAATACAGGTTGTACTGTTGGCTCGAGCTTTGAAAAAATGTAAAAGTGAGTCTGTACTCACAGTTTCCCGCTGAAATCTTTAAAAGTTGTTTCCAGTAAAGATCCGGCTCGAGACTAACTACACGAGATGTTCATACAGCTGGGTCATTTGTTCATTGCTTCACTACGTAGCCTTGATATTCCGGCTGACCTCTGAACTTGAATTCAGCCAGATTACGTAAATGGAACGTTCAAACACTTTAAGAAAGTCAGCGCAAATGCCTGCATGTCCGCAAGTGAAATGTACTCGAATATACATGCAACCAGTGAACAGGACACCTATAATAAAGTATGAAACCTCATTTTTATTTTAATATGAGTTATCAAGGTATTATTTAAACTTGGACATACTAATTAGGTTCCTTTCATTTACAGCTATGGTTCCCTTATTTATCATTTGATCGGCTTCCAGACCAAATTATTTAAATATGTATCTGAATGCTTGCATTTTCACAAATTAATTTCTTAGATCCTTGACATTACATATAATAAGTGCAACATGAGATGCCAGCACAGTATCCTTCTATGAAAGGAAAAATAAATATTAAATTATTAATACATTAAAATTTAAGGTAGTATGCAGAAGGATACCAAGACAGCATTATTTATAGTCAAATTCATTGTATTTACTTATTTTAACGAGGTAATACATTTGGCAGAAATGGCTTCATTTGATGATACCAGAGAACATTACCTAAATAAATGCTTGTTCAGGGTTATATACTTTAAAATGAAAGCATTCAGAGAAAAGCTTTTCTGAAACTGACTGAACTCATGCTACACAATATCTTTTCTTTAAAATTATAAGGCTTTGTTATACATTTTAATAATTATATGTTATAACTGCTTACAAAGTCTCATTAACTGGAAATGATTCCTTTTTGATCTAGAACAATAACACTTCCTTTTGCTCAATTTAGTAATTACCAAAAATACTTATTGGTCAGTTTAATGCCATGCTTGTCTTTTTGTTACAGTATGACCATGTTATAATGTTTTGACAGACCAAAAGATACTATTAACATTATAAATTATTATATCCATCTATATATGGTGTCTGCAAGACTACTACTTGTGCAGTGTTTAATGTATTACTTTATTTTTTTGCCTGGGCATCTTACAATTAGCTTGATAGTTATCCACCTTTATGAATCTTTAATCTACATTGTATGGTAGTCACTGTAGACAATGTTGTTGCCTTCACAGTTATAGATTGTGGTGTACTAGCTTTAAGTATTCTGACACTTAATAAGGACAGTTTGTACTCAAGCTCATGTGTATATTTCATTAGCAGTCATTCTGATATATACTAGTATAGTGTTAATTATAAATTGTAAGATATGGTTATAATAGTTATTTTAAATTCTTCAGAAAGAGATATAACAGGAAGTCTAGAAGTTTATCTGCCATTTTAACTAATTGTTTTATAGTACTTCTTAAGCAAATAGCATTTCAGCAACTGATATGTTTTATATATACTTATATATTCAGTTCTGATAATTCCCAGTGTTTTAGGTGCTATTATTTTCTGTAAGATATTAAGATTGAAGAAACGGGCTAAATTAATACCACAGCTACATTTCTCAGATAATATAATTATTTGCAGAATCTATGGCTGAATAAGTGACACTTTGACTTACTATATGTCTTTATTAACTACACTGCTCACTATGAATTTTTTTCCCTTTTTCCTTAATGGTTACTAAAAGTGAAAATTTAAGATATGTCATTAGAAGATATTTATTAGTGTTACAGCTTACAGAGTAATTTTCATATGGTTGTTTTTTTATGTACCATTAACATGAATACACTTTTTAATGATTCTTGATATATATTATTAGTTTTTTTTTTTCTTGAAGCTAAAACTTTTCTTATTTAGAGTAAATATTTTCTCAGTCAGCCGCTGATTAGATGTTGCTACTGGTTAGAGGGTTAATTTGAGTGATCATATATGTCAATCAACTTGGGAGTATTAAACTCCAGAAGGGATAGGGGCAGTTATTAGTTTAAGCTATAAAAGTTTACTGTTAGTTTTCTAGACATTTTCCACAATACTTGAAAAAGCAAATTGCATACATTTACTTTTTTCACTTCTACTACATTACCTTATAAATAGCGTACCTTTAAGTATTCCTTCGACTTTCATTAACAGCTTATGGTTTTGGTTAAAATATTTCCTTTTCATTAACATAATACTGAATGACTTCATTAAACAGTATCTCAATTAACATTAATGGAATAAATAATCCAAATAAGAGGGGGAGTTTTTTGAATGTCTCAAACTACACAAACGTCAGTTAATATTCTTACAAGAAACCCATTTGAAAACAGAGGATGTATTTACATTAGATACCAAATCATACTCAGTAAGTTCAGAACATTTTCAAAAGAAGAGAGTAGTAGCCATTTTATGGAACACCACCTTACCAAGTCCAAAACTTATTAATACTTATAAAGATAATAAAGGAAAGTTTTGCCTTGTTACTGTCCAATTCAATAACAAAATGTATACCTTAATAAACCTATACTGGATTCCAGGAATAGGTACCAAAACAGTAAAACAACATTTTGATCATATAATAATAGTGGGCGATTTTAACTGTATTTTAGATAATAATCAACTTCTCATAATAAAAAAATTACTGCTTCAGCCAAATTGTTCAAAGATTTTTCTGAAACGTACCTCTTGAAAGATATAGCAAGAAGTTCTCCCGTTCAATTCTCGGCTGAAACGCCTTCTGTGTGAAGTCTACATGTCCTCCCTGCGGTCAAGTGGCATTCGAAAGACATGCGTAGAATGGGCATACCTTCGCTGAAGGTTGGGCGTCGAGCTGGCACCTCGGCACCCGTAAAAAATCCACAACCAATCATTAGCGGACCGGAGTTCCGCTGTGGCAACCCCTAACTGGGAAAAGCCGAAAGAACAACAACCTCTTGAAAGATATACATACCTTTTGCTGATTCTGATTCTTTAGTTTATACTTCTTTTCACATAGACATAATACTCGCTCAAAAACAGAGTTTTAATTTCTAATAATTTAGTAGATTCTTTAACTAGTACCAAGGTGATTACATGCCATTTATCGGATCACAAGTCAATAATTTTTGAATTTTTAGTTAATCCAAATTGTAATATACAAATAAGTAGAATACCCACTTATATCACCAAGTTGAAAGATTTTAAAGAATTTATAACATTAGAAATTCAGATTATTATAGAACAAAATAACATCAATGATATCTCTGAAATTTTTGTATGGGATGCCTTAAAAGCTTATCTTTATGGGAAAATTATTACTTGGTATCACAAAAACAGGAAAAGTTGGGATAAACAATTAATTGGCATACAAAATAAGTTAGATTCTCTGAAACTTATTCAAGAGAAAGATGTTAATAAAAACAATAAAAAAAAAATATTTGAATATATGGAAATACTGAACCATAAAACTATGATTATTTTAGAAAATTTTAAAGTTTTAAAATTCTCCACTAATCCTAGATCCTTAAATTTATTAACTAATACAACTAAAAGGATAAATAAATTCAATCATATAAATGAAATACCCCCCCCCCAAAAAAAAGACAATGTCAGGTATACAAAATATCTTAATTGAATTTAGAGAAATTTTTACTAATATAAAACAACAACCTAAGATAATACATTCTAATCAAGAAATCAAATCTTTCATTAATAAATATACAAAAAAAGACTAGCAAATGAGCAAGCTACTTTTATAGACAGACCTATCTCCTTTAAAGATGTTCAATCCCAGATCACTAAATTAAAACTTAATAAAGCACCGGGAAATGACACTATCATCCCAGAAATTTACAATATATTACCAATTAATGCCTTAAAACTGCTTCATAAAGTTTATAACATCTTCCAAAATAATAATTTAATACCTCCATCATGGAAATATACTTTTATCTCCCCTATCCTTAAAACTAATAAAGATCCTGTTAAATGTTCATCCTATAGACCTATCTCTATACTAAACATTGATTACAAAATGTTTATCAATTTTTGCAGATAGACTAAAAAATGTTACTCACATTAGTTGAAGATGATCAAACTCACAACTTTCTTATTTGCAATGGCGATGGACAGGTTGACAGATGAGATCAGACAAGAGTCACCGTGGACTATGATGTTTTTGCAGATGACATTGTGATCTGTAGTGAGAGTAGGGAACAGGTGGAGGAGACCCTGGAGAAATGGACATATACTCTAGAGAGAAGAGGAATGAAGGTCAGCAGGACTAAGTCAGAATATGTGTGTGTGAATGAGAGGGAGGATAGAGGAATGGTGAGGATGCAAGGAGGAGAGATGGCGAAGGTGAAGGAGTTTAATTACTTGGGATCAATAGTTCAGAGTATTGGTGAGTGTGGAAGAGAGATGAAGAAGAGAATACAGGCAGGATGGAGTGGGTGGAGAAGAGTGTCAGGAGTGATTTGTGACAGACGAGTACCAGTAAGAGTGAAAGGGAAGGTCTACAAGAGGGTAGTGAGACCAGCTATGTTATATGGGTTGGAGACAGTGACACTGACAAAAAGGCAGGTGTTTGAGCTGGATGTGGCAGAGTTAAAAATGTTAAGATTTGCACTGGGTGTGACAAGGGAAGACAGGATTAGGAATAAGTATATTAGAGGGTCAGACCAGGTTGGAAGGTTTGGAGACAAAGCCAGAGAGGCAAGATTATGTTGGTTTGGACATGTGCTGAGGAGGAATGCTGAGTATATTGGGGAAAAGATGTTAAGGATGAAGCTAACAGGTAACAGGAAAAATAGGAAGGCCTAAGATAAGGTTTATGGATGTGGTGAGAGAGGGCATGCAGGTGGTTGGTGTGACAGAGCAAGATGCAGAGGATAGGAAGAAATGGAAACAGATGATCTGCTGTGGTGACCCCTAATGGGAAAAGCCGAAAGAAGATGAGTTGAAGATGATCAAACTGGATTTATAGTAAAATGAAACTCTTACGGTAACATTAAAAGAATTCTGTCCTTAACTGAATCAGTTAAATACCTAAATAATAATTTAACTTTAATTAATTAGTCTTGACATAAATTGCGCTTTTTGACTCAATAACTTGGAAGTATTTATATTATTAGAAGAATTAAACTTTTCTAATAGTTTTACAATTTTAATTACGTGATTATATCAGGTTAGCCAAGCATATATTAAAATAGGCACACATATATCCCAAAATATACCAATTAGTAAAGGAACCAAGCAAGGATGCCTGTTATCTCCCTTGCTGTTCACATTACTTATGGAACTTTGTGCTAACTTGATATGATGAAAACAATGAAGGATATAGGTTAAGCCCTAATGAAGTTTCCAAAATATAAATGTTTGCAGATGACATACTTATTACTCTGGGTGGTAATAATACATCTATTCATGCTCTCTTTAAAAATGCTGAGTATTTTTAAAAAAAATCAGGTTTAACCTTTAATAACAATAAAACTAAAATCTTAACAATTGACCCTAAAAAACTTGAATTACGGGAGGTTTACAAAAAATATTGGGCACAATCCAATGAATTACTTTATTTAGGCATTGTAATTGCTAACAACATAAAATATATCATTCAAATACATTACAATAAAAGTTTGTTGGCAATAGGAAATCTCATTAAAAATGGAATAAAATCCAATTTTCCATGGATGAAAAACTTTTAATTATAAAGATGATCCTATTACCCAAAGTTCTTTATATTATTCAATCAATCTCTTTACCTCCGCCTAGCTCAATAATTAAGAAATTTAATTTTATGATGCATAATTTTTTATGGTTCCCTATTGGACCAAGAATAGCTCTATCTTATCATATGAAAAATTGGGAAAATGGAGGCATAGCCTTGCCTAATTTGGAAATCTACTCAGTTTCTACGATGGCTAAATCTATTTCCCTTCTTATAGATACCAAATACACTGCAACATGGAAAATATTCTAGAAATATTAATGAGTAATACAATAATCACAAAAATTAATATTAAATAGCACTTATTTGGATCTTAAAAGATTACTTCTCAACTTATTCCTCTTAACATTTTAGATCTAACTATATAACCCTTCTTTTGAGATCTTTTAGAAGCTATATATATAAATTCAATTCATATAAGGACTGGTTATTCCTTCTATTTCCTATAGCTTACATGCAAGGTGATATTTTCTCTTCTGATTATTCGAAGATGTATTCCTTTCAACAGAAAAAATTAATATTTTGGTCCCAAATGATGTCTAATAATGACCTGTAATCCATTAACTTACTGAAAATAAATATGAATTTGATGCATCTTCTTGGTTGGATCTACGTAAAAGAAATATGTCTTAAATAAACTTGAGTCTATAACTTTAATAACTAAATGTTCAGTACCTAAATTAATTCAGTATATGGTGTCTATAAATCATAAATCCCCAAGGAACATTTTGTCTCACTTATATAAGGCAATTAAACTAGAGCTAGATAATACACCACATAATTATTGGACTTATTTTTCCTAATAAATAAATTATTCCCCTAAAGAAAAAGACAAATTACATATATTACAATCAGCTAGTGTAACCACTTCATCACTAAGATGGAAAATTTTCACATGGAGATATCTGCATAGATCTTTTTATCACCCCACTTTCTTTAAGTAACTTTAATAAGAAGAATGTTAATTGTTGGAGGTGTAATAAAGAAGGTAATGCGGACTGGGCTCATATGGTATATGACTGTATAGAAATAAATTCTGGAATGACATTTTTTCCTGCAAGCTATTTTTACAGACAACTTTTTTCTCTCAAAATCACTTATATTGTTTAACACTTTTGTTCCAAATTGTATTACAGAAATCAGCCTCTGCTCTGGTGTATATTATCGGTAGCTAAGAAAATTATTACAAGAAACTGGAAGTCCCCCCCCCCCCCAGTAAATTAATTCAAAAATTTACTTTTTGAAGTATGTAATTTAGAAATATTGACCAATAGAGTGAGATCCTCTAGGAATGCTATTGTGTGCAACATGTGGAAGTATACGATTTGTTAGATAAATAATTTCACATTATTGTAATTATATTTAAAAGTATTTCCAATTTATTAACTTGTACTTGTGGAAAATGTCATTGTAAATAGTTTAAGTTTGCTTTTTTTTATTTCATTTGACACTTATTCCTATTCAAAATTGCACATAACTCAAGATAATGTTTCCTTATCTATTTAAATTTAATAAAGTTGTTTAAAAAAGTTGCTTAAGCAGATTAGTAAAAGAAGATGGTAGTGTAAGAAAAGCTAAAAAACATAAAAGGGGAAATAGAAATAACTCAGGAAAAGATTATGAAGAGTATAGTACAATATGCACAACAAATGTTTAAAGAAAAAAGATAATAAAGAACTGGAAAAGGAAATTTCTTTAAATGAGCTAAAGTATTAGGACAAGAAAATATAGGTTTAGCTGCCCAACCAGATGGAAGAGTATATGAAATGTATAGAAATTTAAAGGACTGGTAAAATAATTTTCTAAAGATTTTGAATGAATGCTTAAATAAATGTTTTGTGTATGAAGGATTATTCAAGTGAGATACTTAAATTCACATAGAAGGAAGATAGAAGACAAAAAAATGGAAACCTATAGTACTTGAATAAAAATGATTATAAGATCTTTATGAAAATAATACAAAAGAGATATCAAACTTAAATGGAAAATATTATACAAGGCAGTATATATAGTATAGAGAGGAAGGGTTGTCGATAATTATTAGTAATAAAAAAGTTGTGTATGCTATTATAAACAGAAAAGGAAAAGCAAAAATCAAGATAGGAGACCTTAAAAAGGCATTTGACACAACTGGACATGAAATCTTATTGGTAATGATGAAAGAACAGAAGTGAGAAAGTTAGGAAATTATGTATGTCAGCATGTAGTAAAAGTAAGACACCTTGTAAATGTCTGCTTAAGCCAAGAGGGACATATGAAGAGTGGTGTAAGGGATATCCAATGAGTTGTTCATATGTGTTTACTAGGCTAATCACCACAAGGGCTTTTTTAAGCCTAGCCAGGAATCCCAAATCT
Organism: Protopterus annectens; assembly: GCF_019279795.1. Classification (NCBI taxonomy): domain Eukaryota; kingdom Metazoa; phylum Chordata; order Ceratodontiformes; family Protopteridae; genus Protopterus; species Protopterus annectens. Next base: position 596,568,716 of record NC_056737.1, read on the forward strand.
CTGACAAGTTCTGATACCCTTGATAAGTGTAAGCATGGGCCTGGGAGATGAACCATTTACTGGTTACCTCTATGTATTAGAGGCATAGGTGTCAAACCAGGGATGAATTTCCTGTTTCCCATCCAATTGACCAAGTTGCAGTTGAATTGGGTTAGGGAGGAACTCTGCTTCACACAGATGGTGAGCCTGTTCTATACTGTTTGCATTAGTTATGAATGTGACAGTATGTGAAATAAATTACAAAATGAAGGAGGCAGGGTATATAACATCTGAATGGTTAAGAATTCCAGTTCTGTTAACATATGCAGGTGACATTATAGTAGTTGTAAAAAATAAAATTTGGATAAAAGAAACAATAATTTGCACAAATGAATGTCTAAATAGAATAGGGATAGCTTTAAATAAAGATAAAATTAAAGGTTTAGGTGATGTGGTAAAGATCTAGAGTAAATATTTTACAATGATGATATTTCTGTGTTGGGTATAAAACTGGGAATAAAGATGCAAGTAGAATTAAATGGGAAAAATAGAATAAATAAAACCTGTCTCTTCGGGAGAACATATAAATTATTCAGAAAAAAAGGCTTATTCGATAAATTCAGTATTGATGGGAAAAACAGCATACCTAGCAAGTGTATTTACTTTGACAACAGTATTTGAAAAGGAATTATTGTAGATAATGTGTTCATTTATATGGGTTTCTAGATTAAACCCAGTAAAAAGATGAGTTTTGTATGTAAATAAAGGAGGAGGAGGTTTAATTAACCCAATGGTATATGCTGCTTCATTAAATTTGTACAAAGTGTTAAGGTGGATAAATGAAAACCATGACAGATTAGTAGTATAACTGTATAAATATTAGTATGATAAATTTTAGGGTATGGTAAAAAAATTAAAAAAAAAGAGTACAAGAATGGGACTGCTGCATATGCAGAAGTCAAGATCCATTCGAGTAACCTGCACGTGCAACCTCAACCTGGTCTGTGGCATCAATAGGACATGTTGGCGGGACAGACTTGAGAGACTCCCCATTCTGTGGAATAGACGCCCTCTCCATATAAAGCAGAGTACCTAATTAAACCTTTTTAAGTGCAACATGTATAACTGGATGGGGAACAGAAAATACATCTGTGTCCCTGCTGGACAGTGGCATAGGGTGCTGACTTGTTAGAACATAGGGTTAATTCTTGGCTAGGCTTGTAAGGGCCTCAGGGCCAGTAGCCTAGTAACTTCCTATGATCCTATAAATGAGGGAATAAAATATTACCACAAAAAATATTTTTGTGGAAATAAAACTTGATGACATAGAAAAAGATAGAAAAGTATCATATAAGAATGTAATGATAAAATATTACTATGTAAAACCATGGGAAAATCAACAGACGAAAAAATTAAAGCTATAAAAATAAGAAGCAAATTACATAATCAGAAAGTAGAATGTCAACATTTTTGTGGGGACTGGTAATAGATAAATTGCCAGTAAAAGGATATATGCCATATAAGAAGAAAATTGATAGAATATGTTTACACTGTCAAGAAAAAGAAGAAACTATGGAACATGTTTTTGAAATGTAAAAGAGTAAAAAACGTATGGGGAAAATGATGCAAAGAAGATTTTTTGAAGATATAAAAGTGGATAAAACAAACACTGATGTGATTAAATATGGATATTATAAGAATTGAAGTAAAGCATATGTTAAAAGAATGCATAAAAAGTTATTTTATGTTATATGGAATGAAAGAATAAATGAAATTATATTTAATGGCAAATGGATTTTAGCAATGATATTAAGCAAAATCAGATGGTGGTTAAGAAAAAAGTGGAATCTCACAGCAATAAAAAGTTAGTATGATTGTATCAACAGATTTGTGTGTGTGTGTGTGTGTGTGTGTATATATATATATATATATATATATGGGTGTGTGTGTGTGTGTGTATATATATATATATATATATATATATATATATGTATATGTGTGTGTGTACACTTGTAAATAATTTGGGCTAGGCTTATAAATGCCTTAGGGCAGATAGCCTAGTATAAACCTATGAACCTATGTAAATAGTTTGTAAATAAGAGTTATTTCTGTATGTAAATGAAGGACCCCTACTCTTTTGAGAAGTGCCATGAGAGCCTTTAATCCACTCAAACTACAAACTCAGGCCTCAGCTTAATGCCTCATCAGAAGGATTGTAGGACTAGAAGTGCAGCACCTCCTTATGCTACATTGCAGTGTCAGTACTGGAAAATGAATACAATTACTTGATGTGGGAATGGAATAGAATTTACAGCCTTCTGCACCAAAAGTGTGTGCGCTGACTGCAAGAAGGGGAAGCTGGGTGCAATCCAAGTGACTGTAACACATCAGTCTGTATACACACATAGTAAACCAAACCAGCACAAGAAAAGAGATACAGTTTAAATTAAATTTTAAATCCATCATTTTAAGCATATGAAATTCTTCCTTTCAGTTAGGGAACAATGGGTTATAACTACAATTAAGGGTTGACTACTAAGTAGGGTCAGTAAACAAGTGAGCTCTTATTTTTCCATCTAAAAAGTGAAAGTGTACAAGTCATAACTGTTAATGAGACAGAGTAGCGCAAGCCGATTGAAAAATATGCACATATGTGTGATACATTTTCACTGCATGCACTCCAAAAAGCCTAAATAAATTTTATTTCTCTTCTTATGCAGATATGGCACAACCAATACTACAGATGACAAGAAATAACCAACCACAGTTCAGAGAACATGTGCCATTCACACTTTTAAGCTGCAAAGAGAAGGTAATTCAAGAAAAAATCTATTTTATTGTTTGCTAGAAGGAAAAATATTTCAAGACTGTGGTGATATAGTCAAAGTTTGAAGCAAATTATTAGGAGAAAATTTTCTGCATTCCCAGATATAATGGTTCACCAGCCAGCATGAAGTTTCTCTGAAAAAGATGGCCCTCTCACTGCCTTGGTGAAAGAAATGCCCATATTTCCCCACATTACTTATACTATGATGCCACTTTAGATTAAAAAGTACCCATCTGCTGAACTGCCACCATATCAACAGCAGCGCACTGCACAACCATGTAGGAAGTCATAATGTGCAAGTACCAGAGGGGGGGGGGGTCAGCGCACACCAGTGCCAGTATGTTCAAACATCTGGTGAGTTTGCACACTATCTGGTTAAGGGTATCTGTGGTGTTAAAATCCAGAAATCGTTGTGCCTTTAAGTTTGCAGAAGTGTATGTTTTCCAGTCTCCAGAGGGGTAGTCAAAATCTCCCATGAAGAGGGTATCTGGTTTAATGATGAGTGTCTGCAGTAGGTCTAGGTACGAGCTATTGATTATAGGGACATAGAGGGAGACCTACAGCTTGCTAGGGTATGGTATGGGACTAGTCTATGGTGATTTGCACATTAATAAATTTCAGGTCATTGTCTTGTTTAACTAACCTAGAGTTATGTTTTTTGCGGTTTATTATTAGAATGTCGAGATGAGATGTCCACAGATGGAAACTTCAAACACAGATGTTCGAATTTTCATCTGGCTGAACATCTCAATGTTCAAAAGTTTGTATTAGCGAATGCATTGTGCAGTCGCTAAAATAAACTCGAAGAACCGTACAGAGATTGCAGTACAGTGTGGTTTGGGAAATTCATAACTTTCCTCACTGTAGTGCGATCTCGAAGTTGAAATATATAGTTAGTAAGAGGTATGGGGGGGCTTGTCCCCCTGCAAAAATGTGATGTTAGGTATAGGAGTTTCCTTTACCCGAGCTCCTATATGGACATCACATGACCGATTTGACAATGTTAAATCTGCTGAATTCGTTCAGCTGATTCGACATTGCGACTTGTTCAATATTTTCATTTTTTTATTCTGTTTCGAACGGAAAATATTTTTCCGTTCGAAATTTTGACAGTAAACTGCTTCTTGCTAATACAGATTAAGACTCCACCATGTTTTGTCCCTGTCTGTGCAACTGATGACATAAATGAGTGGAAAGCACTGAAGCCTTGCAATGCTGGCGTACTTTCTGCAGATTTAAACCATGTCTCGGTAGCAGCACAGATGTGTATATTCCCCAGAGTAAGGAGAGCTTGTAGGGTGTGGAGTTTCTTTTTTGGAAAAGATTATAAGGATTAGGCTGATGAAGTTGTGGCCAACAACATGGCTTTGTGCAACAAAGAGAAAGGTCTTACTAGTCTTAAAAACAGATTACCTCTGTGGTGTGCAAGTAGAGCACTGTGATGTGTTATACCTCTGGTTTAAGCAAGGCTTTTGATACTGTACTTCAGAGGAGGTGGGGAAATTAAAGGGTGTGTGACCCTAAACTGTGAAATGGATCGGACTGGGCAAAATGGCAGGGCAACAACTGGAAGAGGGAGATCTGCTAGGAGAAATGTTGCCAAGTGGTGGTATGATCCAGGGTTTAATGTGAGGAGTGGTCTTGTTAAGCATACTTCTGTCGTATCACCACTAGGAGTAGGGAGCAAGGTGCTCATGACACAAACTTGTGTGCTGGTCACAGACAGTGGACTTAATATCAAGTGAGACCTAAAGCAGCTTATGTGGTAATTGGCAGCTGGGGTTTCATATAAAAAGTGTAACGTTATCTACTTCGGTAGGAATAATGTACAGACAAAAGAAATTAAAGGTTTGGATGTGAACAAAGACTTATAGAAGGACAACTTTAAGTGGAACACATTATTGAGGAGCAAGCTGGAGGTGTAGATCTGAAAAGAACAACAGAGGAGAAAGGTGACAAGTGTGACTGCTAGGAGGAAGGGGGGGTGACTGAAGATGCACTTTGAAAATAGGATTTTACACGGATGTTAGTGGGGTCCTAGCATTTGCCGTGTAAACCAGCAGGTCGAGCTCTTAACAGCACAGGGTTTCAAAGATACCTTGAACAGAAAAAACAAAGGATGTGACATGTACAGGGGAGAAAGAGATGCAATACTCGGGTGACTGTTATAGAGTCATGTTATCACAGTTGCATGTTCACATAAACGTGTAAATTTAGTATCACAGGTATTACATTATAGTGAAAAAGTACAGCATTAATGAAATTCATAGAGAGATAAGCAGAACACTACAAATGGAAAATGCATTCGACTTCTAGGTAACATGAATCCTAGATCAACAGTTCAGCTTTACACCATTCAGGTAAATACAGAAATAAAATGTATGTAAACCACATAAAAACCTACTCAGCAAAAAGGATGTGCTGCAAAGGGTTTTAATAGCAACAGTTAAATTCGGAGGTGAGCATTAAAATGCTTACTGCACATTCAGTCATGGTTCAAGTATATAAAGTTATTCCCCCACCCCTTGGATTGTGCTGAACTCAAAATGACTATGCTTCTACTGAGATTTAATGAGTAATGTAACTTTTGAGTTTGTATTCTCTCTCAGCTCCAGGGTCTAAGGCTCAATCCTGACCTCTGGTTGCTGCCTGCATGTTCACCCTATATCAGAGTAAGTTTCTAAAGGCTACTCTGGTTTCTTTCTACCCTCCTGAAAATATTGCAGTTAAATGGCTATACCGCACTACTTAGACAAAGCACTTGTCCTTTTGAGCCCATATAATGGGACTAGTTCACTCACCCCACTAAAAAAATAAAACTAACTCATTAATACTGTCATTGTAACAGTCTTTACAATGAACAAGCAAATCTTGTTCAAGCTTTAGCCAAAAATATTAAGTAATCCCGATTTTAGAAAGTGCTTCCAAAATATTTTCTGATTCATCATGGCAAGTAGAACCTAACTTGGCTGAAAAGGGCAACACTAATTACACAGGCTAAGGTCATTCAAATTCTTTATCAAGTTACTTCTTCCAAAAGCCTTTTCTTCAAAGCCACTGTTATAAGTGGCAGCTTTTAAACCATAACCAAATGAGACACCATTACAGAACACAACTACACGATGGTTTCCTCTACAAATATGTAATTTCTACAACATTCTTGACAGCATACAGTATTTTATTTTTAAGCAAATAACTTACAATTCTTTATCTGCCAGTGTATGTAAAACAGATTAAAATAAAATTTGATGTTTTCAGGTTAAAAAGGCTCAAAACATGTTTCATGGAAGTGTATATAAGCTGCTAGGAGTAGATTAGGAAGAGGGATTTACAAATGCATTTGATGACCCGGCAACAACGCACCACAAAATCAGTAACTTTCTAGACTCTTGCTTTCTGAAGGGTATACTTTTGACGGTCACAGATAATGTAACAGAAGTTTTATTCATGCAAGCTGCAAGGGTGTGTATATGGTGAAAAGTAAAATATAGGGTAAATCCATTTTCATCAGTTATCTTGAAAAATGTAGACAGGAGAATCCAGTTCTTAAGTACAGCAGTAAATCCAAGTGACTGGATGAAAATAAATTGTTTAAAAAACTGACTTGGCAACTTGTTTAGCATAACAATTTACTACATAAACAGAGCTAATGTGTTGACAGGACAGTCAGAAATGCTCACGATGCTTGTACGTTAGCATGACATATATCCATTTTCCATTCAAATCAGCTGTAAAGATCCAATGATAATAGACAAGACAAGGAGGCAGCCTTTACGATGTTTTCTGCTTGTGCTGCAAAGGTCACAGATGTGTATGAGTGGCTTCCTAATAGAAGTGCAAGCCCTGATAATGGGAGTCCCAACACTTCAATAGAGGGAAAGATTAAATTCTGAAACTAGCTGTAACACCTTTAAAAGTGTTTTTTGCAAGAGAGGGCTTATACTCCTCCCTACTACTTATAAATACCAACTCCAAGATCACTGTACTTTGGAGTAAGAAGAATACAGAGAGAGATACAAGCATCTCTAACACACCTGTAGATGTGTTTTTTAATTCTGTAATTATATGGATCACAATTACGGTCCTTAAGATTTCAAAAGCCTCCCCTCTTGAACTGTTCTCTCAACTGGGTCAGGTTTTAGCAGGGTGAAAATTGAAAACTGGCTCATGTAGTGACAGAGACCAATATCCCACCAAACAGCACATTCAGAAGGTGCTTCTGTGTACAAGTTACGTCTTACGCTGGAAATGGTTTTCAATGTACAATGTTTAGGCAAAGAAGAGGAAAGGATTGACCGCACCTATAGAGTGTAAACAAAGAAATACATGCCCTCAAACTGATCTTATGAACATAAAATGAGTTTTTATAAATAAAAATCACTACTTTTTTCGACAACTAACAGACTGGGATAAAAGTTATTGGTCATAGTTTAGTACAGAAGTGTTTGGAATGATATGATGCTCATTAACAGGGTCTGCAGAAAAATTTTTCAACTCTTATATACTCATTGAGTTAGTGCTCAAGTTTGTGTCTGGACTGATTAACTGCTGCTGCTGCTGTTGGTTAGACATGACACTTAAATAAATCTTTGGGCAGAAAATTAAAAAAATATACATTTTTATGTTATATTTTTCTTTATGCAGTACATCTTTATAAATAAATACATGCAGGACACAGCTAGAAATAACCTGGCAAAACACAGAAGTACAAAGACAATTCATTAAGGCATCATGAAGACTGGACATTTTCCCTTAAAATGTTTCAGCACACTAGACTAGAATCCTTGGCCTTCATCTAAAGAACAGAGACTCTCATGGAGACAGCTTGGTCTTAAGACAGTTCTTTCTTTCACATGTGACTATCTGTGACCATGCCCAGGACCTACCAGTCATTTGTGATGGTCCTCCAAGCTGGGATGGTCTTGGAGAAGTACATCTCCCCCAGGGCAGTAATGAAATGCACTCACGACTTTGGCTGCTGGGCCAGGGCATTTACCTTCGTGGAATGCTAGGCCAGCACAGCTGCAGGAAGTAGGACTATCTTAGATTCATAACAGTTGCAATCATTCTGTGAGGGACATCTTCTATGGGGATTGGCCTAATCTAGAAGTTGATGATGAAGGGGGTACAGGAGAGTTACAGTTCCTCAACAACAGTGAGGACTTGCATCCTTATCTCAAGGTCCATATCCAGAACCGGGAAGATCCAGCATAACAGAAACTCCCCTAGAAGGCTGTAGCTTAGATAGGTCCATATCCAGAACCGGGAAGATCCAGCATAACAGAAACTCCCCTAGAAGGCTGTAGCTTAGATGCCCTAAGTTTTATTGAAACAGGAAAATACATTCTACACCATTCTGTGCAGACATGCCTAAAACTACTGCCTTGGCTATGTATATCACTGCTGCCAAATTACAGCTTCATATGCTCCTACTTCAAGCCAAATGCAGGCTGAAAAGCCTTTTCAGTTCCTGATTTAACAAGAGGTAACATAATCTGGACACGTTAGGCAAACAGTTGAGGGTATCTAAGCTTCAACATGCCAGTGAAGCAAACCTTCTTGATGACCTGCTCAATGCTTCAGACCTCTTACCAACAGGTAAGGTATCAAGGTACTCTTATCTCTGGGACCGATGCTGTGACAAAAGGCATAACAGAAATTTATGCTAGGATAACTAGACAAAGCATGCTCCACATCATATGATAGCTTACACAGAAAGGGGATCAATCTTCTAAAGAACAATATTTATGCACTTTCAAGGCTGCAAAAAATGACATTTTTGAACAGAAACTCCATGAGTGGGATGAGCCAAGGTACCTCCCCCTTTTTCCAGAGATAATCAGTGAGATGCTTCCTGGCCTGGAGCGGGAGGGCAGCTACAGTGAAGTCCATGGTTGACTTCATGCACAATGTTTCTTCAAATAAGGACTGATGCTTGCGAAGTCAAGCTTATAGCATATGGGTGGGGAGTTGCTGAGAAATGCATCAAGAGTGGCCAAGGATTCACCTGCCAAGAGGAGAGAAGAGACAGGAAAGGCATGCAGTAGAGCTGGTGTTGGCATCAAACCATGTTCCTGTGTGTTCCTGAATCCTGTAGTGAGGGAGTCCAAATGGTGAAATACAGAGTTTTTCCAAGACAAAGATGAGATCTCAAGGTCTGTCAACTTGGACAGATATGTAGAGATTAATCTCTAAAGAGACAAGCTGTCAACCCTAAGAACAATCACAAAGTTCTAGCCAATGAACTCAAGGAACCACACACGATGGGCAGGAAGGTAAGGGATCTGCTAACATCTTAAGGATGCACCCCCTTAAGATAGTTGCTGATAATGCAACCCTGACAGGACCATGGAAGACAGTTGTGACTCAATCTTCAATAATTGAGGGAGAACTTACAGCAGTCAAGGACTACAGGGTTGTCTTGGAGATGGAGGTACCACCAAAAGAAATTGGAAATATTTGGCCATCTCCTTGCACTTAAGCACAACTCTGGTGCTTCACAAGGGTGCCACAACTAATCTCCATATTAGACTCTCCTAATTACCTCCATCTTATGAGGTAGGCCAAGTTTCTCCTTCCTGCATCTCTGGGTTGCTGCATTAAGATGGTGGCACTTACAGCATAACTTTATATTGCACTCTTTTTCAAAGCAGTAAACATTGTGCAGGTGCTGCACTGTCATCAGACGACGACATTAAAACTTTCATGGTGCAAGGTTCTTAGGCAATGAACTCTGGATCCTTGAAAATGTGAACATCAGACTTCTGAAGACTGTGCGACTGGCAGAAAAGACCTATCAGGCACAGAGGCCATGTGCATTCTTCTACCACTGCATATGGAGTTTCAGAGAAAATAGCTGAAATGAGGGAGGAGGGGAGGAAGGATAGCCATATCTTACACAAACCAATGAGGGCTACCAATATCACATCTAACTTCCTCATTTCACTAATTCCTCCATATCTAAAACATACTTAGAAAAACTGGAGGAAACAATTTTGTAGTGGCCATCTCTGAAGCTACTGAGTAAATCAATTTACCAATATAGCTTAATAACAAAGACAGAATTTTAACCTGAAATTAAACAAGACACTGCTTGCAAACTAGAAATATAAACCATCTGGCAAAATATGATGAAATGCATAAAGATAGTGGGGAAGACACTACATTTGATTATGAAGGTTCGATCATCATCCATCCCGGGTGAGCCTGCACCCCATCAAAAATGCTCTCATTGTCCAAATTATCAAATATGAGTGGTGCCACATTCACCTCCATGGCTACTTAGATGACACCCCCCTTCAGACAGCTCTCACCTCTTCACTGGTGATTCCCTCAATGGTGGGAGAAAGTACAGTTGTGTAACCAAACTTAACATAACAGTAGATATTCAAATAGATCAATGTTACAGTAGCATAAAGCTATATGATGTCCATCAAGTAAACAAAAGCTCTTGAGCGATTTCCACACACACAATATATTCAAGGCAATACAAGAGACTGCTGGCATAAAAGGAGATGTATGGGCACCAAAAATTACTGCTTTCTTGCCTCTCAAAATGCAAAAGGGAACCTGTAAAATAAAACAAAAAGCCAGAGTCCAAATTTGGAAACTTCTATTGTAGAATAAAGGAAAAGGACAAAGGAAACCCCACCTTGGCCAAAGGAGAAAAAGAACAGACTCTACAGTGATCAATAAGATAATAAAATGAGAAGGGGAATGATGAGTGGCTGTTTGTGATGTATTTGAATATTTACTGTTATGGTACCTTTACTTTCACAGCTGTACTGTGTTCATCATGAGATCCATGTTGCAGTAGCATAAAGCTATATAAAAACAAGTGAAAATGAGGGGAGGTTGGCATAATGGTTAAGGTGTTTAACTTACAAACACAATGTGCAGAGTTTGATTCTCTCATGAGGTAAATGGCTAGGTTTAAAATGGCCCACAATGGCAGTTAGCCTAGTACTAATCTATGAACAACAGATAACCAGAAAGGAGGAAGAAAGGTCAGAGTCCAGGAGTCTATGGAGAATAGATCTAGCAAACCCTTTTCCCGCCTTAAAAAATGCAGCTTAGTGGTGGTGTGCCCAGAAGTTCAAATTATTACTCCAGAAGAGTTCCAGAGTTCACCAATTTCCAAAATGCTCTAGAAGAAGCCAAAGCTATAAAAGAGTAAGCTTTGAACTTTTGTGAAAAGGTCTTCCCACTATGGGAGTAACAAAATGGATGGAATAAGATAACCATTTAGACATTTTCTGTTTAAACACTGGTTCTTTTTTCTTTCCATGAAATGAAGAACTCATTAGAAACTCATATGTAAGACTATCTCCTCTGCTTTTTTTTTTTTTTAGATAAAGAATGAACATGGGGAGATGAATGGACTGATTTAAAGTAAATTCAGTGACTACCTTAGGCATAAAGGAAGGGTAAGTTCTTAAATGACCCTGTCATTATGAAAAATGAGAAAGGGTTGAACTGCCATTACATCTTGCAACTCAGATATTCTTCTAGACAAAGTCACAACAGGGAGTAAAACAGCTTTTCTTATCAGGAACTTCAAGTCAACCTGAAAAGCTGATTCAGAAGGTGGAATAGTAAGTTTATCCAAGAAGAAATTGAAATCCCAAAGTCTGTCAAGATGGGCAGATATGTAAAACCCCATTCAAAAATTGCTTTACCTGTAAGAAGAAGGAAGGGGGATCTAAGGGCAGATCAGCAGAAATGGTCAAAAGATTAATCTCAATAGGAGTAAGAAAAGCCTAATTTGAGCAATTCTCACAGATAATGGATAACTAGAGTGGCCTCCACAGTGAAGGAGTCCTGATTTCTCTTGAGGCACCAACTAGAAATATCATCTACTTGGCTAAATAGGATTTTCTGTCCTCCTTTAATACATATGGCATTGAGCTCAATGAAAAGTGTCGAGTATGATCAAAATGCCATCATTCAAACAGCCAAATACAAGTTCTGTAAGATAAGGTGCATCAATGATCCCTTGGCCTTTAATTAGATCCAGTCTATGGAGAAGGATGTAGTAACTGCCCTTGGCCATTTTCATGAGAAAGGAGAACCAATGTCATCTTGGGAAAAAGGGAGTTACCAGTATGACTGATAGAGAATCTTTCTAGATCTTTAAAAGAACTCTGGTATTCAGCAGAGAGAGGGCCAACAAGGAACATTTGGATCCTTGGACATAAAAAGGCATCTATTTTCTGGGTTTTTCTGCAAGGTGTCCTGGAGCAAAATTTCTTTAGCTGTCTGTTGTGAATAGAGACAAACAGATCTTTTGGGCAGTCCCCACAGGTGGATAATCTCAAGGGAAATCTGAGTGTAGCCAGTTACGAGGCGTTGCATTGGATCTTCTCAGGCCTATCTTGTAACTGCAAAATCCTTTTGCGGCATTGGCACGTCAGTAATATTTTGGTAACTAGCTATGAACTTATGTCTGCCATAGTGTTCTGCTCTGATGGGACATCCACACTTCAAAGTCTATTAAATGAAAAAGCCTTCTCAAGATATGGCAGTGCTGCTTGGAATTAAATATCAATAGAAATCAGGTAATTAGAAACACTACATGAATTCAAAAAGGCACTACAGAATGAACCCAAGTGAGCTGCTTCAAAGAAAATGGCTAATTTATCCCAAACGTTAAATTCTCTTCCATTTTAATTAACTATAACCCAGTCCTGATGTTTACAACCTACTGTGTATATTGCAACATGCACCCTCATTTTGAATGCATCTTGACTTTTGACACAAAATTATTTTCTGTATGTCTATCATATATGAACTCTGTATAAGGAAGATCGATACACTTTATGAAACTGCTCTGTGAGCCCAAGTCATGGCTGAAAATGGTCAACAGACTTGCCCATGCACCTGGTCAAATAAGTAAAATAGGTTGGAGAGAATAAATGTGCGGAGTTGCAATTACAGAGGCGATCATGGCTAGTCTGCAATAAGGAGTAAGATCTGGTCTTCCAATGCTGGTTTGTGTACCGCATCACAGTGGTGGTGTCTATGATTGCCAACAATCATCCTGGAGATCATCATAGATGATTCAAGGTCCTTACTACATTTATCAAGGCTATATACTTGATGTTTTTGTTTTTCTTTGAAGTAACAGCCCCATATGTCTTGCATTTTGATGCCCTTGGATACTGCCTCCATAAAAAAGTCTGATGTACATGCTGCTACAGACGGAGTAGGGAGATGGTGGGAGACATTGGTAGACTTGAATTTAACAAGGTCTGATTTGCTCTCCATAAGAGCTCTTTCCTGACAAATTCCAGAACAGGGATAGGAAACACTGGACAACATGGACAATGTTAGTGCTGAGTCCACACTATGTTAAAGGGCAACAATGTGATTCTGTTATTAAATGCTCGTCTCTGTCCTTTTTCTCTCTATTTACTGTCCTTGCTATGAATAAACAACAATACAGCATTTAAAATATTTTAAACTGATGTTTCTCTCCACTAGAACAGTACCTTACTGTACTGTGGTAGTTTCACTTTAAAAAAAATGTTATTCTGCCCTGGAAAAACTTACTGCAGTCTCCAATTCACTGATGACATCAAGGCCAATGAATACATGTAGTTTTCTGGCCAGTTCCCTCCCCAAACTGACAACACGACCATCCTAAAAACCCATCCATTCTGTGATGTCACAGCTCCCTGGTCCTTCCCCTACCCAAACAGAAAGTAAAGGCAAGAACAAAGAAACAGTACACAAGTCAAGAGTATCCTGCTGTGAACTGTCAATCACAGCAGGTAACAGCTCAAATTACCCTTAGCACTTCGACAACTAGAGACGTTAGGTGTGAAGGGAGATGAGTCAAACTAGTAAAATTCAGGCTTAACAAAAGACTAAAATTTTGCCATTCTAAAAAAGCAGCAGCAGTAAACACTTTTGGAAGTCTGTTCTGTGGCATTTGCACAGTTTGTGTTTTAAGTACTCATTGAATGGCATGAAATGTTACTTAAAACTGAATGAAAGACAGCAGTGTATGCATGTAAAATCAATGCAGTGACAGGAGCTTTAGGAAGAAAGAGGTCTGTGTGATGTAATTTTTTTACAGACAAGCATTGCATTGTGCAATACCTAGAGGCAGCGTAAACAATCAGAATTACTTCAAGATGCCAGACCCCATGTGGTCAGACTCAAAAATTACGTATAAAAATATTTAAAAACCTGTAAATAGTCTCAGAGTGGTGCTAAAATGTAGGAAACACCAAACCATGTTTTTTTTTTTTTTTTTTTTAGTCTATGGGTGCTGTTCTCCTTTAAGAAACCACTGTATTTTTGTCATATACAAAGAAATGGAATCATCAGGGAAGTTGAAGCTATGTATCCCAAAATACTGAGATAATCCTTTGCTCTTGTCATAGTTTGATAAGTAAAATCTATGAACTGGAAATGGCGAAATGTGAATCTTTCTGAGGGAAGATAAGTCATCATAATCAATGTGTCCAGTAAGCATCCTAAAAATGAAAGCCTATGAGAAGGGAAAATCAATTTCCCCAGGTTGAGATGAAAACCTAGGTTTTGAAACAGATTTGTTCACAGGTTCCTAGGTGTTTACTAGTCTAATGACCACAAGGGCCTTTTTAAGCCTAGCTATGCATCCCAAATCTCTAACAAGTTCGGATACCCTTGATAAGTGTAAGCATGGGCCTGGGAGATGATCCATTTACAGGTTACCTGTTTGCATTAGAGACACAGGTGCCAAACCAGGGATGAATTTCTGGTTTCCCATGCAATTGTCCAAGTTGCCCTTGAATTGGGTTAGGGAGGAACTCTGCTTCACATGGATGGGGAGCCTGTTCCATGGAGGGGGTAGTCTCTGGGATACATACCTCTCACTCTAGCACGTCCTATTTATATCGCAAGTAATGTTTAAGTCTTCAGAACTGGTAATTCTGGTACTGTTTGTTTTGTGGATATGCAGAAAGTCCATCAGAGTGGGGTCTGACAATGTCCTGCATGCCTGGCACAGATCTCCCCTCAAAAGCCTGTTGTGAAAAAAAGAAGCAATATTTAACAATTCTGAAAAGTGTGTGAAAAAAGAAGCTAATCATCTAAGCAGGGAAAAATGTAAATTCCCTGTAGCCTGCAAAAAAAAAAAAAAAAAAAAAATCAAACCACTGGAGATAAACCAAAGGGTAAGAAAAACTACTGAAAATGTAAACCAGAAACAGAATACCTTAAATACAGTCTGAACTGTCTGTGAATAGGAATATGATAGTAGGCATCTATGAGAGCCAGAGTAACCAGAAAGCATTGGGGGGGGGGGGGCTGAAGAGTAAGCAATTTGAATTTTGGAACTTTTATGAACTGATTGATCACAGACAGATCCAGCACAAGTCTCCAGTTTCCCTCTCTTAGTTACCAGAAATGTTCTGGAGTAAAATCCTTTTCTTTGATTCTATGATGCCTTGGGATAACATATGAGAAAGAATGGGAGGAAACAGAGGAGTTTGATTTTCTGCGTGAGTAGGTACTCCTAGATTTGGAGGGAAAGAGTTTCAGTGCCATGTGTGTTAGCTTTGAACTTTTTCCTGTATCCGGAAGTTTGTTCCGACTTTGTTTCCAAACAGGGAAAGAAAGAGAAAGATGGCTTGCTAGTTTACGGCCAGGATGAGGAGGTGAAGGGATTGGGATGAGTAGATAGATAGTCATGCATTTTTTTTTGGTATAGGATGGAGTTTGGGCCCTACTCCCTTTGTCCCTTGAATATTATTACCAATTATTAGATTGGTGTTTATCAGATTTTTGATAAGACTGCTTGAAGGATTTCCTAAAAGAGGGCCCAGGTCTAGAGGGTTAGTTGAATAAGCTCATCTCTTTCAAAGAATTTTAAAACTTCACTTGAGGAAGAGCTAAACAAAACTTCTTTATCCAAGAAAGCATTATGTATCTGGTCCTTTACATCTTCAGGGAAATTATGTAATCCAAGGCAAGCATATCTGCACATACCAGAACCTGTGGTAGCTGCCCACAAAACAACATCATGATTTGTAACAACATTTAAGGTATGCTTGGTTACACGAGACATTGAAGAAATCATGTTAAGCAGAAAAGGCTTTCCTTCAGAAGAAGGGAAATCAATAATAGTCTTACTCACACTTGTTGAGTTTTAAGCAAAAATTTGGCCATGTAAGCCTTACAAGTTTGACTACCTGAAGAGAAATGTTCAGAGTGAAAATGTATCATGATCAACTACAGCTCCAATGACAGGGTGATGGCAAGTTGTTTTGGGGTCCACCTGAAGGAGCTTGTAGCATCTCTTTTAGATGCTGATACTTATTTTTCTTCTCATTGGAGGATGTCTTTCATCCAAGCACTAGTGCCAGAAAATGATAATTTTTCTACAGGAGAATCAGAGGAAATGCTCCCCTTAAACCTCAAACTCTGATCCTAAAGTGGCATTACAGGAGACCTGGGAAGTGCAGCCCAGCCCCTCTTCTAATTGTCAGAGAGTCACTGTCTGAGGAAAATGGAAAACATTTTCTTTTCAAATGGCAAGTGGCTGGAGAAGAAGACTAAGTAGTGAAAAGCTCTGAAAAAGCCCCTTAGCAAAACCACACCACTCTTTCTTAGCTTCCTTGGCAGAAGTGGTGAAGGATGAAGAAAGATGCTTCATCTTTTGAGTTTTCTTTCTCAGGGTATCTAAAGCGAGAGACCAGGACATTTGAAACATCCTTACTTCATTAAACAAACCCACTATTATCTTCCCTAAACAACTAATGAGGGATTCTGTCTTGTCCTTCCAAAAGCACAAGGTGCGTTTCTCCCATCTCAGCCAATGCCATATGTCTGGTCTCCAAGGAAGCCAGGGTCCTGCTCCTAAGCAGCATCCCTCGGAGCAGCACCAGAAAGGTTTGGGAACATTCAACGGATGGTCCAAGGACTCTCAAGATCACAGTGGAGCCATCTGCTGGACATTGGGGATGAGAGGCAAAAAGTGTAACAGCTTCAGAATCCTTGAACAGATTTTCTTTTCTTAGGCATTTGAATGGGGTTTTCCGAGAAGTCGAATTAGTATTCATAGAAAAATGAGTAACAGTCTTCAACTATTGATTTTCAGAAAATGTACTAAGGCTGCTAAGACGACGTCTGACGGTCTTGGGGTAAAGTACAAGCAAATCAGAAAGGAGCAGATAAGTGTGCATCCCCTAGACAAAACAAACAGGCTGCATGGGAATCTTTATATGATTCATAGGTGTTTACTAGGCTAATGACCACAAAGGGCTTTTCAAGCCTAGCCATGCATCCAAAATCTCTGACAAGTTCTGGTACCCTTAATACCTGTAAGCAGGGGCCTGAGAGATGACCTATTTACAGGTAGCCTGTGTCTATTAGAGGTACAAGTGCCAAGCTAGGGATGAATTTCCTGTTCCCTGTCCAACTGTCCAAATTACATTTGAATTGGGTTAGGGAGAAACTCTGCTGAACATGGATGGGAAGCCTGTTCCAGAAACTGTGTCTCTGAGATACATACCCGTCTCTACAGCCGGTCCTATTTATATCACAGGCAAGGTTTACGTCTTTAGAAGGGGTAATTCTGGTGCTGTTTGTTTTGCTGATATGCAAGAGGTCCAGAGTGGGGTATGACAATGCCCTGTATGCCAGGCATAGACCTCTCCTCAACAGCCTGTAAGAGACAGAATACAAGGATACGGCCTTGAGGCGGTCTGCATAAGACATTTTACTTATGCCCTACATTCTTTTAGTGAGGAATCTCTGTGGATGTGCCAGTTGTCGGACATGCCTGGTTAGGTACATACCAAAGAGCACACTGCACTCAATGACAGGTCTAATGAATGCCAAATTCAGTGAAACAATGACTTCCTTGGACCTAGATACAATACCTTTGTATATAAGTTGCACAACATAAAATTAATTCCTCACTACTGTAGACATGTGATGGTCAAAGGCTAGATTACCGTCAGTGTGTGTTCCGCCAAGTCCCTCACTACTGGGTCAACTCCTAGGGTCTTTATTATATCATCGAACGCTTAAAAAAGTGAATGCTGATTGATCGACCTGATTTAAGTGAAAGCTTACAATCTTGAACTGTCAGATCAGCGACTTTTTTCACAGGGAAAAAAAATCGCTGATCCAAAACACATACACACAACACAAGCACACCAAACAGAAATCCACACACATACACCTAAAATCTGATACCCAACCCTACACTAAACTATGCGCACACCACTAACTACCCACTTACCTTAACCCAAACCCTAACCCTAAGGTCCGTCACTATCGCACACTCACCTCACCCACTCCCTAACCCTAACTCACTTAAATCCACCCTAACCCTCATGTCCACTCAATTGCACACACACCTAACCTGAGCTCTAACTCACCTAAATCACACTAACACTCTCACAATCACACACTTACCTGAATCCGAACGGTAACTTTCCACCATAACAATGAAAATACCGAAGCGACAGAAACGGACAACCGAATTCTTTCCCTGGGAAAAAATTTGAGTTTCTGCTGCTTCGATATTTTGCAGTTTCGTGAAAATAAGTTTGATCAATCAGCGTTCGCTTTTTTAAGCATTCGAGGATATAATATAGACCCAACTCCTACGGGTGTGTAGCCAATATGAAAGATGCCAGGGGTGGATGACTTCCTAAAGGATACTATTAAGCATTTCCTGCATTTAGTTTTAGTGCATGGCTCTGAAACTAGTTGTTTGTCTATGTCAGCCATTCTCAGAGAATATCTGTGTCAATGGATGATTCAATGATGGCTCCTAATTTGCAATCATCTGCAAATTTAGTCAGCCACAGGCCACTGACACTGGCCTTGACTTCAGAGAAACAAATGCCAAAAAGGAACAGCGGCAGGACTGATCCCTGAGGGACTTCATTTGTGACAAGCCTCTTTGTAAGGGTGGACCTCCCAATTCTAACTTCCTGGATCCTGTCTGTGATCCAGCTGACTACCCACCAGGTAACATAAGGATTTCTACCTTACCTCAACTTTGTCAATGATGCCCGAGTGAAGTATTGTGTCAAATGCCTTGGCCAGATCAATGTAGGCAGTATGAACTACTTTGCCCTCATCCATTGCTTTGGTGAGCTTCTTAAAGAAGTCCACCAGGTTGAGTATGCATGACCTGCCCCTGACGAAACCAAATTCGGTTGGGTCCAGTGTTTGGAGGTTTCTTATGTTATTACTAATCATTTCCATGATAATTCTTTCTAATACTATGCAAAAAAAAATGAAAAGGTGGATAACGAAAAACCAATAAGCCCAAAATCCACCTTGTGATATAGACAGTGTCCTTAAAGTAACCAAGTCAGTTGCAAATTGTTAAAATAGGAATTTATTAAACTCCAAAAAGACAAGACAATAATGGTAAGCGCTTGCGTCCATAAAATAACAAGATTTTATCAAAACCAAAGTGCTTCCCAAACAACTCGCTTAAATAGCTGTAACTATTTGTTAACCAATCAAGACATTAATTACACTAAAAAGCGTATCCTTAAAAACACAAGTTACTAATATATGTTTATGATCAACTCCTAAAGCATACTCGTAAAATTGCAAAAATAAAATCACTTAACTACATTAATACAATCTACAAAATAGTAGCTCTGTCCTTTAAGATAGGAATCAATGATAGGTGTTCATTCATACCAGGGGGACTATTGGCATTTAGTCACATTTGCCATCTTAACTCGCTTTTACATAAATTATTAGCCCAGTTTCCTCCTCTAAACTCTTTGACAATAATCCCCAAAATACCATACTTAACAGTGTGTGCTTGTATAGGGCATTATTCATACTTCTAGTATCTATGGCATAAAGGTGCTCATATATTCATTTACGGAGCGTCCTCTCGGTTTTACCAATGTAAAACCCATTACCACCCTGACGGACATTAACATAAACTAACCCTTTACTACCACAATTTCCCCCTACAAGTCCAACCTTTTGTAGGGGTTCACCAATAAAAATGTGCGTCTCATTCATAACATGTATACAATAGTTAAAAACTCCACATCTTTTTGTCCCCCTTGCCTTTATCCCTCACGAAAACTGGGTGTTCTAACAAATACTTCATGTTGTGTCCCACTTTGTAGGTAAATGATTGCTTACTGCCAAGACTTTTGCAGATGTCACCATTCCCTTCCAAAACAACCCAATTCTTGCTCACTATGTTATGTACTTCACTTCCAAAGGGTCCAAAAAAGGTTACCATAGAATGTGAAAAGTTATGATCATTACTATGACTTGTTTTATTAGCCACAAAACTACATCCTAATAGGGGAATATACTTAGTTCACCATTCTTCAAGGATCTCCAGGCCTATTTCTTGGACCCACTCTTCTGGGTGACCCCTAACCACAAACATTTGTGTAAGGTTACCTAGTTCTCTTTTAAAGTCCACCAGTGTCAAACACATCCTGGCCTCCTGAATCATCTGTGCTCACAATATTCCTCAACATACTGTGGGTGGTTACTATTATAGGCTAAAAAACTATCAGAGTATGTTGGTTTCCGAAAGACTCGAGGTAAAAATACCTTGGGCCTGGTCTCTTGCTATAGTAGCATCTATGTAATCTATAGCAACTTTGGAGCAGTTGTGTGCAAATTTAAAGTAACTACAAATGTTAATATATTGAATAAAATTCTCTACAGCTACCTCATCACCTTTCCAAAGAACAATTATATCATCCAAATACCGTAGATAGGTTGTCCATTGGCCCCCAAAACCTGAGTTAAATATATATTTCTTCTTCCATGCTGTCATACCTAAATTTGCATATATAGGGGCACAATTGGATCCCATCACTACGCCTTTTAGTTGCTTAAAAAACTCATTTTCAAAGGTGAGGTAGTTTTAAACAATATTCTCTACATTACTTCCATGATCAAATTTATCAGAACACCATTTAATGATGTGTATTCCAAAAGGGCTTCTGAAAAGAGTTCAAGGCCCATGTCGTGACGAATAGAACCAAACAGGTCAACCACCTCAATGGTTGAAAATCCTGTTGTATCACCATAAAGCTCTTGCTTGATCCTAGATAAAAAAAATCCCATGAATCAACTAAAACATGTGTAACTGGATGTAATGTATCCTTCAATAAATGATCAACAAACACTCCAAAGGAATAAGTAGAACTGTTCTGTGCTGCCACTATAAGCCTATAAAGGGGGGGGGGGGGGTTAACATTTTTATGCACTTTCGAGATGCCAAATACTGTGGGAATAAATGGATGTTCATTAAACAAGAAG
Organism: Protopterus annectens; assembly: GCF_019279795.1. Lineage (NCBI taxonomy): Eukaryota > Metazoa > Chordata > Ceratodontiformes > Protopteridae > Protopterus > Protopterus annectens. The sequence continues at coordinate 596,589,792 of NC_056737.1, forward strand.
TTAAACAGTTCTTCATTAATAACCCCTTGTAATAAACTGTCTTCTAAAAATAACTGTAGTTTCCAGTGTGCGATGTTAATTTCATTTTTTGACACATTCTCATACTTATTTGTATCATACAACATACTAGCTACATCGTTAACGTAATAATTTTTCTCCATTAAGACAATCCCTTCCCCTTTATCAGGTTTCATAACTCTATTATCTGTTTTCCTCAACTTAGTCAATAGTGTAGCCTCATCCTTGCTTATATTGTAAAATCAATCCTTGTTAGTATGGGAAGCCGGGTAAAATCTCTCTAGTACATATTTTTTCAAAAATAGAAAGTGGGGGGTGCAACGGGGGATTAAGAATGCTTTTCCTTCTAAACCTGTTCCTAGGTGTGTCTGTGTGGTCATTGGAATATTTAAAATATAACTGGAAATTCAATTTCCTAGTATATAGTTTTAACTCTACAAGGACATTTGTAATACCCATAGTCTTTTTAGTAGCTTTTTAGTGTAATTAATTTCTTGATTGGTTAATTAACAAATAGTTACAGGTATTTAAGTGAGTTGTTTGGCAAGCACGTTGGTTTTGGTAAAGTCCTGCTCTTTTACGGACGAAAGCGCTTACCAGTATTGTCTTGTCTTGTCTTTTTGGAGTTTAATAAATTCCTATTTTAACAATTTGCAATGGACTTGGTTACTTTGAGGACACTGTCCTCTTTTATATCACAAGGTGGATTTTTGGCTTATTGATCTTTCTAATAGTATCAGAGACATTCTTATATTCATAGCAAAATAGCCATTCTATGTGCTGCTCTTTCACTGACAATTCTTCTGTTAGAAATTAAGAAGGTGACAAGTCGTTTTTGTTTCCCTATACTTACGACCACCCTAGTTCACCTGTGAGGCTACACTCTACATTACAGTGAGACCATGACCACTAAATGCCTGTCCTCTAGGAAGAAATCAAGGATATTTTCTACCATGTAAACCATAGCAGTGCTCAAGGAGTGTATCTGCAGTAGCAAGTGCGACTGTGGTCACTTGCACTTCCATGGGTTACAAAGCCTCAAGAAGGCTTGCTTTGCCTTGGGCACAGACATGCATGTATCATCTTTAGTCTCTACAGTGAATGAAGATGGGCTCAGTGTCCCTTGCAGCACACAGACTTAACCCTCACCAAACCAAGAAAGATTAACATACATATACAAGATGATACGTGTTTCTTCCCAGCTAGCTCTTCCAATGCCCTGACCACTATATGAACCCAGGTCAGCTGAGTCTTAGTTATTAACCTCTCTACTTCACAGAACCAACATGACATACAGCACCTTTTCCTACAAACCACAAATATATAAACAGAATATTTATTTTCCAACTCCTACTTTTAAAAATGCTTTTCTTACAGACTACCACTTTAACAGGAGGAAAAACAGAAGAGTGTTTTGCAAGCACCTTGGTGAAGAGAAATAAAATGTTAGCTAGGGCACAAGCAACTAGATTTTGAGTTAATGGCTCAGGTGCCTGTAGGAGCTGGCTGAGGAGGATAGGAGTGAGAGTGCTGGCTTACCTATCCTGGAGGAAGGAGACGGTTCTGGTTCTCCACATAGGTGATACCAAGTCAGAATACTAGTTTTTGCATCCAGTGGAGTCCGGGCCTACCAATACCATTACTGAATGCATTCACAATCATAATTGAAGTGGATGTCAGACTATGAAGGTACTCTCTCCCTAGGGTGAAAGCAAGACTGGAGCTCGGAAAAGCTACCGAGTGGGAAGGGGGGGGGGCACCCCCAAACAGTGAGGGCAGGTCACCTTGCAGGATCAGCCAGGCAGGCCTGCTCCCTACCACCCAAGTCTTACTGCAGACAAAAGACTGAGTGGGATTCCAAGAAAGTTATGAATGGGATGTAAGTCTATCACCTAGCCCGAGAGAGCTAGGCTTTCATACCCTTGTGGAACAAATGGGCTAAAGAGGCATCATTGTACATGTCCTGTGAGAAGCAAAAAAAAAAAAATATATATATATATATATATATATAAATATATATACACACACATATATATATATATATATATATATATATATATATATATATAAAAAATATACACATACACACACACATATGGTGTTTATAAAAGTAGACCAGAGCCAAATTTTTATTTTTTTTTCCCCCGTTAATAAAATATATGCAGAATATTCAGTTTATTCACTTGAAAATTAATTAAACAAAATAAAGCAGCAGATAATTACTGCTTGTCCAACTTACTCTGCCAGTTTCCTTACCTATTAGATATAGGTTGCATAATGTTGTTATTCTCCCCATTTCACCACTTAACTTGACACACAAAAAAGCACGTTAAAAGGTCATACAGGAAAAAAAAACTAATCGGCAAAAAACCAGCAACTTCATTATGTGCAGTACCTTAAACTCCTTTGACACAGACCCATGAGAAAGTATTGTGTAAGAACTTACCATAACCTTAGATGTCCATCTCTTCTGTATGCTGCTGTATTCATGACATCAGGGTGTTTGCATTGGTGAACTCTCGAACGTCTGTCCATTATACAAAAGTTAAATGCTACAGCAAGGGTGCACGCGATATCCTGCACCTCTTCACTGACGTCGGTTGTAAATGGATGTCAGGTATAACATGGATGTCAGCACACTTCCACCTCGGAAATGAATGCCACCAGAGTCGGCAACTCAGGAGTGGGTATTGCAGGAGTCAGGCAAGTGTGAGGGAGATGTCTGGGTGGGAAACTATACAGAAGCATATAGAGAGAGAAGGACATCTAAGTTTATGGTAAGTTCTTACACAACAATACTATGTCCTACTATTCACTATTTTTTTTAAACACCACAATGGAAATCTCTTCCATTTTGACAGGTTGGATTTTCTAGTAGTCAGTTTTCTGGTCTCCTGCAGAACCTGGATCACATTCTCTGTGTATAAGTGTCTGAAGAGAATCAGCACCCTGTCACGCATAGTGTGAGGTTCAGAGGGCACAATTGTGGGTGTAGGAGCGTTCCCTTGTCCTGTGTGAGTAGGTCCATTTGATGGGGTAATGTGTGGTGACTACCCTTGGCTAGGTGAAACAGAACAGGAAACCAGTGCTGCCATGGCCAATAAGGAGTCACCAGCAAGATTTGAGGCTGTTACTTCTGAATTTTCAGCAGGACTCTTTGTATAAGAGGGAAGTGGGGGAACGCATAGGTGTACATTCCCTTCCAGGAAATCAAAAGAGCATCCACCTTCCAAGCCTCTGAGTGAGGTATCCTTGAACAGAAGGTCAGGAGCTGTCTGTTCATGGGAGAGGCTAAGATATCCACATCTGGGATACCTCATCGATGGACCTGGTTCAGAAACACTTCCCTGTTCAGCATCCATTCGGGAGACAGGGTCGTGGTCCTGCTCAATGAATCTGCCATCACATTTTCTGCAGAAGGGATATAAACTGCTTAGAGAAGAATCTGTTTCCCCAGTGCGATTTCCCAAGCCTGCAGTGCTAGTCTGCACAGGCGGTAGGACTTGGTTCCCCCCCTGTTTGTTGATGTACCACAGCACAGTGGTATTATCTGTGTACCATCTTGGACTGCCTGGTAGAAAGTGGTCCTGGAAATTTTCTAAGGCTAATATCAGAGCTCTCATTTCCTTTATATTGATGTGCTCCTTCTGCTGGGTGTGGGTCCATGTGTTCCTCATTCTCCATTTTCCTAGGGTTGCACCCCAGTCTGTGTCTGAGGCATCTGTGAAGATATCCTGATTGGGTGATATGGGCTGTTGGGACAGGCCAGGATTCTTCTGAATCTGGGAGATCCATCATTTGAGTTCCCTCGTCAGGCACGGCAGCATGGGAATCATGAATTCCATTGGGTGCAAGTGTTGTTTAAAGCCTGAACTTAGATACCACTGGAACTTCTTCATGTAAAGTCTTGTCTGGGGGACCATGGGGATAGTTGAGACCATAAACCCTAGGATTCTGAGGAATTCCCTGGCTGAGATAGCTTTGAAGGAAGAACTCCCCTGAAATAAGATGTGAGCCATCACAATCTTTTCTGGAGGTAGGCAAGCCATCATTTCCCTTGCCAGAATTCGACATCCTAGGAACACCTGATCTTGGGAGGGTATCAGGGAGATTTTTTGAGGTTTATGGTAAATCCTAGACCTGATAAGCAGAGAGATGGTGAAGCTCAGGTGTTGTAGGGCTGTGAAACCTGAGGGAACCTGGATCAGGATGTCGTCTACATAAGGGAAAAGCTGTATTCCTTTTGTTCTGGCGAATGCCACGACTGGGGCCAAACGTTTTGCAAATATCCTTGGTGCTGTAGAAAGACCAAGGGGTAAAGCACAGAACTGAAAGTGCACAGAATCCACTGGGAAGCAAAGGTACTTCCTGAAAAGTGGGTGAATGGGGATGTGTAAGTAGGCATCTTTTATGCCCAAGGACACTAGGAAAGCCTGGGGAAGGATAAGGGGTAGGACAGTAGGAAGAGAGTGTATCCTGAAGGAGGGGACTCTGAGGAAGGTGTTGAGGTGGGACAGGTCCAAAATAAGCCCCCAGGGGCCTTCCTTTCTGGGGACCAGAAAGAGTCTTAAATAAAACCCTCTTCCTCTTGCCAAGGTGGGTACCTCCTTAATGGTTTCTTGAGAAAGGAGTTCTTGCAGGATTGGTGGAAAGAGAGGTATTGGGTCTCGGGGTGGGTGTGGGATGCCTTTTGGGATGGGTCTGGCCTCCCAGGACATGAAGTATCCCTGTTTTATGATTGAGAGGACCCAGGAGTCCTGGGTAACCTGCTTCCAAGCAGAAAGACAGAGGGTAAGGTGCATAGATAGTGGAGTGTCTGAGAGAGGAACCTGGTCACAGACTACCAGGTTTTCCCTGAAAGGGCTGTTTAGAGGGATGGGTGATGGAGGCAGGCCTAAGTGGGGCCTGTTTCCTGTGTTCCTTTCTGGGTTTTGTCTGAGGTCTCTTGCTCAAAGTTACCAAAAATTAAGTTTTAGTTGGATAATTCCTCTGAAAAAGAGGCACTGGAGAGACAAACATATGTATCAGTTCCTGCAGTTCCTTCCCTTTGGTTTGGAGGGCTTTGAAGATATCAGTAGCTACTGCACCAAACAGGTGGCTGTTGTTCAGCGGCACATCCAGGAGTTTGGATTTGATGACATCAGGGAGAGGTTGCAGTCTCAGCCATGAGTACTTCCTGATGATGGAGCCTGAGGCAGCAGCTCTAGCAGAGGCTTCTACACCATCGTAGTTGCACTTGGTAGAATGTTTTGTGACCTGACAGCAAGAGATCTTCACCTTAGCAGGAGAATTTGGGAGTTCTTCCAAATGTTTTGTTATATCTGCCATGAGAGCCACGGTATATTTAGCCATATGGGTCTGATAGTTGATGGCTTTTACAGCCAGGGTGGCAGAAGTGTAAACCTTCTTTCCCAGGTGTTCCATTATCCTGCTCTTTTTATCAGAGTGCAGAAGAGACATGGAGGGGAGCAATTTGGAAGTTTTGTCCACTGTCACAGAAATGATTGCTGGATCTGCAGCAGGAGCCTTGTAAAGAAAGGTTGCTGCCTCAAGCACCCTGTAGAATCTGTCTGGATGCTTGGGGGCTGGGGGCTGTGAATCAGGCATTTTAGAAGCAGCCATGAATGCATATGAAAAGCAGGGTGTACAGGCGGCACAGCAGAAGGGCTAGGAAATGCCAACTGGAGTAATTCATAATATCTTTTTTGAGTCTCAGTGACTTGGCTGCTATCCCATTTAAAGAAATCTTGCATCTTAGTGATGGTTTCACCAAAGGTCAGATCCTCGCCTGGGGAATCTGTGCCATTGGACTCCTCCTCTGGGGAGGCATATCCCAGGGGAGAAGCCATTTGGTGAGGTGTAGATGAGGAATTCATCATCATCCCCTGAAGAATTCTCTTCTGCAGAGGGTCATCAGGGACTGCTCCCTTGGGGGTAGAGGACGTAGGGGCCTGAGTAGGGATCGGGCCCTGACGTAAGGCCAGGAAAGCACTGAGTAGGCCTTGGGTAAAGGCCTGCCAATCCAGGGACTGTTCGATGCTCTAAGACAAAGGTTGGGAAATATGCTTAGTCTTCTGTTTTCTCTTCCTATGAGAATCTAGTGGAGATGGTTGAGAAAAATGGTGGAGGGTAGGAGGGCCTGACACTGGCCTGCACTCCACAACATCTGACTCTATTTTTAGTGAACTACAGTCTGAGAAACCCCACGCGGTACCTCGGAAATAACGAGCCTAGGTTCCCCCTCGCCAACCGACTCGGACACCTGAGCTTCCTTTCAGGACGTGACCTCAAGCAACAGAATAATTTCCTCTGGGACTTCTGCTGAAGGAACCTCCAAGGACTCCGTCTCGGACTCCGGGCCTTCACTGGCCTTGAAAGGAAAGAAAAGTTGTGTAAAATCTTATCATAACCATAGATGTGTCCTTCTCTTCCATGTTGCAGTATTCTGCATATGGGTTTACCCTTCAGTCTTATGTATGTACGGCCAGAATCCAAAAGCTTTCAGTCCCTCTGCGGTGCGTGAGATGTCTGACGTGGACGAGAGTTCATGGGGAATAAAGGTGACGTCGGCATGCACCAGCCCTCAGAACAGAAGCCCCAGTTGGAGCCAGCCTTTAAAGGCAATGCCCTATCACTGCCATCCAGTAGGGCAAGTAATTAGCTGACAAGAAGGGAAGGAGGGTGGGAAGGAATACTGCAATATGTAAGAGAAGAACATCTATGGTTATGGTAAGATTTTACACAACTTTTCTACATCCTTCTATTCCCATGTTGCAGTATTCTGCATATGGGTGAGTGCCAAAGCTCACTGAGATTGGGGTGGTGGCCTAGAGGTGGACTCCAGAAATCCATGAAGGATAGCCTTGGCGATCCCTGTCCTGGATCTGGAGATGAAGTCAAGTGTGTACTGCTTGGTGAAGGTGTGGACCAAGTAGCAGCTTCCAGGATAGAAGAGGTATCCAAGACCCTTGAAGAAGGCTCCTAAAGATGCCATTGCTCTAGTGGAATGAGCTTTAACTGTACCCTGCAGGGACTTACCATGGAATTGGTAGCAGAAGGTAATGGCCTTGGAAATCCAAGTATAAATAGTCTGCTTGGTCACTGCTTTGCCCAGAGCTCTTGGGTGAAAGGATACAAAAAGTTGGCCAGCCTGTCTGAAAGACTTGGTGTTGTGCAGGTAGAATCTGATTTGCCTGTGAACACCCAGGAAATGCAGTACTCTCTGTGTCTCCTTGTGGGTTTCGGAAAAAAACAGGTATATGTATGGCCTGAATGAGGGACAGGTCATTGACTAACTTGGGCATGAAGGACAGGTTTATCCTGAGGGTAATCCTGTCCTTGTGGAAAACAAGGATGGGAGGAGTAGCCATAAAGTACAGTTGTGTACACTTACTATAAATGTAGACGTTCGAGTGTATTCACTGTTGCAGTCATCACTTTTGGGTTATCTGCCTGCAGGTAGCCCTCAGCCGGCCTGAATACCAGAGTCTTGGATTCCTGCATCAGATGCTCTCTCTCCTTCCATGACGTCAGGGATATAAAACATGCAGCCAACGCCATTACATCAGTTTTTCTTGCCCCAGATGTCAGGTGCCCCCACAGTAGGAAGCAATTATATGTTATTGTACACCTCCATCAAAAAGCAAACACACCAGAAAGCTTAAATACACCAAACAAAAAGGAAAGGTAGAGCCAAGAGAAGTCAGGGGGCTGGAGAGAGGGTAACCAGGACTGCAACAGTGACTACACTCGAACATCTACATTTATGGTAAGTGTATATAACTTTACTATGTTCTTCGTGTTTCACTGTTACAGTCATCACATTTGGGTGGATTCCCACAGCTAAGGAAGGGAGGAGGAAGTTATAGAGCATTAGGGCCAGCTATTAAGCCCTGCAAGACGGCAGTGGCAAAACCAGCCCTGGATTTAGAAAAAATATGCATGTGGTAAATGCTTGGTGAAGTTATGTACAGAGCTCCAGGTAGCAGCTTCTAGGTGGTCCCTGGTAGGGACTCCTTAGAGAAAGGCTGTAAAAATAGATGCAGCCCTGGTGGAATGTGAGCTTATCCCCTGTGGGGTAGGTTTTCCATGGTGCTTATAGCAGAAATGAATACAATGGGCTATCCATTTAGAAATGGTTTGCTTTGAAATGGCCTTCCCCTCTGCCCCTGCAGCAAAGCCAACTAGCAGCTGTTCAGATTTTCTGAGAGATTTAGTCCTGATTAAACAGAATCTAAGTTGTCTGTGCACGTCCAAAGAGTGCAGTATTAGTTGTCCTTTGTTTTGTGGCTTTGGGAAAAAGGTAGGCAAATGAATGGACTGATTTAGGGCCACACTAGATACCACCTTGGGCATAAGGGAAGAATTGGTCCTGAGGGAAACACTGTCTGCATGGAAGATAATGAAGGGCTCCACTGCCATGAGGGCCTATAATTCAGACACTCTTGCTGAAATGATGGCTAGAAGGAAGACAGTTTTCCAAGAAAGGAATTTCAACTTTGAAGTTGCAGCTGGCTCAAAAGGAGGGAGAGTGAGCTTTTCCAATACAAAGTTAAGGTCCCAGGCTGGAGTAGGGGCTCTCCTGGGGGGGGGGGTCTTAAATTCTTGGCCCCTCTGAGGAATTGCTTTAGCAGGAGGTGAGAGAAGAGGGGTAGATCAGTATTATAATGTGCTGAAATGGCAGAGGCATGAATTTTAATTGAAAAGAAGGATAGGCCCTTGTGGAGCATTTCTGTTAAGTTCTGAAGTATATGAGGTAGGTTGGGCACCATTGTGCCCATCCCCTGAGTCTGGCTCCAGGAACAGTATCTCTTCCACTTTTCAGCATAGGATTTTCTAGTACTAGGCCTCCTTGCCTCCAGAATGACATTTAGCACGTGCTTACTGAGGGATGCTATTAGAGAGCTCAAGGAATTAGCCAGGCTGCAAAGTTCAGGGTTTGAAGCTGAGGGTGCAGAATCTGGCCCGCCTGCTGGGACAGCAGGGAAGGGGTCTAAGGCAGGTGCCATGGTTCCAGCAGTGTCATACTGAGCAAGAGGGGGTAACACCAGTGCTGGCGTGGCCAGTCTGGTGCAATCAGTATTGTCCTTGGCTTGTCCTGTTTGATTTTAAGCAGAACTTTCGAGAGGAGAAGCAGAAGGGGAAAGGCATAAACAGACAGGCTTCCCCAGGTGCAGGACAGGGCATCCACTTTCCAAGCTTGACTATGGGAAGTCCTTGTGCAGAATTTGTCCAATTGGTAGTTCTGAGGGGAGGCAAACAGGTCTATCTTTGGAGTCCCCCATTTGTTCCTCAAGAGTTTGAAAATCTTTGGTTCCAGTTTCCATTCTTGTGGGTCCATGAGATTTCTGCTTAAGTCTGCCAGAGAATTTAGCTTGCCTGGCAGGAATTGAGCCTGTAGGTGCACTTGGTAGCTCAAGGCTGTGTTCCACAGAGCCATGGCTAGTCTGCAGAGAGGGTACGAGTGGGTTTCCCTGCATGTTTATGTACCACATAAGTGTAGTGTTCTGTCTTTACCAATAATTGTCCTGGAATAATGTGGTCTTTGAAGGCTGTCAGGGAATTCTGTACAGCTAACATTTATTTTTGGTTGATATGCAGGTGCATCTGTCTCAGGTTCCATTTGCCCTGAATGCACTGGCCTGCCAAGTGAGCCCCCCCCATGCATAGTCTGATGCATCTGCTGTTAGAGTTTGGGCGGCAGGAGGTAGCGTGAAAGGGAGCCCCTTGTTGTGGTAGCAGGCCTCTGCCCACCAAAGGAACTCTGTCTTTATACAAAGAATGATAGGAATCATTGATTCCAGGTTCTGAGAATATTGACACCATAGGCTTTTTAGATACCATTGTAGTTTCCTCATATGCAGCCTTGCATATGGAATTGGTAGAATGGAAGAGGCCATGAACTCCAGGGCTTGCAGAATTTTCCTTGCAGATAGCTGGGTCTTTGTGGCCAGTAGTTTGAAGTAGGTTGTCAAATAAACTTGTTTCTCTGGAGTGAGGAAAGCCATTCGGGAAGTTGTGTTCAAGCTTGCTCCCAGGAATACAATCTATTGGCAGGGTACTACATGATATTTCTTTTCGTTTATGGTGTACCCCAGTGAGGTTAGAAGTTTCTTTACGAATGCCAGATGTTTTAATAGCATGTCCTGGCTTTCTGCCTGAATCAGACAATCGTACAAGTATGGGTATATCTGAATATTTCTCTGCCTGCAAAATGCAATGGCTGGAGCTAGACACTTTGTGAATACCCTGGGCAAAGTAGATAAGCCAAAGGGAAGTGCAGAGAACTGATAGTGAATGGAGCCTGCCTGAAGCGTAGGCATTTCCTGCAAGATTCCCTTACTGGAATGTGCAGGTGAGCTTCCTTTAAGTCTAAGGTTGCCAACCAGGCATCTTTGCAAAGCATAGGAAGCAGCTGTTGAAGTGTTAGCATTTTGAATTTTGGGATTACCAAAAAGGTGTTCAGAATAGAGAGGTCCAGGATAGGATGCCAGGAGCCATCTTTTCTGGGTACCAGGAACAATCTTGAATAAAAACCTTGTCCCCTTTCTTCCGCTGGGACAGGTTGAATAGCCCTGATACTTAGAAGAGAGAGAACCTGCTGTAGAGCCTCTGCCCACTGATTTGAGGGTAGGTCTGGCAAACCATTTGGGGTTGGTAGGATGTGGAAGTGGAATCTGTATCCTGGAAACTATATTCAAAACCCATTTGTCCTGGGTAATGAGTTCCCAGTTTTTTGCATGCAGGGCGAGCTTTCCTCCTAAGGGAGCAGGTACTTGAGCAGGGCTTGGAAGGGTTAAGGTTAAGTCATTGTGCCATTTTTTCGTAGGGGGGTGTCTTACTACTCCCTGCTTTGGAAGTTGGAGCCCCCCACTGCTTAGGCCTGTGCGTAGCCTGAGACTGTAACAATGCCTACTACATCTGGGAGGCTGTACTTGCAGGAAATCGTTGACAGTTTGCATAGATTTAGCTTTTTCCTCCATCTTTTTGAGGATGACTTCTGCTTTGTTGCCAAACAGGTGGTCTTGGTTTAAGGGAGCATCCAGTAATTTAGCTTTAACGTGATCTGGCATGTTTTGCTCCTTAAGCCAAGCATGCCTTTTAAGTACAGACCCAGTGACAGCAGCCCTGCAAGATGCTTCTAAAGAATCAAAACCACATTGCAAATTATGTTTACCAACTTGTTCTGCAGAATGCATTAAATCCTGTAATTCTTTGTGTTCAGCACAGTCAGGAATCAACATAATTTTCTGTTTAAGCAGTCCAATAACATGCTGCTGGTACTTTAACATATGAAACTGGCAATTTAAAGCCCTAATGGCCAAAGTAGCAGAAGTATATACCTTCTTACCCCATCTGTCCAAGGCTCTAGAATCTCTATCATAAGGGGTAGGGTTTTTGGCAGCAGTAGCCTTAATGCCCTTTGGTCCTTGGGAAATGGTCTCTGGGTCCACAGTAGGATTCTTGATGAGGAACTTGTGAGAGTCAGGTACTCTGTAATACCTTTTCTGGGAGCTGGAGGTAAAGTGTCTGGGGAAATGCTAGATTCCAAGAAAGCCTCATCTACAATGTCCAGAACAGGAGGGCCTGTGTGGAGGAAGGAGTAAGAATTCCCTAAGCCTCTTTTTGGAGTCTGAGTAATCCTGGCTTTCCCAGCGGAAATGCTCCCCAAGAGTGTGCAAGGTTTCACCAAAAGAAAAATCTTCTGGAGGGGAAGCAGGGGGAATGGAATCCTCTGCATCAGAATCCTCATAAGTAGATAAAGAAAAATCCTGGTAATCAGAAGAAACAGAAATATCAAATTCCTGATCAGAAGATTCAGAAGGAAAATCAGTTCTAGGTCTCTTAGAAGGGGATGGCTGGCTTCTCCTAATTAAGGTAATATGGTCTTCAGCCATTCTAAGCATTTGTTTTTTTAGGCATATGGGCCTGAGCATACTGTTTGGACGTCGGTTTTCTAGGCGTGGGTCGAGTTTTAGGCCTGGATGAAGAAGATGCCGTCAGTTTAAAATGCAAGTCTGTAGGCCTGAATACACCCTCAGAAGCCGGTGCCTGCACAGTGGCTCCGGATCCATCAAAGGTAGAGACATCCGCAGGTTCCATAGTCGAAGAAGCATCTCGCGGCATACCGGACTCCGAATGGGTCTCAGTAGAGGCCTGTGAATCTGAGGTATCAGGGGCTGCGAAAGCACCTCACTGAATACTGGCTACTAGCTTAGCGGAAGCGCCATCGGCAGTTTTGGACCTATGCGGTCTGTCTCTGTCTTTATCCTTACGTTTTTTCAGAATATCGGTAGTCGGATGGTTTACTGAAGCCATTTCTGGATAGTTATATCGAATACCAAAATAATTTGCTGCAAATATAGCCCGGCGACGAATAGGTCGGGGGTTGAACAAGGCACAAAACCGACAGCGGGGGACGTCATGGTCTGGGTCTAAGCAAGGCATGCAGTATGAATGAAAATCTTTATGAGGTATTTGCTTTCCACAGGCAAGACAATTTTTAACTTTTACTGACATCAGTTAAGAGCAAGACAAAGGAATCCCCAACAGGGTACTTAGATTTTTTAAGACTTCGGTTCTGAAACTCGAAAACGAAAATTTCAGGAGTATGCCAACAGGTACTTGCGAACTGCTTCTGCTTCAGGCACTGCGCTGCAAGAAAGACCAATGTAATGGCATCGGCTGCATGTTTTATACCCCTGACGACCTGACGTCATGGAAGAAGAGACATCATCCGATACAGGAATCCAAGACTCTGATATTCAGGCCAGCTGTGGGCTACCTTCCAGGCAGATAACCCAAATGTGATGACTGCAACAGTGAAACACGAAGAACATATGGTTGGAGTTCGGACACTCTCCTGGCTGAGGGTAGGGTCACTAATAGAACAGTTTTCCAAATACAGTGCTTTAATGAGGCCTTGTCTGCTGGCTCAAAGGGAGGTAGTGTACGCTTCTCGAGCACGTAGTTGAGGTTCCAATACGGGGGGGGGGGTCCTGGGGGGCCTAAGGTACAGTACACCCCTTTGAGGAAGAGTTGGCAAGGGAGTCTGGATGCTAATGGGGGATTCAGAGGCAGGCAAGCAGAAATAGTAGGTAGATGAGCTTTGATGGACGAGTAAGCCAGACCAGTCTGTAGTAGCTTACACAAATAAGACAGCACTAGAGGGGGTTCACTGAGAAGCGGATCCAAATGTCTTTTATGACACCAAATAGTGAACCGTTTCCACTTGGAGTGATATGATTTTCTAGTATTTGGTTTCCTGGCCTCCTGCAGTACACTGAGCACGTCCTCATTGTAAAGGTGGCTAAATGGGATCAAAACCCTATCAGCCAGAGGGTAAGGTGGAGAATCTGCCACTGTGGCTGGATAAGCGACCCCTTGTGCTGTGTTAGATGGTCCACTCTGGGGGGTAACTTGTGGCGACTGCCGTTGGACAAGTGTAGGAGTATAGGGAATCAGTGCTGTCTGGGCCAGTAGGGAGTCATCAGCAAGATTTTCGATTGCCTTGCTGAATTTTCAGCAGGACCTTCTGAATGAGTGGGAAGGGGGGAAAATCCATACAGATATTTCCCCTTCCATGAAATTGAGAAGGCATCTGTTGCCAGTGCCTGTGGTTCTGGTGTCCTGGTGCAAAAGTGGGTTGCTGTGGTTGGAGTGGGAGGCCTGGGTTGCGTTTTACCTGAGCCAACCACCACAGTATTTCCTTTTTTAGGCAGGGTAGAAGGGGCACAATGTGCTCCAGAAGCTGGTTGTGTTGCTTCCAGATTGAGCAAACGTACCACTGTAGCTTCTTCATTTATAGCCTTGCTAAAGGAAGCATGGGTATTGTTGGCTGAGGTACTGCCTTGCAGTCAAATCTGCAGAGTGAAGTACCAGGAGATGATGTTCTGTCAAGGAGCTCACTTTTGGAGGGGGTCGGTATGCCTGCATGAAATCTGAGTGGATCCTGCACCAGAGGAACAAAATGTCCTATTGTTGGTTGAAGATGGGATTTTGGTAGGTTTAATCTGAAATCCCAGTGACTGTAGTAGGGTCACCACAAACTGGATGTGCCTTTGGAGTATTTCTTGGCTGGCAACCTAGATCAGCATGTCGTCCAGGTAGGAGAATATCTGTATTCTCTTTGTCCTGCAGTACGCCACGACAGTTGCCAAGCATTTAGTAAAGACTCGGTGTGGTGGAGAATCCAGAGGGCAAGGCAAAGAACTGCCAGTGAGAAAAGCCCACCAAGAATCTTAAATATTTCCTGTGGGAGGGCCTGACTATGTGGAGATAAGCATCCTTTATATCTAATGTAGGCAGGAATCCTTGTGGGATAATAAGACAGAAAAGAGCTGGCAGGGTTAGCATTTCGAAGGTAGGGACCTTTAGAAAGAGGTTGAGATAGGAGAGGTATAGAATGGGTCTCCATGGTCCGTCCTTCCCGGGAACCAGGAAGAGCCTTGAATAGAAACCTCTTATTTCTGCAGAGGAGGGGACTGTCTCTATAGTACCCTGATCTAACAGTGTCTGCACTACTGGTTGTAACAGGTGCAGCTGCTTAGTAGGTTGGTCGAGGTATGCCCTGCCATATAGGAGGGGTGATCATGAAGTAACCATTCTGAAGAATGGACAGGACTCACTTGTCTGAGGTGACAAGGGTCCAAAGAGCGAGACAGTGAGAGAGGTGGGCAGAGAGAGGTATAGAAGGAGGAGGGGGGGGGGCAAGACTGGCAGGTAGTCAGATGCTACTTACCCTGTCTTGAAAGGGAGTCCTCTGGCTAGAGGGAGGGGTTGCTCTAGGCGGAGGAGGTTGTTTCCTTGTGGGCTTACGAGGCCTTGAAGGAGGAGCAGGTCAGGAGTGCTTCCTAATAAACTGGGTTTTGGAAGGATAGTTTCTATGAAACTTGGGAATTGGTGAGACCAGTAAATGTTTAAGATCCTGCATTTCTTTTCCTTTCTGTTGCAGAGATTTAAAGAGGTCTGCCACCTTAGAGCCAAAAAGTGCAGCACTGTCCAGAAGGGCATCAGTGAGCTTTGCCCTGAAGTCATCTGGCAGGGGTTGTAGGCAAAGCCAGGAGTATCTGTGTAAGGCAGATGCTGCTGACCTGGCAGAGGATTCAGCAGCATCGTAACTACACTTGATAGAGTGTCTAATGACCTGGGATGAGACAGGCAGAAGAGAGAACAGTGATGCTTTGGCAGGGGAGTCTGGAATATCTGCCAGATGTTTGTTAGCAGACTGTAAGAGAGACAAGGTATACTTGGCCATGTGGGTCTGATAGCTTGTGGCTCTAAAAGCCAAGGTAGCAGAAGTATAAATCTTTCTGCTCAAACTTTCCATGGTCTTGCTGTCTTTGTCAGCTGGGAGAATGGTGGTAGTGGGCAGGAGTTTGGTTGCTATGTCAGTGACAACAGATATAGTGGCAGGATCAGCCGGTGGGCACTTGATCAGATGTTTAGCAGTGCCAGGTACTTTGTAAAGCTTGCGTGGGGGCAAGAGGTTGTGAGTCAGGGTTCAAAGATGCAGAAGAAAAACATCTAGAAAGGCAGGATGGGGGGGGGGGGAGCAGATGGGCTAGGGTTTTCCATTTGAATTAGGTTGTAGTACATCTTCTGTACCTCAGACATTTCTGGGGATTCTCATTGAAAATGTTCCTTCGTCCTGCTAATTGTTTCAGTGAAGGTCAAGTCTTCAACTAGGGAGTCAGGGTCCAGTGACTCTTCCTCTGGGGATCCGTACCCCAAGGTGGAGGAGAGTTGAGAGCTGTAGGAAAGGGATTCCTCAGAGGAATCTGAAAGGAACTCTTCTTCCGTAGAAGCTGGATCAGTAGGCAGAGGCCTGGGGCACAGGAGAGGAGTACGAGTGGAGGCAGTAACAGCTGTGGTAGGCCTCAGTGCCATGAAGGCACTGAAGAGGCTTTGGCTCAAGGCCTGCCAATCAGGCAGGCTTTCTGTAGAGGGGGAGGTATATTTCCTCTTTTCCCTTTTTTTAAGAGGGCCTGTGGACATCTGTCTAGAAACCGGCGACTGCAAGGGATTCCCCCCAGCGTCGGTTAGCAGTGCTGGATTAGCCTCTGCAGACGTGCTCTCGCCTAAGGATGGTGCGGTGTCAGAGGTACCCACGACCTCTGAAGTGGTGGATCCAAAACCCGATCCTGGAACTAGGCCCATGTCGACCACAGGATGGGGATCGGCCGGAATAGGCTCAGCAGTAGACGAAAGCCATAAGGTCCTGGCCTTCTATTTAGGCGGTTCTGTGGAGACGTCTGAGGAGCCCTCCATCTGAAGTGTTATCTGTTTCAGACATTGGTTTTCAAGGTAAAGATTTAGTGCGTGCAGGTGACTACGCAAAGTTTTCAGTGCGAATGCCTGGCAGATCAGGCAGGCCTTATGGTCATACGACTGTCCCAAACAAAAAAGGCACTTGTCATGGGTGTCCTTATGAGGGATCTGGTGACCGCACTGACACTCACCCTTTCTGGATGACATGAAGACGCAATATTAAAATTATGAAGGACTGAAAAGGGCCCCAATGGGGTAATTATCTGAAAAACAAATCCGACATCAGTGGTAACAGTAACACCTGGCGTACGACTGGGGACTGAAAATTTCTGAGGGCTGGTACGTGCCAACATCACCTTTATGGCCCATGAACTCTCGTCCACATCAGATGCCTCATGCACCACAAGGGGACTGCAAGCTTTTGGATACTGGCCGTACATACGCGAAACTGGAGGGTAAACCAATATGCAGAACAGTGCAACATGGGAATAGATGGACATTGGCTGGAGTGGAAGGTGCAACAGTCAGTTCAGGCCTGTTCTTTTTGGCCTTCTTGACTGGGGGCTCTACCGAGGGTTCAGACATTGGGTCCATATGTGTGGTTAGACGTTTAAGCCTTTGGTTCTCAAGGTACAAATTCAAAGGTGCTAGACAGCTTCTAAGGGTTTTGGGGACAAAGGCCTGACAAATACGACATGCGGTATTGGTTGTGTTCTCGGCCTAGGCAGAATAGGCAGAGCTCATGCAAATCCTTATATGGAATTTGCCTTCCACACCTACACATGCCCTCCCTGCTTAACATGAAACCCAAAGCAGTAGCAAGAAAAGATTAGAAAACCCCTATGGGGTACTTATCTGAAGTCAGATGTAGAAAAACGCTTCTTCCAATAAGGCGACGACCGGAGTTGACAGTCACACAAGCGGCAGAAAAGTTCTGAGGTAGAATTGTGCTGACATCCGCTTTATACCCAATATCCATTTACAACAGACGTCAGAGAAGAGGTGCAGGATGTTGTGTGCACGCTAGCGGTAGCATTTAACTTTTGTATACCGGCTGGATGTTTGAGAGTTCACCGGAGCAAACTCCCTGATGTCATGAATACAGCAGCATATGAATAAAAGGACATATATCCAAATTACCCCTTAAGAGCATGGATGTGTTTCAGCTGTATAGTTTCTGAATACTCCCCACCTTTTCTTTACAAAATGTCTTTACTAAAGCATTCAGGACAACAATGCAAAATCCCACTAGCTACAGAGGCATGGATTTTCACCATTTTTGTGAGCTCATTAATACAACATAAGTAGACAGTTTGGTTATCACATAGCTCCAAATCATACACAGCCTACAGGTTTTTCTTCCTCTCATTCTCTCTCTAAGGAAGACTGTTCCAAACTTCCAAAAAACTGTCTACAAGATAATATTCTCATGTTATGTATTTCATGAAATAAACACTTTGCAGCTTCAAACTGTAACACTTTATTGAAATACATCACTTTTTTGAAAGGTAGCACTCCGTCAACTCTATGGAATTCTTTTAATATACTTGGAAGTCTGCATCAATCCTATCAGAGTTAATTCATCCAAATTATACAAAACAATCATTTTTGATTCATGTTCATATGGCACTTGATGCAGATTATGCAGCATATTTGTTGCCTTCCTCTGAAAGTACAGTTGTGTACACTTACCAAAAATGTAGATGTTAGAGTGTATTCACTGTTGCAGTCCTAACAAATGGGTTATCCGGCTCCCGGTAGCCCTCAGTTGGCCAGAATACCAAAGGTAAGTAAAAATGACATTGGTTGCCATCGGTTGTAAAGGACGTCAGGGCGTCTGATACAAAAGGTGGCAGCCGACGTCACTTCAGTCTTTCTTGCCATAACAGTCAGGAGCCCCCAGAAAACAAGGCTTTGACCAAAAAACAATTTGACAAATAAATTAAGCCTGTACCTCAGGAAAAGAGAATAGGAGAGGACCACAAAAAGGGGGAAGGAGGGAGGGAAACCAGGACTGCAACAGTAAATACACTCGAACATCTACATTTATGGTAACTGTACACAACTGTACTATGTTCATCGTGTTTCACTGTTGCAGTCCTAAATGATGGAATGATTACCAAAGCCCAGAGAAAAAAGGGGGGAGGAACCAACAGCATCAAGGGGTGGAGATAATGCCCTGCAACACCGCAATGGCAAACCCTGCCCTGGCTCTGGAAAACAGTGGCAAATTATACTGCTATGTGAAAGTGTGAACAGAAGACCATGTGGCAGCCTCCAAAATGTCTTTAGTAGGGACACCGCTTAGAAAGGCTGCAGAAGTGGAAGCCACTCTAGTAGTGTGTGTCCTAACACCTTGAGGCGGAGCTTTGCCATGAAAGGAATAACAAAATGTAAAGCAATGTGCAATCCATTTAGAAATGGTTTACCTAGAAATAGCCTTGCCCTAGACTCCAGGGGCAAAACTGACCAGAAACTGTATTGATTTCCGAAGGTCCTTAGTTCTGTCCAGGTAAAACCTGAGTTGTCTGTGCACATCATGAGAATGTAAGATCCCTTTCACCTCTACTGTGAGGATTAGGAAAGAAAGTAGAAAGGTGTATGGACTGATTAAGAGTCAGGCTGGAAACCACATTAGGCATAAAGGAGGGATTAGTCAACAGAGAAATTCTATCTGCATGGAAAATAAGAAAAGGCTCCACGGCCACCAAAGCTTGCAGCTCCAAAAGCCTCCTTGCTGAAGTTATAGCCAAGAGGAAGGCGGTCTTCCAAGAGAGAAGCTTTAAATCTGTAGAGGAAGCTGGCTCAAAAGGAGGAAGAATGAGTTTCTCCAGAACAAAATTAAGATCCCAGGCTGGAATAGGAGCTCTTCTGGGAGGTTTTTAATTGCAAGCACCTCTGAGAAACATTTCATCAGGGGATGCGAGAAAATGGGCTGTTCAAGAGAACAATGAGCAGAGATGGCTGAAGCATGGATCTTTACAGAGGAAAAAGAAAGATCATTCTGAAGCAAGTCCGCCATGTATTCCAGGATCAGAGGAAGAGTAGGTTGAGAAGCAGACTCCCCTCTAGCCTGCATCCATTGAAAGTACCTTTCCCATTTGCCAGCATAGGATTTCCTAGTGCTAGGCCTTCTGGCCTCCCTCAGCACATCAACCACCTGTTGGGAAAGGGAGGAAGAAAGGGAAGGAGTCATACAATAAGCCATGCTGCCAAATGGTGAGACTGAAGATGAGGATGTAGAATGTTTCCCCTTTCCTGAACCAAAAGATCTGGCTTCAGAGGAAGATGGGAGAGACTGCGAAGCAGCGGATACCAATGCTGTCTGGGCCAATCCGAAGCTATGAGAATAGTCCTTGGATGCTCATCCTCGATTTTCACTAATACTCTGGAAAGAAGATGAAGAGGAGGAAAGGCATACACTGATAGCAACAGCCAAGGGAAGGACAGAGCACCCACTTTCCATGCTCTGCTGTGCTACTGTCTGGGGCAAAAAAAGAGGTAGCAGATGGTTGTCTGGGGAGGAGAAAAGATCCACCTGAGGAGTGCTCCAACACTGAATGATGCTGTAAAAAATTGCTCTGTGCAGCTGCCACTCGTGAGAATCCCAGGTTTGCCTGCTCAACTGTTCTGCCAAAACATTAAGCCTTCCTGGAAGAAACCGAGCTAGGAGATGCAGGTCCAAGGATGCTGCCATAGACCAAAGATTCATGCTTTGCCTGCACAGGGGCTAAGAGTAAGTCCCTCCCTGCTTGTTGATGTACCACATGACTGTGGTGTTGTCTGTCCAGACAAGCAGGGTCCCTGGAGAAAGAAGATGATTGAAAGCTAGTAAGGCCTGCTGAACTGCAATTAACTCTTTTAGATTTATGTGCAGGTTTATCTGCCGGGTGTTAAAACATCCCTGTATGCATCTGCCATCCAGGTGTGCTCCCCAGGCGTAGTCCGATGCGTCTGTAGTCAGAACTTGAGTAGCAAGAGGTGCCCGAAAAGGTATGCCTTTGTTTTGTAGACACGCTGTTGTCCACCATAGAAACTCCACCTGCAGAGATGGAAGCAGAGGAATCATCATATCCAGGTCCTCTGTGTTGACACCAAATGTTCTTGAGGTACCATTGCAATTTCCTCATATGCAGTCTTGCATATGAAATCATGAGAATACAAGATGCCATGAATCCAAGAACTTGCAGGTATTTCCTTGCAGGGAGCTGGGACAGGCTTGCCAAGTCCTTGAAGTAAACTGAAAGAGTTGTCTGCTTCTCCTGGGTGAGATATATCTGGGTGGCTGTGTTCCGACTCGCTCCCAGGAATGTTATCTCCTTGGATGGTACCATTTTCGATTTTTCCACATTGAGAGTGTAACCCAAGGAAGAGAGAAGAGAATTTACGAATTCCAGATCCTTTAATAGCTGTTCCTGAGAACTTATTTGAATCAGACAGTCGCCCAAGTATGGGTAAATCTGAATTTTCTTCTGCCTGCAAAAAGTAATGACTGTGGCCAGGCACTTTGTGAAGACTCTGGGAGCAGTACCCAAAGGGCAGCGCAAAGAATTGGTAATGTTGCTCACCCACTCTGAAATGAAGGTACTGCCTGCAACTTTCCCTGATAGGAATGTGCAGACACGCCTCTTTGAGATCCAAGGTTATCATCCAGGAATACTTTTCTAGCAGTGGTAGCAACTGATGCAGAGTGAGCATTTTGAACTTTGGAATTACTAGAAAAGAGTTCAGAATGGAAAGATCCAGGATAGGACACCAGGTGCCTTCTTTTTTTGGAACTAGGAAAAGCCTGAAATAAAAGCCCAGGCCTACCTGCTGAGCAGGAACTGATTCTATTGCTCCCAGATGAGACAGACACAAAATTTGTTTTTCTACTTCTGCCCTTTAGTTTGGTGGAACGTCCAGGAATCCCTTTTGGAGCTGGAAAGGTGCAGAAAGAAAACTTGTGCCCTAGGGACACCGTTCTGAGAACCCAATTGTCTGTGATAGTGGCCCAGACATCTGCAAAAAGGGCCAACTTTCCCCCTAAAGGACATTCCTGGCAAGCAAGAACAGGCAGAAGTTGTAAAAAGCCATTGAGAGTGTTCTGATTGAGATGCAGGCTTGCAACTTCCACCTTTAGAAGTGGAAGCCTGCAACAACTACATCTTTGAGGGTTAGCCCCCTGCCCCCTAGAAGATTTGTAACCTCTAGTCCTGGAACGGTTCTGTCTGCTGGTATCAAGAAAGGTCCAACTCTTGGAAGGGTAATTCCTGCTAAAGCGAGGGGGTTGAACTTGCAGAAAATCCTTAACAATTTGCATGGACTTGGCCTTATACTCCACCTTTTTCAGTACCTCATCTGCTTTGCTGCCAAAAAGACAGTCTTTATGCAAAGGTACATCCAAAAGCTTAGCCTTGACAGGCTCCAGAAGAGGCTGTCCTCTGAGCCAAGTGTGCCTTCTAATAACAGATCCAGTAGCCGTAGCCCTGCTGGAGGCCTCAAGGATGTCAAAACTACAATGCAAAGAATGCTTATTGACTAGACTGGTGGAATTCAGTAAATCCTGCATGTCTTTACTCTCTGCCAAAAGAGGTACACTTGCTATCCTAGACTTAATAGCCTCCAAAGTGTGCTGGTGGTACTTCAGCATATGAAATAGACAATTGGTAGCCCTAATAGCTAGGGTGGCAGAGGTATAAACCTTCTTGCCCCACCTATCTAGGTTTCTAGACTCCCTGCCAGAGGGAACAGGATTCCTGGTAACAGTGGCCTTAACTCCTTTGGGGCCCTGAGAAATAAACTCTGGATCCGCCAACGGATTCCTGAAAAGAAACAGATGA
The DNA here is from genome assembly GCF_019279795.1 of Protopterus annectens. Taxonomy (NCBI): domain Eukaryota; kingdom Metazoa; phylum Chordata; order Ceratodontiformes; family Protopteridae; genus Protopterus; species Protopterus annectens. The sequence continues at coordinate 596,611,901 of NC_056737.1, forward strand.
GAATCAGGGACTCTGTAGTACCTGTCAAGTTTCCTGGGAGCAGGAGGAACCGAATTTGGAGATAAGGAATTTTCCAGAAAAACATCATCAACAACTTCCAACACAGGGGGAATAGCAAGAGGCTTATGCTGAGGTAAATCCAGAAGCTCCCTAATGTATTTCTTGGATTGGGGATAATCCTGGCTTTCCCATTTAAAATGTTCTCTGAGGATATTTAAAGTATCACCAAAAGAGAAATCCTCTGGAGGAGAGGCCGAAGGGATGGACTCCTCTGCATCTGAATCCTCAACAGGGGAAAAAGCCTGAGAAAATTCCTCTTCATCAGCAGAAATGCTGGAAGAATCAGAACCAGAGCCGGACAAAACCTCAGGAGAAACATCCCTACTCCTTTTAGAAGGAGGAGGCTGAGAACCCCTAATAAAAGTCAACAAATCATTAGCCATTTTAACCATTTGGGATTGAGGGGAACCAGAAGTAGCTCGAGCCTGCTTTTTCACAGGCTTATGAATGGAAGATTTTCCTGCAAGCCTGAAGGACTCGGGAGGCCTGGTAACCGCCAAAGTTGCAGCAGAGGTTGAAGGAAGAAGTTTGCTGTCAGAACGCAAAATGGAGGCCTCGGACACCGGAGTTAGCTTAGCGGCTCTGGTTCCAGCAGAAGAGGCGACCGGCAACAGGTCGGAAGGCAAAACGGAGGCCGAAGGCCTAAGGGACTCGGACTCAATCAAGGCCTGTGGTTGTACATCTACAGACTGCAGGGACTGCAAAGGCTTCTCACTGGCTACTGCCTGACGACCAACTTAACCTCATCAGAGGACTAAGCTTTCTGAGGCTTGTCTCGGTCCTTATACTTATGTTTCTTAAGAACACCCGAAGCCTGAAGACCGGCGGATGCCATACCAACAAACTTAGGCCAAACTCCAAAATGTCTAGCCAAAATCTTAGCCCAACGATGGATAGTACATGGACTAAAGGAGGCACAGAGATTACACTTGGGAATGTAGTGGTCAACACCTAAACAAATAATGCAATAGGAATGAAAATCTCTATGGGGAATCTGCTTTCCACAGGTAAGGCAATTATTAACTTTTTCTGACATTCGTTAAGGCAAGAAAAAAAGATCCCCAATGGGGTACATAGCTGTGGTAGACTTCAACTCTTGCAGTCGGAAACTAACAAAGGTAAACTGCCGACCGGCACTCGTGCATGAAATGCTTCTGCTTCGGGCTCCGTGGCAAGGAAGACTGAGGAAGTGAAGTCGGCTGCCTCCTTTTGTATCGGACGCCCTGACGTCCTTTACAACCGACGGCAACCAACGTAATTTTTACTTACCTTTGGTATTCTGGCTGACTGAGGGCTATGGGGAGCCGGATAACCCATTTGTTAGGACTGCAACAATGAAACACGATAACATCCTGCCATAACCATATGCCCCTACTGCACTGGAAATATCTTTAAGTGCTTTGGCCTAATTTAGAGATTAATGTGCATCTATTGTCTGGCTTCATATACCCTACTGCATAGCCTGAAAGAAAAGCTGATGGGAATGGCAGGCCTCAACAGTGTGCCACATATAATTACTTGTTTTATAGATCAACAAATGTTTCATGGTTTCAGAAATTAATCACAACTAAACCATTTGATCTTTCTTCTAAAAATATGGTATAGCATCAGCCTTCAGGAAACATCTCTGGAGGGAAGAAAATATGGATCCAAAAGTAAGACTCCTCTTGACTGACAGCAATACACTAGAGAAATCCAAAAATATACGATGTGTCACATTCCTCTAGCCTACAGTGGAAGAAGCCCTGACACTTTATAATACATTTTAAATATGAGAAAGTACTGCAGTGATTACACAAGTTTAAACTAGTGTGAACGGAGGGAAAAAAAATGAAACATATACTTCAATTTGCTTTTCACCATGGCACAAGATAATGCAGTGTGTTAGTGCTTATACTAAATAAAGAACTAAGCCGAAAACTGGATGCTTGGTGACATAAATGAAGCAGGACTGTAATCAGAAATAAGATGACAGTGAGTTAAGAAAAGCAGATTTAGCACTATATGAATCTTGTGAGAAATGCAAATGAAATTTCATCACAGCTAAAATAACTAATAAATGAGTTAGAATTGAGAAAAGTTGCCTGCGATTTAGAAAAACTTTAATAAGGATGAAAATGGATCAGAAAGATCATGGGAAGCATGAACTGTATGAATATGAAAAAAGTGGTCCTGTGAAGTTGTACATTAAAAGTGGATATGCCCAGCATTTAATAGAGTTATGTAGAAGCTTTGGAAAAAGAAATAATTTTGTTAACACAAATTGGCAACGAAAAGACAGCATGCAGTTAAAATTATGAAAATGAATTCCCTGTGGATAAAACTAGTGGAGAGAATACGAATAGAACTGAGAGAGTAAACAAGCAACACAAATAATCTGTGAAAAGAGGATCAGTCAGAAAACAGAAAAAGTTGTTCAAAATGAATACTTAAAGGGCTTAGCTTAAAATACACCATATGGCATAACATAATGCAACATTGACTAAAAATCCCAAAGCACTAAATTTAAAGGAGAATACACTAAAGTGTGCACCATTTGTTTAGGTCATCCATCACATAAAGTCATTAAGACAGAAAATGCTCACTTACGAATATAAAAATAAAGAAAAGATTCAGTTTCCAATCGTATAAATGGATATGCCTTTGACATCTACCACTTGACTCATCAGCAGCTTAGTATGGTTAAAAGAATTCATAATGGAAATGTATAAAGTAATTAGTTGCTCTGCAGTTATGAATATTTATTCACTAGTTTGGAAAGGAGTTTAACATACTCATAATTTGAGACAAATCTTGCAGTGTTACCAACAGTGCACACTACAAGGGAAATGCTACAAAATATCTAAGGAGCAGAATCAAGAGGAAGGTGATCACAACAGAGCATGTGACATGATTAACAAGCAGAGTAAGTCTAATGAATGGGGGAGCAACACAGTTACTTTTTGGAAGCCAGATACAAATTACATGCACAAAGGTCAGCAAGATGATGGCAAAGCTAAAAAGAGGGGGCCTGTGACTGATACTGACCACTGCTTTTAGCAAATTAAAGATGAAAGTTCCAACCTGTTTCATTTTAATTTGCATATGGGAAAATACAGAATTGTATTAACTTATGTTCACTAGTTCATTAGTGCATGAAGTTTTTCAAAGAACTATTACCAAGAAACTACAAATACTACTGAAGATATACTGGTATGTGACAAGATCAAAGAAGAGTGCAAAAGACTGACCAGGTAGGAAACAGATTAAGATCTTAAAGTCTAAAGCTGAAGAAAAGCAAGTGTAGAATTAGAGTTAACACAGTTGAGTTGTGTGAGCTGTGTTTAACTTCAAAGAAAATCAAAGCTGTAGTATAAATGTCTTCTCCAGAGGATAAACAAGTGCTCATAAGACTTCTTGGTAGAATACAAAATACTTTTATGTTTATTCTATCAGAAATTAGTGCAAGCAAATAAATACATATCCACAGCTAACAGAAGAAATGCATTCTGCATCAACAGACAAAGGACGCAATGCCAACATCTTAAGCATTTCTGTCTAGGCAAATTTCTTCAAATCTGTGATGTCCCTGCACTGGCCCAGTAATCAATGAGCCTGTCCTCACCACTGGCAACAGTGAGGGATGTACACAATGGAGGATAAGTACACACACAGTAAAGTACAATTTCCCTTAAGACGACACAGAGATCACAGTCAGTCTGGGGCTGGTTTCTCCTCCTTTCTCCAGATCCCCAATAAGACTCCCCCCATGGCACAGCTAGAGAGTGGAGTCCTTAGCCAGGGTTCCAAGCCTGGTCCTCCCAACACTCTCTCTGTTCAACCAATGCTTCATGTCCCTACTCAAGTAGTTGACACACACACACACACACACACACACACACACACACACACACACACACACACACACACACACTGAGATTTGATTTACTTACACACACACACCTGAAAAAGACTGGCACAGTTTTACTAGCTATGCCCCCTTCTGCCCAGACCAGTAGTTATCACTGCCACCAGAACCCCTTATCAGCTAATTTAATGCCATTCCCAAAGGGTGACCAATCCTACTGTGTAATGTTACTATTATCCAAATGGTAAGTGTGACTAAGACTTGCAAGGAGTGGCCTGTATAGTGTCACCAAACACATATGCAAGTACTCTAAGAGCTTAAATATGTCTCACAAATATCAGCAACAAAGACAGGTACAATATATTTAATAAAAAATAATAAAAGAACAAGACAATACTCAATCAACACAGTAACTACAGAGCTCAGAATCACAGGAAATATTTTAAAACAACATTGCAGGACAGTCCTGCAGGAGATCCCTATGGTTAAGAATACTGCAACAGTGAAGAGAAGGACATGTACTCTTATGGTAGGATTTTACACAACTGTACTTTACTGAAACTTGGTACCATGCCCAAATAATCTCTATGTACCTGGTCTAAGTACTCATCATTCATTCAGACCCACTGGGAACTGCAGGACATCTCTGTATTTCTCTGTGACATTCTCATCTCATGCCAAATTACACAAGATACCAACCTGAAAATTCATCAGATCATACCAGCACATTATAGGTCCCATTCAAATTCTGCCACCTATCATGATTTATACCTGACTTATTAAGAAAAATCAAATCCAGTATTTGTTTCTATGCAATTTCAACTACCCTTCCATAAAGTCAGACACTTATACAACTAGGAATAAGTATTCACAGTCATTACTAGATTTTGTAAATTACACCTCTCTAGGCAGATCATACACCTTTCTCCTAGGGGTGTAAACCTTTTTGACCTTATTCTAACAAATGTCCATGCCTGGACTCCACTGTGTGTGCGTCACACCCTCTGTGGTTAACTATGACCACCAGGTTACCATGTTCTTCCGCAGATGATCCCCTACTACATTTGGGAACTACTCCATTGCAAACATCCTATTATTCTTAGGTAGCCTAGATGAACTTCATTGGGATCTCCCTCCCACTGTGCCTCTTCCCAAGTTGCTGCTGCATTAATTTTCAAATTCTTCTCCCTTCTGAACACCTGAATTGAAGCATCTGTTCTCAAATGCCACAAATACAAAGACAATTCAGGAATAAATCCCTCAGTGTAATTGCCACAAAGCAAATTGTATAGTAAAAAGAAAAGAAACTTCCCAGGCCTATGTAAGATATCCCTCTGCCCGGCACTGTAGGAATTTAAAATTGGTTAGCAAAAATCTCAAGTGCTGTATTATGAAACATAATACTACACAATGTTCAAATGTTCACATCTGCCAAAACCAATCACAAAACTTTCTTCGGGTAATACTCATTTCTGTTCTAGACTGATATCCAATGGCTACACTTATTCTGATGCCACCATCATTTTTTTTTATGTTAAGTTACATAATGATAGGCTATGGGATGACACACTATGTTTGCCTATGACTACAAACTGTGTGCCACTGTATCCACCCTGAAGAGGTACACTTTGCTCAACCAGGGCTCATTTTGACAATTTCCTTGTGGACTGATCATGGTCTTAAGCTTAACGCCACAAAATTAGTGTGGATTTTTATTCTACAAAGAAGTGCTACTCTTTTCATCCCACATCAAAAGCATTCCCCCAACTCATCACACTCCCTGGAAATACTTTCCCAATTACCTCTTCTTCCCCATCAAACCTCCAACATTTGCAATCTACTTGAGGAAAAAAATCTTTGCAGTCTGTTTGGAGTATAAAAATACCTATGCAAAAACACTTCCTTTAAGAATCCTAAATGATCTAGAATTTGTTGCATATTTGCGAGCCATACATATATCCTCTCATTTTTTTTTTGCGAATTGCTTATCTAGTGTCTCTTCCCAAACTTGTCTAACTTCCTCTGATTAATTCATATAGTTATCATGCAATATTTTATATGCCCTACTAATTATCCCTTTTTTAAACAGCAACTTCTGTTCTAGGTTCAACTAAAAACTCTACCAGTGCTGCTCTTTCACTTTGGATTCCCCTATTCTTTTCCCCTTGTGTATTCTGTGATATCAATCCTTGATAGGGAAGGCAATCTCTAGCCTGCAGTCCAAATGTATTCTTGGCCTCTTCCCATTCTCTTACTTTTCCCTCTCAATTATTTCCTTCCAGTACCTTGGTTCCTTTGCCAATTTTTTTGAGTGAATTCCCACCTACTCTTGCTCATTCTCTGTACCCCTAACTGCAGTCTTCCCTATCATCAGAATCGCCATTCTCCATTCCTGTGTTGGCTTAGTTCTTAGAATAATTTCTACTAATTTATGAATATAATCTGTGTGGCTGTTATTCTTCTTAAGGATCTACATCTAAAATCCCAACCTCTCCTTATTTCTTGAACTTCCCCCCATTTCATCATCATCCCTTTAACACTTTGAATTCTAGCTTTCTGCTTCTGCTCTTCAAATCAGGTAATACCAAACCACCACCTTCTACCAGAAGGATCAACTTATCCCACTTGACTCCTGCCCTCTTGTCATTAGATAAAATTCTTCAATTCTTTATTAATTGCTAGACACAATTTATCCTCTGGCTGATAAAAATATGCCTCACCTGTGTTAAAAACTAAAGGGACTAAAAATATTTTCTCAGTTTCTATCTTATATCCGTGGCTGCCAGGACAGAATCCTTTTTGATCCATATTATTAAGTGCTTTACTTTGTCATGTTCCCATAAGTATGGGTATTGCTGAGCCAGTTTAGGGTGGCCGTGGTGGTGTAACGGTTAGCGTTGCCACCTCACAGCAAGAGGTTCTCCGGTTCGATTCTCAGCTGGGGTGCCTTCTGTGCTGAGTCTGCATGTTCTCCCTTTGGTCGTGTGGGTTTCCTCTGGGTGCTCCAGTTTCCACCCACATCCCAAAAACATGCAGTAAGTGGAATGGACACTCTAAATTGGCCCTAGATGAGACTGTGTGTGTCTTCTGTGGAAGGTTGGACGCCGGGCTGGCAACTCGACACCGTACAACTCCACTGCCAGTCATGAGTGGATAGATCTGCTGTGGTGACCCCTGACCGGGAAAAGCTGAAAGAAGAAGAAGATTGCAGGACATTCTCAGATAAATACAGAAAACATCTAAATTAATCTTTACTATATTCCCATCTATATCTAAAAGATACTATGCCCTAAATAACTTACTTACAGAGCAAGGCAAATGCAGATGAGTGAATTTTCTTACTAGGTCCAAGACACAATACAAAATGGCCAGTCTCTGAGACAGTTCTTAAAGCAATATCAAATATTACTGCTGGGTTAGCTTGGATGACATCACTCTTTGCCACCTGACTTCAGTTACTAGGCTAAACAGATACTAACATCTCTGTGTTAAAAATGCATATCTCTCAGATGTGCAGCTGCAAGTCATAAAGTAGTCAAACACTTTACATTTTAAACCTAATAATTACTTTTTTTTCCCAGACGATAGAAAAAAATTCTTGCTCTAGACATTTTGTCGGCTTGCTGCATTGCAACAAACTTTTATAACACATAGTAAAGCACTTAATTTTAATTAATTTTCTTGAAGTTTTGTAAGTTAATCTTCTATGTTCCAGCAGGGTATGCTGTGGTTACATTCTTGAAACTCAGTACTGTGCAAACCCTGTTCAACAAGCACTTTTGTGCCAGTAGTTTAATACACGCATAACATATAGTTATCTTACATTTGGAAGATCAAGCATATGAATGATGTTGATATTCAAAAATGACATATGATTAGTTACAAAATTTCAGATAGCTGGGCTGGCAGTGTCACATCATCTACAATGGGCCTCTAATGACAATCCTTCTTTGGAACAAAAAAATACCTCAAACAGGATTCCTATCCTTTTTGCCGAAAGCTATGGTTGTGCTGCCTTAATGTCAAGTAGCCTTGTCTGTATTTCATAAGCTAAGTACATTAATCTAACAATGTATGAGGAATGGGTCCCTGGGATTAAAACTATATAAAATTCCATTGATAAAATTCTCTGATATATTTGCCTGATGCTGACTGGTGTCACTAAGCCAAGAAAAAGAAAACCTCCTAGAAAGGAGAAGTGGATGAAAGAGAAGATTAAAACGACTATTGCTGATTACTATCAATGTAGGACCGGTCATACTAGAAATATCCTTTCCATTGCTGTAGTTGATTATTTTATTCTCAGGTCTTGTTACTTCCTATTCTTACTTCCTAGTCTGCTTGCATTATTAAAGCCATGGCTTTGTACGTCTCCCAAAATAAGTAACAAAATCTAGAAGATTTAGGATTTGGGCTTGGAAATGTTTACATAGATATTTTCATATTCCAAGTAAACTCAAGTGAATTTTTCCTCAGGTAGACAGTAAATGTTGGAGGTGTGACGGGGAAAGGAAGAGGTAATTGGGAACATATTTTCTGGGAGTGTGATGGCTTGGCAGATTTTAAAGATTCCATCAGACTACTCTATCAGAAATACTGGGCAAGCAAAATGGCGTTTCTAGGGAAATGATTTTTCTGAGCTGTGATATAGCACTGAAATTGCCTAGGCCTTGTTGAGTCTAATTATGGTGGTAGCCAAAAAAAGCAATCACTAGAAAATGAAAATCAAAGTCTAAACCAACAGTACTAGAAATTCATAGGTTGGGTACTAAGCTATCAGCCCTAGGGCATATACAAGCCTAGCCATAACAATTTCTTGGATATTTCTTCCCACAATATTTACTTCCCTGGACCACTGTCTAGCAGGGCGACTGACATGATTCCCAGGGGTGAATTTCCTATCTCCCATCCAATCGTCAAGGTTCCTTTTGAAGAGGGCCACGGAGGCACTCTCCTCGATATGTACAGGCAGTCTACTCCAGAATATGGGGAATCTCTGGGTCAGGAACCTATCCCTCCAGCATGTTTTGTTCATTGTGATGACAAGGTTTAGATCCCTAGAGCATGTGGCTCTGAGGGATAGAGATTTCTTTAAGTGGAGCATGTCCAACAGCTCAGGGTTTAACATGGCCTTGTATGTTAAGCAGAGATTGCCTCTGAGTAGACGATATGCCATAGAGTATACCTGTAGTTTTTTTTAGATGGTCAGCATATGGCATCTGCTTTAGGCCTGTGATTCTTTTAGTGAGGTATTTCTGCGGCCTTTCCAGCCGTTGCAGATGTCTTGTGAGGTACAGACCAAATGGGCCGTTATACTCTAAAATGGATCTAATGAGGGATGAGTACGGTGGGACAATGACCTCCTTTTTTCTGGATGAAAAACCCTTTGTGATGAGGTGTGCCACATAGGATTTCCTGACTTTTGTGGCGATGTGGTTATCGAAGATGAGACCACTGTCCACCTGTGTCCCTAAGTCTCTCATCACCCTTTCAATGTTTAGTGCACTGCCATCTATGTGGTAATTCATGGGTACATGTTTTTTCCAAAAGGGATAACTATACATTTCTTGGCATTAAGCTTGAGCCCATGGCTCTGGCACCAAGCATCAAACAAGAGCGGTCCCAGGACTGAACCCTGAGGTACTCCGCTTGTCTGGATTTGGAGTCGGCTACTTTTACAGTCTGGGTTCTGTCAGTAAGCCAGTTGGCAACCCATCGAGTGATGTAGGGATTTATGCCCAGCTTAGTAGGTTTATCTAGGATTCCAAGGTGGGGGATGGTGTTGAAGGCCTTCGTGAGGGTCCAGATAGGCTGTGTGGACCGCCTTACCCTTGTCTACAGGTCTGGAGACTGATTCAAAGTCAATCAGGTTCAGGAGGCAAGATCGGCCCTTCACAAACCCAAACTGGGTGGGATCCAGTGTTTGAAGGTTGCCAATGTCTTTGTTTATAAGTTCCATGATAATGCGTTCCATGCCCTTGCAGATCATGCTCGTCAGACTGATGGGACGGTAGTTCCCGGTATGCAAGGTGGATCCCCTCTTGTGGAGTTGGATAACTCCAGCTATGCGCCACTCAGTTGGCACGAAGCCTGAGGTGAGGCTATGATTAAACATGACACTTAGGCGAGGTGCCAGTTCATTTTGTAGTTCATGTACTACACAGCCTGGGATGTCATCTGGTCCCATGGATGCTGTATTCTTAGCTTTGGAAAGTGCATTTTTTTGCCTGTGTGGCCGTTATTACCGGAATTTGGCAATCTTTCAGTATTGAGATAGGCCCTTTAGCGGGTGAAGTTTGCACTGAATCGATCTGCCAGGATATTGACAATATCCTTGGGATCAGTATATTTAATGCCATTCTGTTGTAGCTCAGAGCAGATTTGAGCATTGACATTTAGATTCTTGACATAACTATAGAATGCCTTGTGGTTGTCTCTGGAATCTTTGGCAATTTTATTTTCGTAACTAGCTTTGGAGGATTTTATGAGGGATCTCAGCTTCTTACTGAGGCTGGTAAGGGAGTTTTTTGCATCCTGGGATTTTCCTCTTTTCTGCAACAGTTTCTTCCTTCTGTTGTATAGTTTGTTTATAGCAGCGGACCACCAGATTGGCTTCCTTTTTTTGGAGGAGAGGATCTTGGCTCTATTTGGGATTGCACGATTCATGCACAAGTGGATGTGCTCATACACTGCCTTAGTGTAGGATTCAGCAGTCAAACTTTCAGATCCCGTCTGCATGGGTGTCATGATGTTTGTCACTTCTGACTTGAGTAGCATGAAGTTGGCTTTGGAAAAGTTTTTTATGGAGGTTTCCTTACTGGGGGGTGGGGGTGGGATGTGGATGTCAAGGGTGATTTGCTTATGGTCAGACCTGACCAATGAGGGGGTGACCACTGATGTGGAGCATCTATCGCCCATGTTGGTTATGACCAGGTCTAGAATATTTGGAACCCCTGGTAGGACAATGGATTAGTTGATCCAGGGTGTTGGAATTTATGAATTCCAAGAACTGTTGGGAAAAGGTGTTGGTACCCGAGTCGTTTTTCCAGTTAATGGCAGGGTAGTTGAAATCACCCAGTATTAGGATGTTTGGTTGTATCTTAATATTTCCCAGTATGTTCAGAAAGGTGTAGTGAGAATCTTTGGGCATGGTGGTGGATCTGTAGGAAGCTACAATTTGTATTGCAGTCTTACCTAGTGTTAGTTGCACCTGGAGGATTTCAGATGCATTTTGTTGGGCAACTAGCCTGGAGGTGTGAATGTCCTTGGTGAATATGGACACTCCTCTACCTTTAGTGTTTTGGTCTTGGTTTTGTGGCCGAAAAGTGTGGTAAGAGTTGTAGCCTGGTATTGCAGGGGTGCTCTCTGGAGCCTTGAAATCAGGTCTCAGTTAATGCACAGATATCGATGTTCTCCATTTTTAGGAGTGCCTCGAGAGGGTGCATTTTGAGGTTTAGACTTCTAGCATTGAATAGCATTACCTTCAGATTTTGCATGCTTGTATCTGTTATGGTGGTAGTTTTGTCCTTTGAACCTTGCCTAAAAAAGGCGCTATAGGAGTGGCAAGAACTTTAGCCAGTAACCTGAACCCAAGGGTGACAGGTGCAGACCATCTCTGGCAAAGCATCATGGTTTGTCGATCATGTCTTCCCACGCAGACAGATACTGGATCCCCTTTTAATGACACCAGAAGCTTAGCCAATTGTTGAAGTCAATCATTTTGTCCTTATACTGTGGTATCATTCTGGGCGAAGGCAGGATGCGACTCAGGGCTAGGGTCATACCTGCCTGGGCCACATGATCCAAGAGCACTTCTATGTCTCTTTTTATGTAGTCCAGGGAGGAACGTCTCAAGTCATTCATTCCAACATGGACAATGACAGAGTCGTATTTGTGCTTGTTGTGGAGTGACTTGAGTGCATGCGTTACGTGGTGGATCCTGGCACTAGACAGGCAGCTGACTGTAATTTTATCCTTGTTCAGCCTGGTGAGTGGGACATCAGTGTGCCTGACTATAGAGGCACCTATGACTAAAGTGATGGGTACACTGTCTTGCCTTAGTGGCTGTTGTTGGGTGGCACACTGGTATTGTGAGCTGTGTGTCACTTGGTTGTGACTGGTGTTTGTTTGCGTTTCAGCTTCGGAGGTCCTTCAAGTAGTGAATATAGTAATAAAGATAAAACAACTGGAATTGGGATCTTTAGAAAAGGGTAGCAGCAAATTACATAGAAAAAAAATGGGAAATGTGGGAACAATATATACAGAAGAGGAATGAGGTTTAAAATAAGGTAGGATTTGAATGAGCTATGTAATGTTTGATAGACAATGATTGGGTAGATTATAAGTGATGTCTAATGTTTGCAACTAAAATTATGTCAATATGGTTTGCGGCACATAATGCTTACAACTAAGATTGTCAATATGGTTTTCATTTATATAAATGTATGATTGCCTATGTCATAATTGATAATTTAATAAAGATGTTTCTTGCTTTAAAAAAAAAAGCCATGGCTTTGTACAAAAGTTTGAACAATATTTTGGAACTGGTGGATGGGAACATCTGCTTAATATTTTTCAGTGTGCTTAACCTCTCCTCCAATTCTTTTTAACACCTTCTAAGAAAGGTAAGTATAGTTGTGTAAGTAAGCTTATAACAGTATGTGCTCGAATAGATCATTGTTGCAGTAGCCTAAGCTATATGTGATGTATCCTACAAAGGACTGGATTGGCCAACTAGCTTCCAAAGCTTTAGTGCATCTTCCATGCCCTGAGTCAATGTACAGCTCAAAGACTACATTATAAAGTCAGTGGCAAGGGTGTCAAAACTTCATAGCTTTCTTCCCTCAGAAAAAGTAGGCTAGAGCCCTGCTAAAAGAACAGTAACAATAAAAATTCAACACTCTGGTATAAAACAAAACAAAACAAAACAAAAACATAAAAAAATAGGGGATGGAGGGAGGCTGCTTCTACTGCAACAGTGATCTATTCGGACATCTACTGTTATGGCAAGTGTATTTTACACATCTGTATAACTGTTCATCATTAGATCACTGTTACAGTAGCTTAAGCTATATAGGACACACACCAAAGCTTAGAAAGAAAGGGAAGAGAAAGAAGTATCAAAGTCCAGGAATCCCTGGAGAATAGTCCTAGAAAAGCCTGCTCTGGTCCTAGAGAAGGAATCTAGCTTGCAGTGCTTGGCGTAAGTGTGCACAGAAAACAAAGTTGCTGCTTCTAGTATATTTCTTGAACCCACCCCTTTCCAAAAACCCAAAGAAGTAGCCAAAGTGCTAAAAGAATGGGCCCTCATTTTACCAAAAAGTCTCTTGTCATGGTGAGAACAAAATACAATAGCATGAGATGACCATTTAGAAATCGTCTGCTTTTACACTAATTGTCCCTTTATATTATTTACAACCTCACAGTGACATCAAATAATGGTACTGTTATAACTCCTGTACCTACCACCAAACTCTTAGGTGTAACCATAGACCATAATCTTACCTTCAACTCCCACATCAATAACACCATAAAGTCAGTTAACAGAAAGCTAGGCACCCTTTACAGAATTAAACCCTACCTTACCCCTATAGCTAGAACTAATATTGCCCACACCCATCTCATCTCTACTCTCTTTTACGCCTCTCCCATTTATACTAACCTCTCTAAAAGCAGCCTTAACAAACTGGCAATCACTTATAACAACATAGCCAGATTTGCCACCAACTCCTCATATAGAACCCACCACTGTCATAATCTAAAACTACTAGGATGGCTAGAACTCCAAAATCAACCATTTCAACAACTCCTTATCACATACAAAATCCTTTATCATCCTAGTAATATTCTAATACTAGCTAGTCTTATCACCCCTATAAAAATCTCACAACCCTTCGCTCAACCAACAGATTACTAGTAACTAGACATGCACCCAAAAACAAGGCTGGGGATACACCGTTCTCTAATACTGTAGGGAAAACATGGAATCTACTTCCCACTAAACTGTCATCTCTCTCTTCTACATTACTATTCAAAAAGCAACTTAAAGAATATCTTCAAACTCACTGGCTATGCCCTTGCGCAAATCCTGACTAGAACCTCCCTCCCTCCATTTCTATATCTACCTTTCTTTTAAATGCCTAATGTATACCGCTTATTTAACCCCGGAGATTTTTCTTTGTTTCAGCCTACTAATGTTACTACTAACATTCCCTTCCCTATATACCATGTATAACCATGTCTCTACCTTAAAATACTTGGAACTATAGCTTGTTAATGTTTGTAAAATATATTTAGTTCTACTCTATTAAAAGTATAATTAGTTATGTAAAGTATATTTAGATCTACTCAGTTATGTAAAATCTTGTTTTTCTTGTCTACATTTTAGTACTGTACTGTTTACTTGTACTCATAGTGGAGCTTTTCTCCCCAGGTCTCTACTGAAAATGGACATGTATCCAGCTAGAATAGCCTGGTCAACAAATGTAAAAATAAAAAATAAATATAAATAAAATTATATTACCTTCATAGGAAATAAACAGTTGATCAGAAGTTTTGAATGCTATTTTTCTGTCAGTCTCGTATCAGAGTTCTCTATGGTCATCTAGAGTGTGTAAAATTCTCTCTCATTCTAATTTTTAAGATCTAGGACAAAAAAAAGGGATATGAATTGCCTAGCTCAATGTAGTCTTTGAAACAGCCTTAGGCAGACCCTATCTGTGAAAATGAGAGAGATGACTTACCATAAGAGGTTTTAACTCAGATACCCTTCTTGCAGAAGTCAGATCAACGAGTTGCACTGTTTTCCAACAGTCTCATGAGCAAGATCAAAAAGAAACAGTGCACATGTTTCCTTTACAAAAATGAATATCCCAAGAATAAGCCACCTGTCTTCCAGGCAGCTGGATATGTAAAACCCTTTTCAAAAGCTGTTTCGTTTAAGGTAGAACAGGGGATGCTAAGTGCAGACGAGCAGAAATGTCTGAGAGGTGAATCTTGACATAAGAGAAAGAAAGGCAAGAGAACATCACTACACAACTAATACAAAACCAAAGGAGTTAGCCTTAAAAGGATCCTAGTTCTTTTTTTCGGTAGCAGCTAGAAAAATCTCTTACACTTACCCATAAAATGATTTTCTAGTAGATTTCTTTGCCTGAAAGGTAGTAAAATTCTACCAACCGGCCAGTCAAATGAAGAAGTTGAAGACCGGAGTGTATCAAACAGCCTCTGTCCTGTGCAAGTACCAGCCCCTCACAATACCTTTGGACAGAAAATAAAGACTTTTCTTCACAAAAAATAATAAATTAAAAGGGAATCACCAGAGAGAAATAGGATCATCTAAAAAAACACAAAGCCTTTTGGCTTTTCCCGGTTAGGGGTCACCACAGCGGAGCTCTGGTCCACTAATGATTGGCAGTGGATTTTTACAGTGCCTTAGTGCCAGCCCGATGCCCAACCTTCAAAGAAGGCACACCCATTCACGCACGCACTACCTGCATGTCTTCAAATGCCACTCGACCGCAGGGAGGACATGCAGACTCCACACAGAAGGCGCTCCAACAGAGAATCGAACTGGAGAACCTCTTGTTGTGAGGCGACAATGCTAACTGCTGTACCACCATGGCCTATGGAAATAGGATCACCAATTCACCAAAAAAGCAAGTAGAAAAGCTCTGGAGAGTCAGTAAAAACAACCTAATACAAAAAAAGTTTTGAGGTCAAATTTTTTAATGATAAGTCCCCAAAGTAGAAGTCACGGCAACTACCCACAAGTTTTGAACGAAAGGTAAAACTATTGCCCACAAAAACTAGTTATTTGAAAGGCATTTCCCCATAGGTAATATGAACAAAACGTATAAACACTGAAGTAAAATTATTCCTCAACAAAGTTCTGCTAGAAAATAACCCCCTTCAAAAAAAATGATGGAATGGAATGTATTCCCCAATGGGGTATTTACTTAGCTAGCCTTAGTGAAGCTTTAGCTAACTGTCGATCATTCAAAACCCGCAGGTAAAGAGCGCACTTCCACGACAAAACAATTCTGAAGTTTTAGCACCCTAGTCACGGACCTTATATCTTTCTAAGGGTGCATGGAAGTTGCCGTAAAGCTTTGGATGCTGTCTGACCATTCTGATCCATAGCAGGATATGTCTCACATAGCTTAGCCTACTGCAACAGTGATCTAACAATGGTCATCTAAACAAAAACTTTTACCTAGTAAATGACCCTTAATATCATGGATGGAAAGGATTGAGCCATGCATATTCACACAAAACAGATGTTATGAGCCACAAATATCTAAACAAAACTGTGCTTGAGGCAGCTTCTTGAAAGATGATAGTGACAGTCTCTTAGCCATATTTACTAAGTAACCACATTAGCTGCCTGTGCCAGTTCAGAGATACTTTCTTTAACAGAATCAGCCACAATTCATTGTATCACATCAAATATGTTCCATTCTCCCATTACAGTAATGCACTAGGTGGGTGTTTCATTTGTAAGGGTATTCAGAGCCACTGTTTTCTTTCACTTGTATATCACTTTTAGGTGATGACATTTCATTTGCAGCCCACACTCAGAGTGGTCATTAATTAAAGTCTTTCCAAAACGAAAGGAGAATCAGATTATAGGAAATTATCTTTTTTTCTCATCTTATCTGTAAACCGACTATATACAAGAGCTCATTTTCATTTGTGACTCAGGAGTGCTGTCAGGTTAAATGACTTTCTTTCATTCTCCAGGTAACTGTTAAATCCAGTTCATAGTTGTCAGGAAGCTTGAATCTATCCCCACACTCAACAGGTGCAAGGCAGAGAAAAATTCCTGAAAAGGGCACATTATATACATCAGTGCGCACAAACACACACCATACACACATGGTCAGTTCACTCAAGGCACATCTTTGGGATGTAGGGGGAAACTGAAGCACCCAGTGAAAACCTCACACAGACACTGGAAGGGCATGCTTGTAAGCAGAAAGTAAGGTATTTAAAACGAATAGATTAGGATAAATTAGTCTAGCAAACAAGCCATAGCTCTAACATCCTGAGCAAAACTGACAGACTATTATCTCAACAGTCACCATCCAAGACAACTTCTTAAGAATCTGGGGATGGATTCGGGACATTAAATTGAGTCCTTTTAATCTTTTCACAGCCAAAGCACTGCCAGAAGTCAATGAATTGAAAGACACTACCTAGCACAGTCCACAGTAATTCAACAAAATATTCCTATGCAATGACCTTATAGTCAACAGAAGAAACAGGAGAAAGTTTGGATTCACAAGTGACTGAAGTCTTATTCCCAAGATGCTTCAGCACTGGGCATCTGGGTACTGAGTGTCCATTTCTACTGGAAAGTAGTCTGTAAAGAATTAAGCCCAGTTTCTCCAAACACAATACATGAAACATCACCTAGAGATAGAGTGACAGAAACGAAGGAAGACTTTGAAGCGTTACACAGAACAGTTCAGACAAGACTGACACAATGGGGTGCTTAGGAACTGACTTCTGGAGTGGGAGATTTTTTTCCATGTAATAAGATCCAAAAAGTCCAGCAACATGTTCTATTTTAATGGCCACAATGGGACTCAAAACAGTCTGCTATATCATTGTGTCCTCTCTTGGAAATCCATTTAAGTAGAAATGGTGTGTCATGAGTTCACCAAGACAATGTCCACTAATGGAGGGGTAAGAAATATTAACCTATCCCCGCTTAGTACAACAGACAGCTGTTTCTACATACTACTTAAGATTATTAAAAAAAAAAAGTAAAACTACTTTATGAGGACTCCACATATTTCTTCTAACTTACCAGGCCTTTCTCAGACTACGTTGTCTAACTACAAATTTCTGGAATGGTTAAACAGGTGGTAACATTTACATATCATCATCTCTTAAACTTGCATCCCCTATATTTTTTATTCATTTTATCTGGTTGGTCAGAAATTCGACCTCTCAAGAGTGATCCCCATAGGAGTCCAAGCAGTTATACCAGGGAAGTAAGACTGTAATCTACGTTCAGCACCACTTCTGGTGCAGCTGGCAACTAATGATCCCTCTGTGCTTATCCCACCACTGTGTGCCAACAAGGACTCCCCTGAGACTAGGTCGGCAAGATAGGTACTCGCTGATTGGGCACAAGGACCGATCTTAGATAGGAAAAAGATACAGCTGTAAAAACAGATAATTGTGCTACAGCATCATTCAGCAGAAAGCATGAGCAACTATGCTGCTAGTAAGTCATTTATTGTACACATCCTAAAGAAAAAAG
Organism: Protopterus annectens; assembly: GCF_019279795.1. Taxonomy (NCBI): domain Eukaryota; kingdom Metazoa; phylum Chordata; order Ceratodontiformes; family Protopteridae; genus Protopterus; species Protopterus annectens. The sequence continues at coordinate 596,630,080 of NC_056737.1, forward strand.
CCTTAGTCTGCTGTCTCTGCTCCACTAAATGTGTTTCCAGACATTACGCATACCTATTTCCTTCAAATTCAACTCCAGCAGTAAGTGAAAAGCTACTCAACATTTCTAATATTCGCAACACCCAATGCTGTAGGCTATTTGCTGAAAAAGTACAGTTCAGCACTGCAGACAGCTGTTCTAATCCTGATGAGGCAGTTTAGCTGATAACTTTTTGAACAAATGCTTGCTGTTTATACTGCTTTTCTTATATGGAATCCAAATAAAGCAGACCAATATATTTAATTTCTGTTTCTGATACATTTGCATTTCTCACATCAAGATCATAAATGACTTTTTATGCACTGTCATTTTCCAGCAATAAACACAACTTCTTTCATTATTAAGACAAAAAGCAGTTTTCTTCCACATTTCTCAATCTGATTATGTAACAGCAAAAAAAAAAAAAAAGTTATGTACATACCATAATGTTCCATCTGTGTTGTCCGTTTTCATTCTTCCTCAGCTGTTGGGTTCAGACCTGATCCTCAGATCTGACTCTGACATTACTAAAACCTGTGGTAACCAAAAATCTCTCGAGTTTACCCCTAATCCATAATGCACCAACCCGATAACATAACCCAGATCTTGTTTACTGTACCTAAAGTAGAATGTGTAATATATATATATATATATACATTTTATATATATACATATATATACACACACACGCACACACCCACACACATTACATATACTCACACACACACACATATATATATATATATATATATACACATACATACATATCCTACAGAAGAAACTATATCTGGGGCTCAACATCATCCTTGTAGTATCTTATTCTTCCACAAGTCTATTGAGATAAGTGTTGGGGGTTGGTGGGTGGGATGTTGAGGAAGAATGAAAATGGACAACACAGATGGAATGTTATAGTACATCACTTTTATGCGATGCTGTCAATTTTCATTCTATCCTCAACTGTCCTCAGCTACCTAAAATCCCAGGCGGACTGTAAGGAAGGCTATTCCTGAGCACAGTTAAGCCAAAGGCTGCTCTTCCCCTCGAAACCAGACCCAGTTTGTTATGAACAATAAAGGTATGAGTGTAAGATAAACAGTATTCTGTCTCCATTTAAACTGAGTTAAGGGATATACTATGGGTTAAGAGTCTGGAATGCGCACAAAGAAAATGTGAGCTCAAATCTTTCCAGGCTAGAATGAGTAGTTACAAGGGATGATGCATAACATAAAATGTTACTGGTACATTTATAAGGTCAAGGACACAAGACTGGTTGCCAGGCCAAATGGCTTATGTTTTTCTAAAACATAATTGTCAAGTATTCACATACAGCATTAAGCAAAAAGCACAAAAGTCTACAAAATCCTGTTTGGTAATTGTAATGACATCACAATTGTGCATACATGTCATTAATAATCTGTCTGCAAGCAAATACTACACCAACTACAGTCAGTACATGGGCTATGGTATGCAATTAAAATAAATTATGCAGGTCCCTTAACAAAAACGGAGGGTACAAATTGCTAATAACACTAAACGTCTTTTCAAAATGGATAAAAGCGATTCCTACTACAGCTTTGACAGTATAGGTAACAGCAAAAGCTTTATAAAAATATTTTGTTTTTGAAAATGGCCAAAAAAATAAGCAAATGTGCAAGACCAAAGTGTCACAGTCTAGGCAACAGCCAAAGGACAAGCATACATTCAATTCTTACAACATAAAGCAAATAAACAATACTGCAATAACAATGTATACTACAGGGGATAGAGCATACTTTAAATTTTACACTAACTGTGTAAACAGTACTGCAAAAGGGACTAAAATAAATGTACAGAGTGTTAATACCAAAAATACATTTTAATGTTTCAAGTAATGTAATTAGCAGACTTCAGTTTAATGCTAAGTTTTTTAACTAGACTGAGTGTACATTACAGCCATGTATGTACAAATGCAAAAACAATCTGTACAAGTGTACTCTGTACAGTATATAGTAAATGGTTTATCTATGTAAATAGACAATTTTGCATTCAAGTGTTAAAAACTGTTCACAAAAACTGCTTCTCAATTCATTTATATGTATAGTAACAAGTCAAAGTTTGACATTTGTGACGTGTTTTTTTTTTTTCCAAAAAACAAGACTGCAATGCCTTTGCAATAAAATCCTCAAGCATTGTCAATAAATTACTATACAGGACATCACTGTATAAAGTCATATTCAGCAATTGCGAAATACAGTTCATAACTGGTAATTCTTATCATTGTTGACATTATAAAACTGTGTTAACTTGCTGTATCAAAAGAAAACTAAAGGTTTTGTTTCCCAATGTGTTTCTAGTTAAGAGCAATATAACTTGACTAAAAAGTACATACTAATGTACACAGTTTTGTGTTTAAAATAAAACAGAGGGAATTTATACAGTGATAGATATGTTTAAAAATGTATGTGCACATCTATTTGCTAGTTTGATGCATATACACATCTGTTGCTCTGGTACAAGTTTGAGACAAGCTGAATGTTCAGTGTCTGAAACATGCTTCAAGGACTACAGATAAAAATGCAGCTGCGAGACGAGGCACGCAGCATTCAACACAGACATCTGCATTTCATTTGCATCATTCTGAACATCAAAACAGAGAGAATTACAATATTTCATGAATAAAACTTAGTTAAGAAAATGCTATACAAAATAGGACACAAGACAATTTCAATTGTAAAAAGCATACAGCATATACCTTTGGGAGGATAACATTCAACACAAACATAACAGCATGGTTAGCTGAACAAGGTCAGGTATACATAAAAGTAGAAGAAAATCAAAGACTGACAAACATTTCAATAAACAGCTCTATCTCTACTAGATGCTATACATTACCTCGAAAATATAACTGTTCTAAAAAGGGAAGACATCATGCAAAAATGTCAGTGTGTAGACAATAACACAAAAATAAGAATAAACTCAACAGGGGAAAAAAGGTTATGATTTCTGCCAATAGTCTGTATTTGTATAAACACCACAGTAATACAAGAAAAGGACCATGGCTTAAAATACTTACCATTTTGGGTAACAGACCAGTACTTCATCCAGATCAAATGGTAAAAATACCATCCACTTGTACTATGATAGAACAACAATACCAAAAAACAATATTGCACTTCAATATTACATTTCCAAGTTTTAAGATAAATGCAGATTTAAAAGAGCTTGGCATGAAAACTAGTAGGACAAGATATCTCACAGTTTGTACATTTAAAAGCACAATGGAATCCTACAATTTAGTAAGTCATTACAAGTATCTTTGATAGACAATTACAATTTAGTACTAATGTATCTAAATTTGTAAATTGAATAAAATGTTGTGTAAATGGACAATATTGCCTTCAAATTTCAAAATGTTTGTTAAAGCTGCACCACAGTTTGTGTGGTTTTAAATAACCCAGTGTTAATAGTAAAAACAAAAGCTGACACTGCCCATAATTGGTGGGACACATTCACAAGATGGCCATCATCTGAGACCAAATTGCTAAGTTGGTTAATACATCCTGTGTTGATAGTTTTAGGGGTCATAATAATAATGACAGCTTGGAATTGTTTTACATGCTTCAGGTTAAGAAGAGTTGCAATAACTCAACAAGTCATGATCGTAAGCATACAAAAATGGTGAATACTGTATATAGCAATGCTGAAGAAACAAATGCAGTCTTTTCTTTAACTGAAGTTTAGTCCGTTCCTCAAAATATATAAGAAGGGGAAACTGTAAGAGAAATAGTATTCTGTCTCCATTTAAACTGCTGTTAGCATGATAATTAGCTTGGAAAAAAAGCTGCAAGAATAATATAGAGAAAAGTGAAATATAAAGGGTTAATTTAGAAGTAGTATAAAATGCTGAAAATTATGAAGTAGTAAGTGTGCTGGCAAATATATATAGCTTAATTAGATATTGGCATCCATGTAAATGAGTATGTTATTGAGAAACAAAGTCAACATCAGACTCTATAAATATGAAACAAGCTTTGGGAATATGCCAGAGAGAGCTGACAGCATCTGTATTGCATGGTTGTAGATCCAAAAGAAAAATGTACCAGTAAAGTCCTACTAACTGAAGCAGTTTGTTTCAGTGTATTTATTGTACTTAGTACAATACAGTATTAAAGAGTTGGTCATATTAAGAGTTAATATACTGTGGCATGCTTGCATGCAAATGCAAGTAACAGCAAGAAACCAGCAGAAGATCTACGTATATCATTTTTCAATGAGGATTTCTCAAATTTTAGCTGCACATATATTGTCCATGGAAGCTCTAGATAGAAATACTGAAGAACTTGCTACTTGCTATGGACCTAATTGAGTGGGCGCTTGAAGGTTTTGTCAAGGTTAGTCACATCTTGTTACAGATAAATAATATGCAATCCATCAGCCATCTGGTTAAAGTTACATTTGCAACTGGTTTGCAAAATTTAAAATCTGCAAAGGACACAAATAATTGATCTGTCTTCCCAATTTCCTTTGTCCTATGCAAGTAAAAATATAACTGTCTGTGAACATCCAATAAAAGCAACATAATATTCACCTCTGTTTGCAAATTTAGGAAAAGATTGGCAAATTAATGGATTGATTGATATTGGATTCTGACACCACCTTAGGAAGAAAAGACGCATTGGTACGTAATGTGACCCTATCCTTATGAACAATCAAGTAGGGAGGTTTAGATGACAATGCTTGAAGTTCAGAAAGTCTTTTAGCAGAGGTAATGGTCACTAGGAAAGATATTTTTCCAGGTCAGGAACTTAAGATCACATTTGGCTGCTGGTTCAAAAGGGGAATGAATTAAGGCCTGCAGTACCAAGTTCAAATCCCATGGTGGAGTAGGAATTTATACAAGGGTCCCAGCAGGAGTGTGCCTCTCAAAAAAGCTTTACAAAGTTTAGAAGAGGCTACAGAAGAATTCTCAAATCCAGTACGAAAACTACAGACTGCTACTAATTGAACTTAAATTGTTGAGGAGCTTGCTCCCTCATTAAAAACTGTTGCCAAAAATTCAAGTATACTATGTACAGGAGTTGAGAAGGGGGTCAGTGAGTTTTTGCTGTGCCCAGCAAACAAACCTTTTCCATTTCCTTGTGTAAAGTTTTCCAGTGGAAGGCTTATGGGAAGATAAAAATATGATGGACAGTGGAACAGAGCATCAGCTTTCTGGCTATTAATGGAATTGGAGAAACCACATTGTGAGCTTGAGATTTGAGATATCCAGATGAATCATACCTTTCAGGTGAGACAGGAGGTCTGGAATTGGATCCAGAATCCAACGTTGGTAAAGTAGGTGAGGCCATAGGAAGGGGAACAAAATCTGTCAAGGCCAGTAAGGTGCAATAAGGATGACTTTGCTCTTCAACTTGACAGATTTCTGCAGGAATTTTGGAATTAGGAGAATTGGCAAGTAAGAATAAAGTAGACCTGAGATTGGACAATCATGGAGTAGAGCATCCCTCGGTGATTCCTCAGGAAGGGGGGATTGGGGCAAAGTAACTACTTTACTTGTTGTGTAGGGAAGTAGCAAAAAGATTGCAACAAGGCTGGCCCCATTGATGGAAAATCATTTCTGGCACTTTCATGTTGAGAGACCACTCGTGAGGTAGAAGAATGTACCTGCTCAATTTGTCTACTATCAAATTTGACTTCCCCAGAATGTACAATGCTATGAGAAAGCGTTGGATTAGATCGCCCATTGCCACATTCTTCATGCATCTCAACAGAAGGGATAAGATTTGATTCCCTCCTGCTTGTTGATGTACCAAACTACTGACATTGTCTGGCCGGATCGCAATTGTTCTAAAAGGAAGAGTGAGTCTTGGAATGCCGGCAACACTAGGAGCATTGCTCTTATTTCCAGAGCACTGATATGCATATTGGCCTCTTCAGGGGACCAAGTGCCTTAGACTGTTTTCTCCAGGAAGTGCCCCCCTCCCACGCCATCTGGGAAGTGTCCGTGGTCACTATGGCCTTGGGCTGGGGGAGAATGAAAGGATGGCCTTGCAGAACTTGATCTGATCGAATCCACCACCAAAGATATTTCTTGCATGCTCGAGTGATTCTTATTTTTGCTGACATACACTGATAAAGAATCAGCCACTGATTTGCTAGCATCCATTGAAGAATTCTCATATATCATCTTATTAAAGGAACTAAAATGATGGCCGTGGACACTGACCCCAAGGTATGAGAATTAGTTGAGCTGAAACTTTGGTACTGAGTTATTTTCCTGACCTGGAATCTAATCTGAAGAAGAAATAAGGGATCTAGGGACCCAAGTAGATAGTCAGCTTTCCTTTGATAACCATGTTGCCAAAGTGGTTAGAAAATCCTTCTATGTGACCCATCTGATCACAAAAGGGTTTGCATCACGATCTAAGGATGTAATGGTGCCCCTCTACTCTTCCCTCATCAGACCCATTATGGAGTACAATGCACCAATAGGAATGTACCTGGCTAGACATCTCCAGCAGCTGGAGAGACCAAAGAGGTACCTAACCAAGAGGATTACTGGCCTCAAACAGTTGCCCTATGCAGCACGATTGAAAAAGCTAAGACTGTTCCTCTGTTGCATACTGCTTTCTCAGAGGCGATCTCTGTCTAACGTACAGAGCCATGTCCAACCCAGAATTGTTGAACAAGCTCCATCTCAGCAAAACCAAATCTACTCGAGCTACACGCTCTAGGGATATAAACCTCAACACAACAATGAATAGAACATGCTGGAGGGATAGATTCCCTTCGCAGAGACTTCCCTTACTATGGTACATGGTCCCGATCTACATAAGTCAGAGCCCCTCACTATCACTCTTCAAGAGGAACCTTGATGAGTGGATGGGTAACAGAAAGTTCACACCGGGGATCACACCAACAGCACTACTAGATAGGGGCCAAGGGTACTAGCTGGTAGTACAAGGGTCTAGGGAACTACTAAAGGGGCAGTGAATACTGCACAACATGGCTGTGCTAATATATGCCTTCGGGCAGATAGCCCAGTACCAACCTATGAACCTATAATAGTTTGTATTCGAGAGAGGAAGACAAGCTGCCACTGAAACTGTGTTGAACACTGCTCCTATGAATTGCAAGGACTGAGTCAGCTGCATCTGAGACTTGTTGTAATTTATGGTTACCTCCAGATGAGAACAAGTCTGGATCAACTGATGTTTTGCTGTCATTAGTAGATGCCTAGCCGGGGTGGTAATGACCCAGTTGTCTATATATGAAGAAACTCAAAATCCCTGCAGTCTCAAGTGAGCTGCTACCACTGCCATGCATGTGGTGAACACCCTGGGGGCTGTAGTGAGGCCAAAGGGCAGTACTCTGAACTGATAGTAACTGGTTCCCAGCCAGAAATGTAAATATCTTCTAGACTGCCTGTTCATTTTTATGGCATAGTACACATTCTGAAGGTCTGTCGTTCACATCCAGTGTTCCTTGTTCAGAAAGGGTAGAATAGACTGAACCGTGACCACCCAACACTTTGTATGTTGAACTGACTTGTTCAAGTTGCTGAAATCCAAAATGGTTTTCCAGTCCCCTGTTTTCTTTGGTACTAAAAAAATCTTGAGTAAGTTCCGGATTCTATCTGGTCTGGTGGGACCTCCTGGATGACTCTTTCTAGCAGCTTTTGTATCTCTAGTGTTGCTGCTTTCCTCTCACTGGGTGGAACACAGAATTTTGCATACTGTTGGAGGTGGAAGGGAAAAGGGAATTGTATAGCCTTTGGAAATAATCCTCTGCACCCAAGTATCTCTTGTTAAATCAAGCCAGGCTCTCTGGTGCAGGGATAGTTGACCTCCGATTGCCTCCAGAAAGGGACAATTGGGACTCCTTTCAGGAGTGCTGATAAGTCTGTCAGAAAAAATTTCTGGATCCTTGGTTTTGCGCATGGACATAGTCATCCAACCGAGTTCCCCCTCTGCCCCTGGGGGACCTATCTCAACATGTATCCTGGAAAGGACCTTGGGACTTCCTGAACATTTTTTATCCACCCTGTTGATTCCCAAGAAACTTTGAGGGGTCAAAAAATATACGCCAACTGCAGAGAGAGTCTTTTCCATCTTTTTTCACACCTGGAGAGTGTCCCTTTCAGTTTTAGGCCAAACAACAAACTGCCTTCAACGACAGCATTGACGAATGAGGACTTGAAAGGCTCCACAAAATCATGCAAGCGCATCCAGGCATACCTCCTGATGGAAATGCCTGAACCCGCCACCCTTGTGCACCCTCAGCTGCATACAGGATAAGCCTCATAGAGGAATCTGAAACAGACTGAAGGGTAGCCAATGACAGGTTACAGAAGACTGAGTTATCAGCAATGGTGGTGCCCGAAAAGGATTTTGAAAGTTCCTTGACCAAATCCCTTTGTAGTCTCATAAAATGAGCCAAGTAATTTAGCAACCTGATGGCAAAGGTTGCATGATGCATACACATGCTTCCCAAACCTGTCCGTCACCCTAGACCCTGTTAGGGGGATAGAGAGAGGAACTTTGCTCAGCAAGTTCCTTTTTGGTGGCCACTACCACAGCATCCACAGGCACCCCCTTACTCCAAAATTCCTTCCCATCTGGTGGAGCCAGAATATGATCTGGCCTCTTCGGGATTGGCTCAACTGAGTCAGGTTCCTTCCACGACCACCTAGACACCAAATCAATGAGATCATCTGCAGGCCAAGTTAACCAGGAAGTAAAAAGACCAGCTCCAAAAGCTTCCAGAAATATGGATTCCTCTGGTTAAGGGTTGTTGGAGGACCAACCACCTCTCTGCTTAAGGATGTTGTGAAGGTCTCCAAATGAGATGTCCTCAGGAGGTGATCATGGAAACCCTTCTCCACCATCAAAATCAGTATCCAGAGTGACTGGCCCTTGTGGAGAGTTCGAGTGCCTCCTCATGTACTTTCTATTCCATGGGAAAGTCAAGTGTTGGAAGAGGCTGCAAGACCCTGTTGGGTGGTCTGGAGGCATTGCGCTGTCTGTCCCTGTGTCTTTAAGCGCATAGACATCTGGGAACAAGATTGGGGATCTGAAGGAGCTGGATCCGTCCATCCTGTCTGAATAGAAAAAGTACAGTTTTGTACCTACCATAAATGTAGATGTTCGAAGATCCACATTGCTGCAGTCATAACCTGTGGGTAGTCCGCTGTCCTCAGTCGGCCCGAATACCAAAGTGTTAGGCTGGCGTCGGTCATGGTCGCTCAGATCTGACGTCAGTACGCCGTTGTACTAAAGCGCATGACCGACGCCATATCCTCAGTCTTTCTTGCCCCAGATGTCAGAAGGCCTTAAAAAGAAAGGCTATAGCCAAAAATGGAAACACCCAATCCCCCATGTAGAAACAAAAGCTACAACACAAACCACACAACCACCCCAAACTACAGAGGGGAAGGAGGGAGGGTAAATTGGACTGCAGCAATGTGGATCTTCGAACATCTACATTTATGGTAGGTACAAAACTGTACTATGTTCTTCATCTCACATTGCTGCAGTCATAACCTGTGGGTAGAATCCCAAAGCAAAGGTAAAGGGAGGTTGGCAAAATCATAAAGCATTGGGAGCTGCTAACATGCCCTGTAAAACTGCAGTGGCAAACCCAGCCCTAGATTTGGAATAGAGAGGAAGATGGTAATGTTTAGAAAAAGTGTGCACTGAGCTCCAAGTAGCTGCCTCCAAAATATCTTTAGTAGCTACTCCCCTTAAAAAAGCAGTAGAAGTGGCAGTCGCCCTAGTGGAATGAGGTCTGATTCCAGCCGGAACCTCCTTACCATGATGAGAATAACAAAAAGCAATACAATGGCCAATCCACTTAGAGATAGTCTGCTTAGAAACAGGTTTCCCCTGAGAACTCAAAGCAAAAGAAATAAACAACTGTTGAGACTGCCTGAACCCTTTAGTTCTGCTCAAATAATAACGCAACTGCCTGTGAATATCCAAAGAGTGCAAAATCTTTTCCCCTTTATTTTGGGGATCGGCATAAAATGTAGGCAAATGAATAGTTTGGTTTAATGCCACATTAGAAACAACCTTAGGCATAAAAGTAGGGTTAGTACGCAGGGAGACCCTATCCTTATGAAATATCAAGAAGGGTTCAACTGCCATTAGAGCCTGTAATTCAGATACCCTTCTAGCAGAAGTAATGGCCAACAAAAAAGCAGTCTTCCAAGACAAAAACTTCAACTCCGTAGTAGCTGCAGGTTCAAAAGGAGGTAAAGTGAGCTTTTCCAACACAAAATTGAGATCCCAGGAAGGGGTAGGAGCTCTACGTGGGGGTCTTATGTTTTTTGCCCCTCTAAGAAATTGCTTAAACAAAGGATGAGAGAATAAAGGAGGGTCACAGTCATAGTGAGCAGAAATGGCTGCAGCATGAACTTTTATAGAGGAGAAAGACAAACCCTTGTCTAATAATTCTGTAAGATACTGAAGTGAACCACTCAAATTAGGCACAGAGACATCAAAGCTCTTTGTTTTGCTCCAAAGAAAAAATCTCCTCCATTTATCAGCATAAACTTTCCTGGTACTAGGCCGTCTGGCCTCCAAAATAACATTCAAAACTTGTTGAGGAAGCTGCGACCCTCCAGGGTCTAAAACAGAATACGCCAGGCTGTCAGATGCAGGGACTGAATCCTGACATTGAGGAAATGATTGCTTGCCTGGGACAAAAGGTGTGGAATTAATGGCAAAGGCCAAGGAGGCTCCTGTACTAACGTCCTCAGCAGAGGGTACCAGTGCTGCCGTGGCCAATCTGGAGCTATCAGAATCATACAAGGCTTGTCCTGCCTGGCCTTCAGGAGCACCTTGGGAAGAAGAGGCAGAGGAGGAAAGGCATAAACGTGAAGGTTGTTCCAACTGAATGATAGAGCATCCACTTTCCAAGCTTTTGGGTGAAACAGCTTTGTGCAAAACTTTGGCAGTTGGTAATTCAGTGGAGAAGCGAACAGATCTATGTCTGGAGTCCCCCAAGCCACCGTCAACTGTTGAAAAACATGAGGATCCAATTTCCACTCGTGGGGATCCACCATTTGTCTGCTCAAAACATCTGCTAAGGAGTTCTGTGCTCCTGGCAGAAACCTTGCCTGAAGAGTGAGGTGCAAACTGAGAGCAGTCTCCCACAAAATCATAGCTTGTCTGCAAAGAGGGTACGAATGGGTTCCCCCCTGCTTGTTGATGTACCACATGACTGTTGTGTTGTCTGTCTGAATCAACACTTGTCCTGGGTGAAGTAGGTCCTTGAAAGCCATCAATGCAAATTGGACTGCTAACATCTCCTTCATGCTGATATGCAAATGTTGTAGTCTGGCAGGCCACGTGTCTTGAACCCATTTTCCATTGAAGTGTACTCCCCAAGCCATGTCTGAGGCATCTGTCGTCAAGATCTGACTCGCCTCTGGTCGGGTCACAGAGAGTCCCTTGTTTAGGTGACATTCCTGAGCCCACCACAAAAATTCCCTTTGGATGCAAGGTATCATCTGAATGACAGTGTCCAAATCGTGGCAGTGCTGAGTCCATACGCTTTTGAGATACCATTGTAGCTTCCTCATATGCAGTTTGGCATTGGGAAGCACTAGAATACAAGATGCCATGAACCCCAAGGCTTGAAGGACTGTCCTTGCAGTCAGCCTGGACCGTAGAGACAATTGTTGGAAGTAAAGGGTAAGATTTCTTTGTTTGTCCGGGGTCAAAAATGCCATCTGGGAGGCTGTATTCAGTCTCACACCCAGAAAGCACATGTCCTGAGAGGGTACTAGACTGGACTTTGTTTCGTTCACAGAATACCCTAGGCACCTTAACACTGCCATAACATACTGTAGATGGTGAAGTAACTTGACTTTGTCTTGAGCCAGAATCAGGCAATCGTCCAAATAAGGATAAATTTGTAGTCCCCTTAACCTTAGGAAAGCTATCACTGGTGCCAGGACCTTTGTGAACACCCTGGGCACAGTAGATAAGCCAAAGGGCAATGCAGAGAACCGATAATGTAAAGTCCCAGCCCGAAAACGCAGGAACCTCCTGCAGCTGGGCCTGATTGGAATGTGAAGATAAGCCTCTTTGAGATCCAGAGTTACCATCCAGTGATCTTTGCCTAAAAGAGGCAGAAGTTGTTGCAACATTAACATCTTGAATTTTGGAATGTCCAGGTATGTGTTGAGAATAGACAAATCCAGAATTGGCCTCCAAGTGTTTCCTTTCTTTGGTACAAGAAACAGGCGAGAATAAAATCCTAGGCCAACTTCTGACGGAGGGACCTCCTGGATAGCCCCCATTTTTAGAAGTAAAGAAATCTGTTTGTGAGCCTCCACCTTTTGCTGAGAAGGAACGTCTGGCATGCCTTTGAAAGGAGGCAAGGTGTGAAAATAAAACTTGTAGCCTCGATCTATAATGTCCAACACCCATTTGTCCTGAGTGACTAAAAGCCAATTTTGCCTGAAAAGTGCCAACTTTCCTCCTAGTGGAGCTGCCAGACAGGAGGGATCTGGCAGCTGGAGATACAGGTCATTGGGTCTGTTTACGAAAAGGCTGACCCCTGCCCTCACCAGAAGATTGTGCAGGGGAACTCCACGTCCTAGGCCTGAAAGAACCCTGAGCATGAGCCCTGCCCCTACCACGTCTAGATCTGCCCCTAGACTGTAAATCTGAAGAAGGATAAGCCCATCCCTTAGTAGGCCAATTTCTGCTAAACTTAGGGGGCTGCACCTGTAAAAAATCCTTAACTGTTTGCATAGACTTAGCTTTGTCTTCCATTTTCTTCAAAACAGACTCCACAGGAGAACCAAACAGAACTTCAGACTGAAGGGGAGCATCCAAAATTCGAGCTTTAACATGCTCTGACAAGTTCTGATCCTTAAGCCAGGCGTGCCTACGAATAACTGAGCCAGTGGCAGCCACCCTGGAAGAGGCCTGAAGAGCATCAAAACCACACTGCAAAGAATGCTTCCCCACCTGATCAGAGGCATGAACTAAATCCTGCAATTCCTTACACTCAATGCCCTCTGCCAAAGCATCTACCTTAGATTTTAACTGACTTAGGAGAAAATTCTGGTATTTCAGCATATGAAACTGGCAATTCAAAGCCCTCATTGCTAGAGTGGAAGAGGTATACACTTTTTTACCCCACCTATCCAAAGCTCTAGAATCTTTATCCATAGGAACTGGATTCTTTACAACAGAAGCCCTGACACCCTTAGGTCCATGGCTAATAGTTTCCGGGTCAGCTCTCGGGCTCTTATACAAATATTTATGAGCCTCAGGCACTCTGTAATACCTGTCTGGCTTGACCGGAGCAGGAGGCAAAGAATCAGGATTAAGGGAAGCTTCAGAGAAAACATCCTGAACAACATCCAAAACAGGGGGTATAGCCAAGGGCCTATGCTGTGGTAAAAACAAAAATTCCCTAAGTCTCTTTCTAGAATCTGAGAAATCCTGGCCTTCCCACTTAAAATGCTCCCTCATGGAATGCAGGGTTTCAGAAAATGAAAAATCCTCAGGGGGGGAAGCAGAAGGACTAGAATCTTCTGCATCCGAATCAGAATAAGGAGGAAAATCCTGAATGCCTTCAGCCGAAGACTCCAAGTAATCTGAGGAATGCTCCAAACCTTCCACCTCTGGCTCCACCCTAGGCCTCTTATCTGGAGGAGGCAAGGAACCCCTGATTAAAGAAATCAAGTCTTCTGCCATTTTCAGCATATGCTTTTTAGGTACAGAGCCTGCAGAACTAGGGCTGACACCAGAGGAAGACAAACCAGGCCTGACCTTGGAAGGTACCTTAGAGGCAGAAGTAGAAGGCCTAACCACCTTATGCAAAGAAGGGACTACAGAGACCTGAGAGGCCCCCTCAGCCTGACCCGACTCCTGAGAGACCACCTCTTGTAAAATTATAGGCTCCCCATGAGACTCAGCTGAAACCTCGGCTGAATCCACAGATTCCTCCGTAGTTTCTAAAGAACCGGCGTCCGTAACGGACGACTCATCCTGCTTAGACTTTAACGATTTTTCCTTACGCTTCTTAGCGGTAGCGGGCGTCGGGAGGATCCGACGGCATATTGTAATTACACCGCTTACCGAAGACAAGCCTAGCACAATCTAACCTGCGTTTAATGGTGCGCTTATTAAATCTAGCACAAAAGCGACACCCGACTACGTCGTGCTCAGGCCCCAAGCAAGGAATACAAAGAGAGTGGTAATCCCTATGAGGTATCTGTTTCCCACAAGAAATACAATTATTCACTTTTTCTGACATCCGGATTAAACTGAGGCAAGAAAAGACAAAAATATTCCCCAACGGGGTACTTAGCCCAACTTGATCTTCGATCTGAAACTCAAGATACGAAAATTTCAGGACGCCGAACGGCACTTGCAAACGCTGCTTCTGCTTCGGACCATGCGGCAAGAAAGACTGAGGATATGGCGTCGGTCATGCGCTTTAGTACAATGGCGTACTGACGTCAGATCTGAGCGACCGTGACCGACGCCAGCCTAACACTTTGGTATTCGGGCCGACCGAGGACAGTGGACTACCCACAAGTTATGACTGCAGCAATGTGAGATGAAGAACATCACCCTCTTCACTACCATGAAGGCAGATCACTTGAGAGAGAGAGAGAAGACAGCAGCTCCAAAAATACAAGATTCTGGACCACTGCCTCCAACTTCCCCAAGAGCAACCCCCCCCCCCCCCCCCCCCAGGCAGAAGTCAGAGACGATCTATCAAATGTTGAAGCTTCAAGGGGCAGAGATGGCTCTAAAAACCTCAGCATTGACTCCAATGCCTCAAACCCAATAAAGCAACTTCAGCTCAGAGAGTCATCCGGATATGAAGATAGCAGAGCCAGTGCACTCACAGAAGTCTTCAGATCCGAAGAAAAATGCATCTTCGAATCAGAGCCAGATGGACCCAGAAGGTTCAGATCCAGGGACTCTGAAACAACTGGTGGGATCAGAGAAGGAGCAGATAATAGTGGTATAACAGGTGTACATGCACCCTGACCCAAGGGGGTAGGAACTGGAGAATACCCATCTGTATTTGTGACAAGAAGAATCTCCTCGTCATTCTGTCCACATCTTCAGTAAGACTCCTGGAAGAAGAACATAAGGTAAGGGACTGTAACCTGGGATGGCATCTCTCCAGACAGGGAGGGAGAACCCTAGAAAGTACTGGATCCAGTGTTGGAGAATATCTTGCTTTCAACAGTATCTTCAAATCTGAAGAGCTTGGATCCAAAGATTTTTTTCGGCTCTAAAGGAGAGTGATCTCAGCAAATTTTGGATCCGGTCTTGGTTTATCTTTGGGGGCTCTAGAGAAGGAGTTGAAGAAGTACATGGTCTTGGAGACTTAGACAAGGTCTCCTTAGTTTAAGTCTTGGGGGACTGAGCCCCAGAAATAGCCTCTCCGAATGAAGATGGAAGCAATCCCTTTAAAATTAGCGTATTTTTTTCTATTAGCTATGGCCATAGGATTGTAATTTTTCCAGACAGAACAATCTTCTTGAGTATGTTTTGGGCCTAAACAATAAACGCATAAAGCATGGGCATCTGAAAGTAGTAATTTATGCCCACACTTCTGACATTTCTTGAAGCTGGGAGGCCCTTTCTAAGACATGATGACTTGCCGGAGAAAAACAGAAAAAGATGAAAAAATTTTTTTTATGTAAGAAAGACAAAAGGGGAAGGGAAATACCAGCAATGGTATGAAGAACTACACCAGTGTGTACAATAGAAAATAAATTATAGATTGTAAGAAAATATCAACAATGATAAAAGAGAATTACACTTGAGTGTAAAGGGTACGGGAAAAATATATTTATTTATTTATATATATATATATATATATATATATATATATATATAAATAAAACTAAAGAAAAAGCACTTATATGAATTAAAGCTCGACAGCTCAGGCTGACCATGTCTTTTCTCAAAAAGAGGCAAACGAGATCTGGGGTATGGTCAGTGGTTAGTGCATTATGGGTAAAGGAGGAGTTCAAGAGTTTTTTGGTTGCCACAAGCTTTAGTAACGGCACAGTCAGATCCGAACTGACAGCTGAGGACAGTATGAAAATTGATGACATCAGATCTAGTACTTACATGATATCTTGCATATCAGCATAAAAAGTATATGCAAATGTATGTAAGCAAATGTTGCAAAACAGTTCTATATGATTATTATTAGAGTCTTACTCAGTAATTTGAGGTGTTTGCTTTACTGTGTTCAGTAACTAAACAAAATTATAGAAAAAGATTTCTATTCTGATATGTTCAGTAATGAAACCACAGAAGATTATTTCTCTTCTGAGGTGTCTTACTATGTTTTTTAAAGTTTACATACTGAAAAAATGATTTGAAAGTTTATTCCACCTTGTTCTCTGTCTCCAGTCAGTAAGCAAATTGAACATATTCTCTTGATTGTGAAATGTAAGAATTTAAATTTCCTTCCATACTGTGAGCATCCTCAACAGTGACAGGCTTTCTGGGAGGCCAATGTTCTCCACGTCTTATGAGATGTGATGCACAACATAGCCTACAATCACAAGCTCATAAGGGCAGAAGAAAGTGACAAAAAAGCCCCACAAATGCCTCAGCAACCAAAGCAAACACCATTCTTGTTGTGACCCGTGGTGGTGGTGCTGCGGTAGCGTTGTCGCCTCACAGTAAGACGCTGTCCGGTTCGATTCTTAGCTAGAGCGTCTTCTGCGTGGAGATGTGCGTGAATGGGCATACCCTCGTTGAAGGTTGTGCGTCAGGGCTGGTAACGGCACGTAAAAATCAACTACCAATCATTAGCGGACCGGAGTTCCGCTGTGGCGACCCCTAACCGGGAAAAGCCGAAAGACGCAAACAAACTATACTGTTGTAAATTATTTAATGCAATGCCAGCTGCATACTGCAGAACGACAAAGCCTGAAGTGTGGCAGACTGAAAATGGGTTAAAATTGCAGGCCAGTCACTGAAGAAGCCAGCCAGGGAAAAATGAAATTAATGACTGAGGCCACCATCCTCTTCCTAGAGGAGGAAGATGGTTAATTTATTAGTTCACCTTTGCATGACTAGACTTATAAAGGCCACGGTGGTCATTAGCCTACTATATGAACCTTTGTTGATCGGGAATGTCCAACTGGTCAAAAGGCCCAGGGAGAAAAGCTCAACACAAAGATAACAGTCTGTAAAATCATTAGAATGATGCAAATAGAAAAGATGCATCAAACTACAAGAAGTATGGTCTAGCCAGGTGAGACAATTTCAATACTTAGACGGGAGATTTAAAAACACATTTATAGATGACAATATTGATAATCATTTTTACAATACTAGTAAACATAGTACAAAGTAAATATACTCTATTCACAGATATTGCACATGATATTAGTAGAAGACTAAATCACAGTAGATTGCTCAGATTGTTACTAAGTTTGTACGTTGAGACGACATGGGCTTACTTGTAGATCTTACTTGTAAATTGATGGATGTCACACAGCAGCATGGCGGTGAAAGTACCATTTATGTGATATTCTTATTTAAGCATGATCTTTACTGTGTGATATATGAGGGG